>NC_090272.1:138993192-139593192 GCF_040414725.1 Anabrus simplex
CCACATCTGGATTGTTAGTAAAATTTAATTCGAATTTGTCTAGCAAATCCATCAAGGTTCTCCATAACACTCATCAACTTCTTCCAAACTGTGAATCACATCAGGCGAATTCTTGTAGCCATGCACTGCAAAACGTTCCATCTCTAGGTCTTTGTTGTTGAGAAATTGTTGGGCCTGCTTGATGGCTTCTGAGTCCGTTGAGTCTAGAGCATATATGAAGCATCTCATTTTTACAACATTTTTGCCCAAGAAAATATGTTGAAGCAGAGAAAGACGATTATATCTAATCTTTTGAAAACACAGATAAAAGTTGGAGGCTAAAATTGCTGACACATGAGATAGAAGGGAAAAGGTAAGAACATGTAGTAATCACGCAAAAAACGTGGAAAAGGTGTAACAAATTGTGTTCATTTCGCTTCATTATTTCATGTTTCCAAATATATATGTGTGTATGAAAATAGCTGTAATTTTCGAAAGGTGCTGCATTTTAAAATCTTTCCACTAGTAATGAGAATGGCCTTCGTCTTCAACCATCATCTTTCCCTCATTATTAGGATACTTGAAATTTAAGTCAGGTCGAATATCTTCTTGTATACACTAACAGTGACAGGCATTACATCAAATTAATCTGGTCGGTCGGTCGTTCTACTCCGCTCATCCATAGTTACCGGTATTCTTAGAAGCTATTACCACTTTTGTCATAACCGTGTCGGGAATCACCTGCCATATTTTCATTCATATCGCATGTCACTGTACATTCTTTACAGCATGCTTAACTTCGTTCCATGGGTATAGCTCCCATGTCGTCGTAGTGGGTGCAGTGCCATTTGTTGGTCTGGGTGCCCCATATCTTGTGGTAGACTGGAGTCAGCGAGCCGCGAATATCGGCATGTCTGCAGCTTCCTGTGCATGCTAAATTGAGCGTGAGTTATTTTATTGGCCAACACAACGCGTGCATGTGCTGCGATCACTTTTCACTGTTTATGTGATGGTACACCACACTGCAAGGCCATTCTAGATACATATAACCAAGATAAAGCCTTTTGTTCGTACACCATCATTACTTAGGATATCTCTTTTGTAGCGCCACTGTTTATTCATGTTACTATTTTCAGGGCTGGACGACATCATTGAGGCTGAACAGTCACTCAGGGAATGATTTAGGGGGATACTGAACGCAAATGCTTTTTTCTTGTCAGTGAACCCTGCGGTCATATATATATAACTGCGAATAATAGTTCTCTGACCTCATTTGAAGCAATTTTATGTTGCGTATAATGCACATTTTGGCCTTTTTTTTTTTTTTTGCTTTGGTCATATTTTGCTTATATATTTGCTGATATAAGGTCATATTTGGTTGTATTTTGAGCATTTTCCTTTAAATTGAGGCATCGCTTTTAACAAAGTACATGCCATCTGCGTCGAGTTTCAAACATAGGTTTTCTAAAATACTGTAGTAGACGTATGCTGGGAGAGGGCGCGCACCGCGGAGAAAATCTCCGCAATTTTTTATTTTGTTTCTATGAGAATGTGACTTTGACCAACTTGCACATGCGCTTGTCATATTGTTCCTGCGGATTGTGGAAAGGTGGTGGTGGTGGTGGTGGTGGTGGTGGTGATTACTGTTTTAAGAGGAAGTACAATTGGGCAACCACCCTCTATATAACACTAATCAGGGAGAAAAAAAAAGAAAGGGGTCCGACACTTCAAAAAATGAAGGTATCGGCCAAAGGAAGACAAAGGCCACGAAAGGGCGTGAAAATGAAAGACTCCCTAGGCCTCTATACGTAATACCGTCGGGGTCGGAAAAGAATAAGAGTTGGCCAAGAGAGGTCGGATAGGATAGATGAAAATGAGGAGCCTGGCAAAGTAAGTGGAAGCAATACCAGGACTCAGCTAAGGGCCCCGTGGTCACCAACACACGCTCCAAATTTCAGAGCCCCTGGGACCCCTTTTAGTCTATTCTTACGGCAGGCAGGAGATACCGTGGGTGTTATTCTACCGCCCCCACCCACAGGGGGAGATTGTGAAAAACAGTCGCCAAGGTTTGTTACGGTTGGGTATTGTCTTCGATGCGGAAGTATTCTCCGCGCTCGACTCTTGCTGACACAATACATTTTTGTGTTTCCGTATGAGTGTGACTGTTAGATTCAGTGTATGATATGATTTACTCGTTGTGGTTTTTTATTCACTGGCATAATGGATATCATCGAGGAGGAAAGGATTAGTAACCTACTTATGAGTGTGGCAAAAGAATTCAATCGGAATGCCTCGCTTTTACGGCCCCAGATTTCGGCTCGTCGGCTTCGTTTTGAAGGAAGTGAAGACGAACTTGATGATGGTACTGAACTGACTGTATATTTAGATGAAGAATGTGAGGCAGAAGAATATAAATTTGAAGAAAGAGCTCATGAGACGGATAGTGAAGTACACTGAAGAAAATTGAAGTTGCAACACCCAGAAGGAGTGGTGCTACATTGCTGCAATTGAACATGCAGGACGAGTGTTCGGTTGTGATTCGATGATTACAGTTTCAGATCCCTCTGACTGCAAGTTTGTACAACAATCAATATAGGATGTGCCCACCACGAGCTGCTATACATTGATGAATTCGTCGAGGCATGGAGTCAATAAGGCCCTGGATCGCTTCCTGAGGAATTGTGGCCCATGCTTGCTGCACTGCACGGGTCAGTTGTTCCAGAGTTGTGGTTGGCTGAGGACGGTTGGCCGGTTGTCGACCCAACATGTCCCACACATGCTCAATAGGACTGAGGTCCGGGGATCTGGCAGACCATTCTAAGGTTGTGATGTCGTGGAGAGCTTCTCTGGAGATGCGTGCAGTGTGAACCCGGGCATTGTCCTTCTGAAACATCCCATTAGCAATGTTCGCCATCATAGGGACAACCACTGGATTGAGTGCCCTATCAACGTACTGTCGAGCAGTCATAGTGCCCTCAATAAGCACTCATTGTGATTTCACATTAAAGCCAATAGCTCCCCAGATCATAATGCTTGGTGTTGGCCCTGTGTCCCTCTCGACAATAAGATCTGGGCGGTCCCTCTCCCCGGTATGTCAGCGCACACGATTCCGGAGATCACTGTGGGCAACACAGAAGCGCGATTCATCACTAAAGACGACCCTATGCCATTCGTCGACCCACGTCCATCTTTCTCGACACCAGGCCAGCCTTACACGTCGCTGTTGTGGGGTCAATAGAACACCTGCAGGGACACGGGCTCGTAAGCCAGCTGCACGCAGGCGATTACCAACTGTTTGTTGTGTAACGTGGGGTGCCACAGCTGCTCGAATTTGCGCTGCTGTAGCATGGGGTTCCATCCGGGCCATCCGAATGATGCGGCGATCCTCTCTCACAGTTGTCTTTCGCGCTGCGCCTGTGCCAGGTCTACGAGTGTGGGTACCTTCATTTGACCACTGCTGCCATACACGTTGTACCGTAGATGCCTGTCGGCCAACACATACAGCGACAGTCCTTAGCGATTATTCAGCCTCACACAGCCCAATTATCAGAGCCCTCTCAAACGGCGACAGTTGTTGATAGCGTGCTCTTCTCTGTCGTCGAGGCATGTTTGACGGGGAACACTTCTCTGCACAGACTGCAAGTCAACTGCGCTACACCAGAGTCCGTATACTGGAGTTGATTCCTCCGCGACCAATCATGTGGGGAGACCTGTAGCATCAATCCAATGGGTCTGAAACTTTACATACCTACCATCGTTTACATACCTACATGACATCGTTCCATATCTTGAAAATCAACACAAACGACCAATGCCTTCATGGTGTTGCAATTTCCATTTTCTTAAGTGTATCAGTAGACTGAAGAAATGAAAATCCATAGCCTGTTTCCAGTCATTTCACCGGGTCAGGAATCGAATGTATGAAGCCCCATCTAGCGGCGAAAATAGGAATTGTGCCGGATGCCGAAGCCTGTCGCACTCCTCTGGGGCAATGATTCATGAATGACAGATGAAATGAAATTATACTGGAGAGTATTCATGAGTTATATTTTTGGGATTATGCCGTGTAAATAATTGTAAACACACTCTACACGACGGATCGTATTGCTAAAATCTTACGTAGGTACCATGAACGAACTGTTTTTGTTAAATTTAATTTTTAATCATTTAGGGTTTAATGTTAATCCTGTAAATAATGGATATCATTGGATGAACATAAATTGAGATTAGGCAACTCCTGCGACCAAATAAGGATAGTTTGCTTAAATTGCAACTTCCTGGTATCTACAGAGTTCCCTGTACTTGTGGCAAGGTTTATATTGGGCAGACTTCGTGAACGGTGCGTCCTCGCATCAAAGAATATACCAGATGTATCAGACTCAACCAACCTGAAAAATCAGCTGTTGCTGAGTATGCCTTAACACCTGGTCATGATGTCTTGTTCCAAGAAGTGGATGTTCTTGCCCGTATAAAGCAATATCGCCCAAAAATTATCAGGGAGGCGGTTGAAATACGTAAACACCCAGATAATTTCAACCGCGATACAGGTTACAACCTTAGCGAATCATGGCCACCTATTATCAGAACCATTAGAGAGTAATGCTTTGCTGTTGCCATTCATTGTCTCTAGCATGGGGCTAAAATGGCGTCCCTTTTACATCTTTGGGCACCATTTCAAGCTTCCTTGTTGCTTTCTCCTAGCAACCATTAACACGTCGTTTCTTTTTTCTTTTGTCTCCTGATGAATAAAGGCAAGGTTCCGTTCGAAACGTAGAGTATGTTTACAATTATTTACACGGCATAAGCCCAAAAATATAACTCACGAATAGTTACACTGGCCGTGAAAGTCTAAATGATAACATATTGGAGAGTGTTGCTGGAATGGAATATGACAGGGAAAACCGGAGTACCCGGAGAAAAACCTATCCCGCTTCCACTTTGCCCAGCACAAATCTCACATGGATTGACCTAAAATGCTTGTCATTTTTAACCTTTTTAGGTCATATTTAGCTAGTTTTAGGGCATTTTTGCTCGCATAATTTGTACTACTTCAGATCATAAACTTCCGCAATCTAGTCTTAAGGAATCTTTCCATTTCTAAACATATTTTCTACACCATAGCAAACACACAGCTGAAGTAGAGTATACTACGTTTATATCAAATTTTTAGAAACGATGTCTAAGGTAACATACGTAGAATGCAAGCAGAATGTTACGGAAGAAAGCAAGGAAGACGAGATATAAAGCATTATCAGATGATGATGATGATGATGTGATTATCGCTTTAATGGGAAATAGAACAATATTATCACCTCACAACTAGGTAAACAAGTTATCTTGTACTTTTACATGGTTGTTGATATCTACGGAATCTCCAGTTTTATGGATATGAATTTTAATTTCAAAAATCCCACATGCATTGTCGAGACTAGGATCATGGCCGCGTTTCTGACAGGCCAGTGACAATACCACTCTGCTATCATGCTCCCTCCCTCTCCCTATTCAATCTTTACTGTAATAAGAGACTAGACTCTTCGAAGAATGAGGGATCATCATGAAGTGAAGACTCAAAAGGTGAAAATATAGAACATTATCTAGAATGCACATGTATAATGCTGTCAGATCCGGAAGAACAGGTGGTGGTGGTGGTGGTGGTGGTGGTGGTTATTGTTTTAAGAGGAAGTACAACTAGGTAACTAGCCTCTATATAACACTAATCAGAGGAGGGAAATGGAAGGGATATGACACTTCGAAAGATGAAGGTATCGGCCAAAGAAAGGCAAGCGCCACGAAGGGCGTGAAAATTAAAGAGTCGATAGGCCTCGGGTGCTCTAATACCATCTGTGTCAGAAAATAACAAGATTCGATCAAAGAAGGAGCCTGGCACGAGTAAGTGGAAGCATGACAGGACTCAGCTAAGTGCCCCATGGTCACCAATCCTCGCTTGGCCCCTTCGGGTCCTTTTAGTCGCCTCCTACGACAGGCAGGGCGTATCGTGGGTGTTATTCTCTCGCCCCCACCCAAGGGGGACTGGAAGAGCACAGAAGACTGCTGGGAAAGAACTGATCGTGAAAAATAACAGCTCAGCTAAGGACAATATACTGAGAACTGTAGACTCCAAAGCAAAAGCTTCTGGGAGAGTAATAATAAAAATAATAATATGTTATATTTTTATTTATTTCTTCATCGTCAAATCAAAAACATAGATAAACATATACTGTGCTAATACAGTATAATATGCAGTATATATTTTCAAGTATTCAACCTAATAAATCCTCACCTTACATGCTTTAAAAATACCTAGAATTGTTATGATGAAATTACCTTGTCAATTTTCATATTACATATCCCTTTAAATTATGTCATTTTGTGGTGAACTTTGTCTATAGGGATGATTCATCGAAGAGAATGGATCTTCCCCTCACCCGATAATAGAACCACCATAGATTCTATAGCAATATCAAATCGTGTTGAGTAAGGTCCCTGCATGCATATCTAAGCCCGGAGTATTATAGTCTCTCATGCAAGGAATAAGAATAATTCACTTAACATTTATGCTCCATGTGTACAGTACTACTTTCTCGGACACAAACATAAATACAATAATTAAAAAGCCTTTAGAGTTTAAAATGGTGGTAGTTATTGTTCTAAGAGGACCCTTCAAACTATGAGGTTACCGGCAAATGAAAGCAAAGGACCAAGAAGGGCCTGAAAATGTTACCCACGGGGCCTCTCAAATCTAATGTCTTCGGGGTTGAAGGAGAACATCAATTGGTTAAGAAGGTCGGAGAGGTTAGATTAAAGTGAGGAGCCTGGCACCAGTGGAAGCATTTCCAGTTCCCAACTAAGGGCCCCGTGGTCACCAATCCATGCTTTCCCCAAGTTAAGAGCCAGCGTGGCACAGTTTAGTTTCATTTTACGACAGGCAGGGGATACCGTGGATGGTAATTCTACTTCCTCCACCCATACGGGTTATAAGTAAGTGCAACATCAGACTCAGTTAGGTCCCCATGCGGGAACCCACTCTCCCAGAATGAAAGCCTGTGGGGCCTGCCACTCTTCGTCACATTTGACGACAGACCGGAGGTACCGTGGATATAGTCTATTACCACCACCCACGGGGAGAAATGAAATAACTCTAAGCCCGTAAAAATATTAATGGAATCGGAAGCGAAAGTGAATGGGACGTGGAGAGGAAATAGAGCATGACAGGATGGACAGGGCACAATTAGACAGAAGCAATACGAAAACATTTTGCTTATACAACACTTTCCAGTATTCTCTTTAGCAGATTGGTGCCTTAGGCCTATGTGGAAAATGCTGTTGGTGACAATCAATATGGATTTCGCTAAAGAAGCTCTATTGATCAGATCTTCACAATCCGCCAGATGCTTGAGAAATGTAAAGAATTTGGAATTGATACACACCATCTCTTCTTCGATATCAGATCAGCTTATGCCAGTATTGATAGAAGTAATCTCTATGTAGCAATGGAAGAGTTAGAGATCACTAAGAAATTGATCGCCCTTGTGAAAGCTACTATGGAAAATACTCTGACTTAAATTAAGATACAGAACATGTTATCAAGTGCTGTAACGATCATGAACGGAGTTAGGCAACGAGATTCATTAACATGCCTTTTGTTCAATATAGCTTTGGAGAAGGTTATGAGAGATGCGGGTATCAGCACAAGGGGAACCATATTATTCAAATCAATTCAAATTTTGACATATGGAGATGATATTGATATAATCGGAAGAACACCAAGAGTAATAAGAGAACCTTTCACAAGCTTTGAAAAAGCAGCAAGAAAGATGAATTAAGAGATTAATGAAGGAAAAACTAAGTACATGCCCGTAACCGAAACAGACTACACTAGTGGATTTACATTCGTAGAAATCGGATCGTATAAGGTTGTTTTTTTTTTTTTTTTTTTTTTTTTTTTTGCTGGTGGCTTTATGTCGCACCGACACAGATAGGTCTTATGGCGACGATGGGATAGGAAAGGCTTAGGAGTTAGAATGAAGCGGCCGTGGCCTTAATTAAGGTACAGCCCCAGCACTTTCCTGGTGTGAAAATGGGAAACCAAGGAAAACCACCTTCATCGCTACCGACATTGGGATTTGAACCCATTACAAACTGATGAAAGCTCACAGCCGCGCGCCCCTAACTGCACGCCCAACTCGCCCGGTCGTATAAGTTCGATGTTGTGCGTAGCTTTACCTACCTTGGATCAGAAATTAATTCCAAGAACAATGTTTATTCCGAAATCCAGAAACGTATACTGTGTGCTAGCAAGTGCTATCATGGCCTCAGAAAATATCTCAAGTCTAAACTGTTGTTCAGGAAATCTGAAGTCCTAATGTATAAAGTTTTAGTAAAGCCTGCATTAACATATGGTGCCGAGATCTGTACACTCTCAAAATTTGATGGAAAACAGTTTGGTATTTGACAGAAGGATTTTGAGGCAAAGTTTTGGGGCCGTGGAGGGAAAAGGTGTCTGGAGAAGAAGATATAATCATTATTATTTATTTATCGTATGATGTGCACAGATAGATTATATAAATAAGTATACAATATATACACAATATATACAAGCAGAAGCCTATAGTTCCAAATCAAGTCCATTGATCCATTTCAAGGCCTCCTCAGTTGCGTTATGAATGTCCTCCAAAGGACCTTGACATGCTCTCCGTGGACACTCGGCAATTACGTGGTGGATGGTCTGTGAGGTAGCTCCACAATCACACCCAGAAGACTTCTGCCAGCCCCATTTATAAAGCGTATAGCCGCATCTTCCTTGATTGACTCTTATCCTGTTTAGAGTCCTCCATTGACGTCTGGGTAGATGGAATCCAGGAGGTTGAACATGAGGTAGAGTCACAAGATGTTGATTGGGAACAGAAGACTGCTGCCATTGGTGTATAATTTATATAAATTGTATAATTTATATAACGAACCATAGTGAATCGCATATAGATTAGAAGGTTGGAGTGGAAAGGGCATGTGCTTCGTGCTAATGACAGAATGATAATATATTTAATATTAATATTTAATATGTTTAATGCTAGAAGAAACCAGGAAAGTTGGAAGACCAAAGCTAAGGTGGGAAGAAGGGGTGAGAGAGGATGTGACGATAATTGGAATCAAGAACTGGAGGAACTCTGCACTTAACAGGAAAGAATGGGGAAAACTTCTTCAGAAAGCCGAGGGCCATAGAGGACTGTCGTGCCAGTGATTATGATGATGATGATGATGATAAAAACGAAAACATAGCTGAGGGCATAAGTTAGTCACAATTATCTCGCACAGTGTAAACTCTAACGGATATTATGCCCTCTTCGATGCCACACACACGAGTACTGATGTTTTCAACAGGGCGTATGTGTATTTATTACAACTGTTAGTAAATTAAACATTTAAAGGCTTACATAACCACTATTTTACATTAAGCATGGAAGTTTAATTAAAATTTACAGCTTGTAAGTGCTGAGTATCATTGCCATTACTATGGGAGTTCTATTTAAATCGGATCGTCAGATGAGAATTTAACCGACTTAAAATCACAAATCGTATAGGCTAAACACATGCATAGGCACAGAAAGATACTCATTTCTGCATTTACAAATGAGATATAAGTTACAAAATATAACCGAATGTATGCTTTTACCTTGTTTCTGTACTTGGGTGACAATGGTCAGTGAAGTCTGGTGATTAGTATGGCTGTGAAATACTGTACGTTTCACTGCATGCATTTATAGAGAGAGGTAATCAGAACGTTTTGCGTAAGATTCGAGTCATAACCTATATGTTGGATGAGACCCTGCACAAGCCTCGTTGTTCTTAGAAGAGGAAATACATGATGATAAAAGATAATTAACAGAGGAGAAAATGTTAAAGTGTTAATGGCGACAGGTGACAGAACCTCTGGGATTTCGTGACAACGTCACCTAACGCAAGTCCGACTGCGAGTGAAATAATCAATCCAAAGAAAGGTATATACAAGTGCTCAGTGATAACTATAGTACGAAGCGAGTGGTGTCGTAGTGGGTAATAGTCACGTGAATTAATGAATGACATGAAATAAATAAAAATCGATGAACTGTCTTTATCTTCACGACTATTGCATTCTCTATTGAAAATTAATTTGAATGGATAGTCACCTATGGCACAGGTGGCTAATTACACTACATAGCAAGACCATGCGTATAAAAAAGATATGTAATTTTGAAAATGTTGTACTCCATGTGAATTCAGCCTTAATTATCCTAAATACCGGGTGAGTTGGCCGTGCGATTAGAGGCGTGCAGCTGTAAGCTTACATCTGGAAGTTAGTGGGTTCGAATCCCACTGTCGGCAGCCCTGAAGACGCTTTTCCGTGGTATCCCATTTTCACACCAGGCAAATTTTGAGGTTGTGCCTTAATTAAGGCCACGGCCGCTTCTTTCCCACTACTAAGCCCTTCCTATCCCATCGTCGCCATAAGACTCTCTGTGTCGGTGCGACATAAAGCAAATTAAAAGTCCTCGCAATGGTACCGTTATATCCACTGTCCCAGTATCGCCGAAAGGTGGTTTTTCGTGGTTTTTTAAAAATATCAATCTAGTGCACGTGGATGTTGGTCAGTACGTCCTAATATAATTCTGTACACATCACGGGTCGAAATTTACTTTCCGTAGTCGATATGAAACAACGTACGAAATTTTCACATTTTCGACCCCTACATAACTTCGTCCTTAATGTTGTAAGGTAATTCTTTTTTCTACCATCTACTCGGGTCCATAGATAGTGGTGGCCTGGTGGTGGTCTTGTTTCTAAGAGGAATTACAGCTGGGCAACCATCGTCTGTTAACACCAATCAGACGGAGAGAGCTGGCCATGCTGTTATGGTCACGCTGTTTCGAGCTTGTATTCGGGAGCCTGAGGGTTCGAATCCCACTGTCAACATCCCTAAAGATGGATTTTCCATGGTTTCTCCATTTTCACACCAGGAAAATGCTGGGGATGTACCTTAATTAAGGCCAAGGCCGCAACCTTCTCACTCCTAGTCCTTTCCTATTCCATCGTCGCCATAAGACCTATCCGTGTCGAGGCCATGTAAAACAATTGTGGAAAAAATCACTAATTAGAGAAGTAAAATGCAAGAAGTCCGATATTTTGAAAAATGAAGGTATCAGCAAAAGAAAGGACAGAGCCACGAAGGGCGTGAAAACAAAATACCCTCCAGGCTTCGAAAACCTAATACATTCAGGGTCAGAAAAGAATAAGAGTTGACCAACGAAGGTCGGATAGGATAGACGGAGGTGATGAGCCCAACACAAGCAGGTGAAATCAATGCCAGGACTCGGTTAAAGGTTTCGTGGTCTTCAGCCCATGCTGCAAAGTTGAGAGACCTTGGGGCTCCTTTCTGTAGCCTCTTACTACAGGTGGGGGATATCGTGGATGGTTTTATTCTTTGTTAGTGGTTTATCGTTGCACTAAAACATCGATTGTTTTCGGCGACACAAAGATGAGGAAGGGCTCGGGTTCGGAAGGATGCCACCGTGACCTTAATTAAGGTATATCCCCAGCATTTGCCTGGTGTGCGGCAAACCATAGACAATCATCTTCAGGGCTCCCCATGGTGGGATTCGAACCTACCACCTCTCGAAAGCAAGCTCAACGCAGCGCGACCCTAACAAAGCGTCCAACTCGCTCAGTCCGTGGATGTTATTCTACCTCCCCGGACCACAGCGGGATTGGGCTCATAGAGGGAACCAGAACCTGTATGGTTGGGGGGGGGGGGGGTAATTGATATTTGGACTGTCAAATCAGAACAATTCAACTTCTAATTTGGGCACCTCCATGCTGTGTTTTTCCTTTGATGATTGGTCCATTTTGTTATGGCAATGTAAGGCGTCAAGTACTCAACGTACAGACGTCTCAATCACTTTCGGAGTTAAAATCGCAAGCCAAATTATATAGCTTTACCCCGTCACTATGTTCAAAGCCACTCGCATCTCCGTTTTCCTAACAGAGACTGACTGAACGGCATTTTCTGTTAACTCACATTTTAAACCAAATTGTACCTTAACCGGTGGTGGTTGTGGTGATAATTGTTTTAAGAGGAAGTACAGCTAGGCAGACATCCTCTATATAACACTCATCAGAGAAATAAAGGGAAGGGATCCAATACTTCGAAAAATGAAGGTATCGGCCAAAGAAAGGCAAGGGCCACGAAGGGCGTGAAAATGAAAAACTCCCAACCCTCGCAAACCTTATAGCATCGGGGTTGGGAAAGAACAAGTGTTGACCAAGGAAGGTCGGATAGGATAGATGAACGTGAGGAGCCTGTCACAAGTAAGTTGAAGCAATGCCAGGACTCAACTAAGGGCCCCCTGGTTGCCAACCCACGCTCCAAAGTTCAGAGAACCTGGGCCCCATTTAGTCGCCGCTTACGACAGGCAGGGGTACCGTGGGTGTTATTCTACCGCCCCCACCCATCCCAACCATTCAGATCAGATCTTTAGTTCCTGAGGTATAAGGCTGAATGTCAGCACATGATTTCGTTACACTAAGGTTAGATTTTATGTAGCCTGATTTTAAAGATGTTGTCCTGTAAAAGTGAAGGAATCTGAAAAGAAACGGTCCACGAATTGCATAAAAACTCTCGAAGCCTCCCAAACCTTATACTGACGATGCCGGAAGAGAATAATAGTGGGAATTGAGACACAAGTAAGTGGAAATAATGCCAGATTCAGTTACAGGTGCAGTGGTCACTACTCCACGCTTCCGAGCTGAGATGTCCTCAGGGTAGTGACAGTTCCGAGTCTACCTTACGGGAAGCCTAGGTGGATGGTGGTGATTCCTGTTTTATGTGGAAGTACAACTGGGCAACCATCCTTTTATTAACACTAATGAGAAAAAAATGAAGAGGTCCGACGCTTCTAAGAATGAATGTATCGGCCAAATAAAGACAAGGACCACGAAGGACATGAAAATGAGACTGCAAGGGCTTCGCCACCTGATAACTTCGGGGTCGGAAAAGAACAAGAATACCGGGCGAGTTGGCCGTGCGATTAGGAGCGCGCAGCTGTGAGCTTGCATCAGAGAGATAGTGGGTTCGAATCCCACTGTCGGCAGCCCTGAAGAAGGTTTTCCGTGGTTTCCCATTTTCACACCAGGAAAATGCTGGGTCTGTTCCTTAATTAAGGCCACGGTCGCTTCCTTCCCACTCCTAGGCCTTTACTGTCCCATCGTCACCATAAGACCTATATCTGTAGGTGCGACGTAAATCAAAGAAAAAAAGAAATAAGAATATTGACCAAGAGTGCTCGAATAGGAAAAGTGAAAGTGAGTATCTTGGCCAAGTAAGTGGAAGCAGTGCGAGGACTCAGTTAAGAAACCCTACGGACCCTTTTACTCACCTCTTACGACAGTCAGGGGTACCGTGGATGTCGTTCTACCCCTCCGCTCAGAGTGGAAAGGAACCATAGGGAGCTTGTAGGATTGTTTATTGGTAATATTAATTATTAAACTATTCCGAAATTTCACTGAAGTCTGTTAAATTCGTTATTATGAAAAATAACCCCATTCTTACCAGGAGATCAATTATCTCTTAATCCGTTGAAATGATACATATTACTTAAAGTAAAAGCCACTGGTGCGATTTTCCACATGAGTAAAATGCTCTAATGTGTAATATACTGGAATCCTTAAGTGTCCTAATATTTTCTCGTTTGTAATTATTCCAGAACGCTCTCCAGATATTTTAATTCCGCCATACTATCATAAGATCTTAAGAACGGCAACTCAGTATACTTCAGAAATCGGAGAGAATTGAACAAGTGCCAATCTTAACCACAACTGGGCCACCAAGTCCCTACAAGTAGTTGTTCAGGCAATGTGCCAGACAGAACTGCTCGGCTAGTTGCCGGCTGAGCGGACACCAAGGCGCGGACCAGAAGCAAATGCAAGAACGCAGAATGACGTATGAGCGTCCATATTCGCTTCTAACCGGGAGTGAGCGCGCTTCCATATGCGGCTAATGTGGTGGTAATATAGCCTGAGGAACGATATTTTTGCAGGAAGAACTGAGTAGATATGCTTCTACTGCTTATTAAAGCAGAACGACTTACGTACTTCCGGATGTTGAATCGGTACCATTTAGAGGTTAAGAATGGAGAAACGCTACTTCAATACCAATGTGATGAGAAAAGCAGAGAAATTTAAATTTGAATTTTGTCATGTCACAGTGAGCAACTAATAAATTACTGTATTTTATTCCTATTTAATTTATTGAAGTATGTTAAACAGATGGTTTATTATAAAAAAAATATTCCTTGCTTACTGGGAGATGTATCACTCATCCCAGAAAATAACAAAATTTAAAAAAAAATTAAGTTTCCAGGGGAAGCGATTTTGTGTTTTTAAACAATATGAAATCACCGATCAACCAAATGTTGTCAAATCGTTCTGCATTATATGAAGCTGGTTTTTTTAAAGAATGGATTTGGTTTGATTTTGTTTAATTCAGAATATTAATGAAGTATCTTCTTTGGATCGTGAATGAATGTGACTTATCCTGTATATATATTATTTGCTTTCCATCGCACCGACACAGATAGGTCTTATTGCGACGATGGTATAGGAAAGGCCTAGAAGTGGGATGGAAGTGACCGTAGCCTTAATTAGGGTACAGCCCCAGCATTTGCCTGGTATGAAAATGGGAAAACACGGAAAACTATTTTCAGGGCTGCCGAAAGTGGGATTCGAATCCATTATCTCCCAGATGCAAGCTCACAGCTGCGAGACTCTAACTGCACGGCCAACTCGCCCAGTTTGTTCTATATTGACCAAGCATTATTTTCTGATGTGGACTGGTCAAAACCAAAGTGGTGTAAGTCACATTTGTGCATCGTTAGTTAGAAAGATTTTGACAGTTCTATTTAACAAAGACAGCTGTGTCAATTCACTATCAAGTATTTATTTACAAGACCATAAGGTCCACGTCCACAATAACAACAGAAAATATACTACATGCAAGACAAACTGTTTTAACTGGTTGAAGACAATTTTATTAAAAATATTCAGAGTATTCAACTTATCTGGTTCTTACTGGTAACTGTTTTTTAAACCTACAACCTGTTTTCCAGTCATTGACCGGGTCAGGGATGGAATGAATGAAGCCCCATCTTGCGGCGAGGATAGGAATTGTGCCGGCTGCCGAAGCCTGTCGCGCTCCTCTGGCGCAATGATTAATGACTAACAGATGAAATGAAATGGTAGTGGAGAGTGTTGCTGGAATGAAAGATGACAGGGAAAACTGGAGTACCTGGAGGAAAACCTGTCCTGCCTCCGCTTTGTCAAGCACAAATCTCACATGGAGAGACCAGGATTTGAACCACGGAACCCAGCGGTGAGAGGCCGATGGGCTCCCGCCTGAGCCACGGAGGTTTCAACAGTTTTGTATTCTTGAATAATCTGGAAGTAATATATGGCTATTTCTTCAGTGGTGTGACGAAATTACAGTACGTATCTTGTTAGTGTCAAAAGATTAAAGAACATTGGCCTTAGTAGTTTACTGCAGAAAATTAAAAAGAAACTGGAGAAATTACCTATCTGTTTTTCCCCGGGATGAATTATATTATCTCTTTATCCGTTTTCTTCTTTATTGCGTTTTGTCGTATTTATTTTTGGCTTAATGCATGTACACGGTGTCCGTCGGTCTCCAGGCATAATCTGCTTCTATAAATATTAAGAAAGTGACAAAAGATTAGTTTTGACCATTCATAGAATGAAAACGTCAATTAAAGAGAAGAAAGTATCATGAAAAAGGCGGAGGGTGGGGGGGAGGGAATTCAAAGCCTCCACAGATTTCACCAAACTAGTCCCGTCGTGGTCGGAAGAGAACGAGAGTCGAATGAGAGAGGTTGGATAAGAACGACAAAAGCAAGCATCCTGACATTAGTAACTGGAAGAAACAGCAGAAAGGCGTGATGGGGTAGGGAAGGTAAGGGTTGTTCTGCCCGAAGGCAGGTACGAACCTGCGCAGAGGTGTTCCTGAGCCGGAGATTACGTGCGGTAGGATGGCCAGTTCCTTTCCGCTCCTCCATTCCCTTATGATGGGGTAGTGTTAGTATTATTATAGCAGACCACTTTTTTTATGAGGAATTACTTGGTCAAAAGTGACACACGGACAGTGTCACCAACACCCATAGCACGTGCGTGTATTCTGCCATGGTCATAGTTAACATAAACAATTTTTAGTGTAATTTTAGAGTGCTTGAAATAAGCCTCTTTATACATTATATTCTTATTTTACCTATATGTCCAGATTGAACGCAGATACGGCAAATAAAATATGTTTGTTAGAATAAATAACTTATAAAAGATGAATAGCAATTATAAACACATTGTAAATAGTTATGTGATTAATAATTAATAATGTATGTCCTAGAACTATCCCATTTCTCTACAAGGTCGGGTATGAAGTGAAATGAAACTTCGTAGCGAGTAGCGAGTTTTTGCGACCGGATGCCCTTTCTGATGTCAAAGTCATCTCGAGCAGTTAACGAAATGAAATGGACGACGTTATATATATATATATATGATTGCAGTCAGGGAGAGGGTGAAACCCTGTGCCGGCACATATCTTCTCCTGTCGAATAGCACCAAGGATTAGGCCTACTGTTGATGAGATTCATGAAATGACTTTCAAACCATACTTTCCTACTGAAATGGATTTATACTCTGTCTCCAACAACAGCTGGATCTTATCCATCAAGTTCTTTGATTAGATGAAAGTACCTTCACCAGTAATGGCGGTGTGAACAGGCACACCATGGTGTACTGGGAATATCGCCATCCTCAGTGGTTATGAAAGAATCATACCCAGATTCGATGGCAGGTTTTTGTATGGTATCGTATTTTAGGAATCATCCGATTTGACCAGTCTTGTGGAAGGAGCCGCAACCGACAATATTCAGTCTGTTACCACTGATCTGCATTCGGGACTGTCCCCCATGTGGCAGACTCCCTAGCAGTCCTTTACCTAAGCCTTTTCTTGAATTATTTCAAAGAACTTGGAAATTTATCAAACATCTCCCTTGATAAATTATTCCAATCTCCAATTTCTCTTCCTATAAACGAATATTTGCCCCGATTTTTACTCCTGGATTGCAACACTATCTTAATTTTATGATCTCTTCTACTCGTACAAATTCCATTCAAGCTTATTTCTCTACTAATTTAATGCAAAGCCATTTCTTCACTGATGGCTCGAAACATTCCGATTAGTCGAGCAGTACGTCTCCTTATTTCTTCCCAGTCCAAAGTTTGCACTATTTTCGTAACACTCTTCTTTTGTGGGGAATCAGTCAGAACAAATCGTGCAGCTTTCCTCTGGATCTTTTCCATTTCTCGTATCAATTAATCCTGGTGAGGGCCCCATACACTAGGACCATACTCTTTTACTAGCGACTTATATGCTCTCTACTTTACATCCTTACTACAAACTCTAAATACTCTCATAACCATATGAAGGGATCTGTAACCCTTATTTACAAGCCCGTTTATGAGATTGCCCCAGTGAAAATCTTCCTTCCGAGCCGTTTCCTGGACTTCCTGTAGAGTCGTTTAATCGACGGTGATCTTGTAGGTGAAGATCCTCTGCAGCAGGCAACACGCTACTGGCCACAGACAGTTGGTGTACCAAAACATTAGGTGATTCGTGTTTTAAGAAACTATCCTCTCTTAACAGTAACTTCAGGGGAAAATGAAGCGATGCAATTCTTCGAAGCACGAAGGTATCGGAAAATGAATGGAAAAGGGAAATGAAAGGCGTGAAAATAAAAGGCTCCCTAGACCCCTGGGGTCAGAAAAGAACAAGAGTTGACCCAGGAAGATCGGAGAAGAAAGGATCCTGGAACAATTAAGTGGAAGTAATTCCAGTCTCCGCTAGAGGTTCCGGGGTTGGTGATAGTGTGATAAATGGTTAAAGAGAAAGTATACGTAGGCAACCGCCGGGCTGAGTGGCTCAGACGGTTAAGGCGCTGGCCTTCTGGCCCCAACTTGGCAGGTTCGATCCTGGCTCAGTCCGGTGGTATTTGAAGGTGCTCAAATACGTCAGCCTCGTGTCGGTAAATTTACTGGCACGTAAAAGAACTCCTGCGGGACAAAATTCCGGCACCTCGGCGTCTCCGAAAACCGTAAAAGAGTAGTTAGTGGGACGTAAAACAAATAACATTATTATTATACCTAGGCAACCATCCTCTATACAACACTAATCAGAGGGAAAAAATAGAATGGATCCGACGTTATGCACGTTAAGTACTAAAATGGGTTAAATATCCAATGTATATTTAAATCTTATATCTATTGTATAGTATATTTTGAAGTGATTCCACATACTGTATATGAGTTGATTATGTGTGTAAGTACAGAAGATATTATGAGTAGAATTTTGTAAATAATATAAATTTATTAAGGATGAGCTGTGTGTTTGAGAGAAAAATTGTTAATGTAAATTGTATAATACTGTATTTTAGGAAAAACGTCTTTTCGTTTTAATTTAAAATTTAATTGTTGAGAACAGTGTATTTGTGTGTATCATTTGCCACCGAGGTAGCCACCTCATTTGCAAATAAAGTGTTTTGATTTGATTTTGATTTTGCACTTCGAAAAATGTCCGTATGGGCCAAACGACGACAAGGACCACGAAAGGCGAGAAAATGAAAGACTCCCTAGGCCCCGCAACCAAATACCCTCGAGGTCGGAAAAGAACGAGAATTGACTAAGGGATGTCCGATAGGATATGTGAAAGTGAGGAACCTGGCACAAGTAAGTGGGAGCAATACCAGAACTTAGCTGAGGGCGCCGTGGTCGCCAATCCACGCTCCCAATTTAAGAGCCCCCAGGGTCCCTTTTAGTCGCCACTCACGGCAGGCAGGGGATACCGTTGGTGTTATTTTACCACCCCAACCCACAGGGGATAAGAGAATCCCTGGGATCTCTCATTTGCACCTTAAGACAGGCAGAGAATACCGTGTATGTAAATTACCACGCCCATCCGCAGGGGGAACAGGAACATTACGATTTCATGGCGCAGTATTTTCGCCATCTTCCGTATCCACGAAGGAGGAATGGCCGCGGCGCGCCTATTACTCCATTATTTTACCCTCATTCGTCAGACCTCACATAAGTAGATTTCTGTCTATGGAGGCATCTTCTAAATGCACAGGTCTATGGCAAGAGGCTACAGAACATTGTGGTCCGGTGGTGGTGGTGGTGGTGGTGGTGCTGGTGGTGGTGGTGGTGGTGGTGATTATTGTTTTAAGAGGAAGTACAACTAGGCAACCATCCTCTATCTAAATAGAGAAGAAAGATGGAAGAGATCCGACCCTTCGAAAACTGAAGGTATCGGCCAAAGACAAGGGTCATGAAAGACGTGAAAATGAAAATGACTCCCTAGGCGCCGAGTGCTCTAATACCGTCGAAGTCGGAAAAGAACAACAGTTGACCAAGGGAGGTCGGATAGGATAGATGAAAGTGAGGAGCTGGCACAAGTAAGTGAAAGCAATGCAAGGACTCAGCTAAGGGCCCCGTGGTCACCAACCCACGCTCCGAAGTTAAGAGCCCCTGGGGCCACTTTCAGTCGCCTCGTACAACAGGCAGAGGATAGCGTGAGCGGGATAATATGCAAAAGTACAGGGTCGTATCTTCCGGAGCTGGATGTATCTGCAAAAATTGATGCAATATGATCTGCATTGACTTAAGTAATCGTAACTACATCTAAATTAATGGATATTCTGGAGACTGAGGGTAAGTTCTGGTCTCCGACGTTACGACGGAGGTTTGCCCATACTTGTGTGCGGATCAAATATTCTGGTAGTGATTACTGCAACTAGGCAATCGTGATGACGTCAGCTTCGTGTTGGTAAAAATGACTGACACGTAAATTAACTGTTACGAGAAAAAATCAAGCACTTCGGCGTCTCCGAACACCATAAAAGTAGTTTAGTGGGACTTATAATCAGTACAATCACAATATATTATTACATTTGTAGCTGTTCCCAAGATTACACACCTTGTGCAAACTCTCAAAGGATTCTTCTTTGTATTACTCTATCTTCGTTTTACATTATTTTTAGGGATCTCCATGAAACTGTATTTCGGGGAAGATGTATTCGAACCCCACCGTCGGTAGATCTGAATATTGTTTTCCGTGTTTTCACATATTCACATCATAAAAATACAGCTGCTTACCTTATTTAACGCTGCGAGCCATTTCGTATCCCATCACCTCTGAATACTTACCAAAATTAATGAGGCGTGGAACGAGTAGCAATAAATAAATAAATAAATAAATAAATAAATAAATAAATAAATAAATAAAATCTATGAGAGAGAAGTAGTAGTCATCTAATATCAGCAACAATAACGAATTATTTTGAACATGGTAACGAAAGGAATGCGACAATGTCACACTTCTGAGGGAACATTTAATTTGCCCATGTCGTTTCCCCTCGGCAATTTATACTGTTCATTTGAGTTAATTTAGTTTCCTTAGATGAAAATTATCGACTTTTCTTTTTCTTTTTCTTGGTGTCATCTTTTTGGCTCTTCCGACTTCCTCGTTGTCGTTCGCTACCATTCTCATGCTCACTTAAATTCCTTGAACTATCTTCCCTTTTTCCGTTATCTTCAAGTTCTAACGAAACCTGCAGATTATCGAAGTCGTCTTCGTAGAATTCCATATCAAATTTAGTTAGCATTTCAGTAGCGTTAGATACACGAATACTTTCCTCATTTATGCGTTCTTCCAACGCTAGTAGTTCCTTCCAGTTTGGGTTGACTGACTTCATGTGTTCCAGTTCTGTTAGCCCATTAAGCTTTACTCTCGGTTTTCCTTGGAACAGGAGATACTCTTCCATAAACTCCTTCTCTTTTCTAATTTGAATTAAATATTCCTCAAGATTCCTAGGTTTCTCATTTTTGAAAGGACATTCTGGAAGTTCTTTAAATAAATTTTTCTTATCAATGTAAGCATATTTGACACGCTTTGAAAGATAATTCTGGCTAATTTCTTTTGTGCTTATATTTCCTTGAAAGCTGATTTCATTTTCAGAACTTGAGACAGTAAATCTCTCCTTACTTTCAGCACCCATGGCTTTCATCTTTCTCCAAGGAAATTGAAGTTAAACTTGAAGAATTTTGCGATTGATTAGTCAATGTAAACGATAATTATTTATGAATTCCTATTATATTTATGCATTCTTATGAGAGCTCACGACGAGATTCTAAACTGTGAATTTCAGATCTGTGATGAGTACCTCCATGAAAATCTGTCAATGTAATATATTCTCATCTCTTGATGTTCGTTATCTTTGCAGTGTGTGTGTAAGTTTCATTCTTCTCAGTTGCATCAACGTCTTCCTGAAAAGAAAAAAAAAAATAGTAAAAATTATTGTGCGGATCAAATATTGTGGTAGTGATTACTGCAACTAGGCAATCGTGGTGGTGGTGGTGGTGGTGGTGGTGGTGGTGGTGGTGGTGGTGGTGGTGGTGGTGGTGAATACCATTCTGAGAGGAAGTACACATAGGCAACCACTATATAACACTAATCAGAGAGAAAGTTAGCCCTCGCAAACCTAATGCCGTCGGGGTCGGAAAATAATAAGATGGAAAATATTTAAGCGAGGACTGATACAAGCAGCTGGAAGCAATGTCAGATTCAACTACGCAAAACCGTAGTCGCTAACCCAAAGCTGCTAATTTGAGAGTGGTGGTGATTATCATCGTTTTAAGATTGGTGGTGGTGGTCATTATTGTTTTAAGAGAAAGTAACACTAGGCAACTATCCTCCATATAACACTAACCAGAGAGAAAAAATTGAAGGGATACGACACTTCGACAAATGAAGGTATCAGGTAAAAGAAACTAAAGTTCTCTCGAATTCCATGGTGTGGGTTACTGTAGTCACGTCCTAGTTCGTGAACCACGGGCAACGGCTGAGTGGCCTAGTAAGTGGTCCTGAGAGTTGGGGTATCAGTTGCTACGGAATGGGAGAGGGCATCTCGGACATATTCTGAGTCATGGCCTTCCTTGTGCTCAGGCGGCTAGGCTATACAATTCGCCGGTGGTCCTTAACCCGTTAGAGGAGAGATCCTCAGTTGGACTGTGTGTAAGTAGGGTAGCACCCTGCTTCGTGAATTCATCGAGCTTGGAACATTTTAAGCAAGCCCCAGACCTATGGGAGTAACGGAGTCCCACTTCCATTTGACAGGCGAGGGAGTCCGTGGAAACAACTTGGCGAGCGAAATGGAATTCGATGGGGAGCTATCAATATTAATGGGGTTATGGAAGAAAGTAGAACTGGTTGAGTCAGCAAAGGGAATGCATCTGAATGTGGTAGGGGTAAGTGATATTCGGGTAAGGAGAGATAACGAGGAAGAGATAGGAGATATAAAGTGTACTAGACGGGCGTTAAAAATGGAAGGGCTGAGTCTGGGGTAATATAATTTCGTGCGGCTATTTTTAGCCGAGTGCAGCCCTTGTAAGGCAGACCCTCCGATGAGGGTGAACGGCATCTGCCATGGGTACTTAACTGAATGTTATTGTCGTGGAGGATAGTGTTATGTGTGGTGTGTGAGTTGCAGGGATGTTGGAGACAGCACAAACACCCTGCCCCCGGCCCATTGGAATTAACCAATGACGGTTAAAATCCCCGACCCGGCCGGAATCGAACCCGGGACCCTCTGAACCGAAGGCCAGTGCGCTGACCATTCAGCCAACGAGTCGGACAGTCTGGGGTAGGGCTGTTCATTAGGAATACAATTGCACGCAACATAGTTTCCGTTAGGCACGTAAACGAGTGAATTATGTGGGTAGATTTTGCACTTGGAGGAATTAGGATGAGAAATGTCTCAGTGTATTCACAATGTGAGGGTGCAGAGAAGGATGAAATTGAGAAGTTTTATGAAGCATTGAATGACATCGTAGTCAGGGTCAACAGCAAGGATAGGATAGTGCTATGGGCCATTTCAATGCGAGAGTTGGAAATAGAACAGAAGGATACGAAAGGGTGGTTGGTGAATGTGGGGAAGATATGGAAGCTAATACGAATGAGAAGTGTTCGATGGACTTCTTCGCTTGTATGGGTTTAGCAGTTACGAGTACATTCCTCAAGCATACGGTTATTCACCGCTACATGCGAGGGTAGGGGTATTAATCGACTTAGAAGTCAGGAAATATGTTAGGAATATACGGATTTTTCGTGGATTTTTCGATGAAACGGACTATAATCTGATCTGTAGTGAACTAAGTATTAAGAATAAGGACGATGAAATTAAAAGTACATGGATGTAATTAGTGAGAAGTTCCGAATAGTGGACAGTAAGCAGGTTCAAGATATAGAAAGAGAATAGGTGGCGTACATGGATGCGGTAGTAGAAACAGCAAGGGAATGCCTAGGAACAACTATGTGCAAAGATGGAAAAAAGCGATCATCTTGGTGGAATGATGAAGTGAGAGCAGCTTGTAAACGTGAAAAGAAGGCTTATCAAAAATGGCTCCAAACAAGAACTGATGCAGGCAGGGAATTGTACGTAGATGAAAGAAACAGAGCGAAATAAACTGTTGTTGAATAGAAAAAGAAGTCATGGGAAAATTCCGGTAATAACCTTGAAAGGCTAGATCAAGCAGCAGGGAAACCTTTCTGGGCAGTTATAAGGAATATTAGGAAGGGACGGAAAAAGGAAATGAACAGTGTTTTGGCTAATTCAGGTGAACTCATAATAGATCCCAGGGAATCACTGTGCAGGTGGAGGCAGTATTTTGGAAATCTTTTCAACGTAAAAGGAAATCTTTCTGGTGGTGACGCGAACAAAAAGCTCATGGGAAGGAGGAAAATGATGTACGTGAAATTACGCTTGAGGACGTGGAAACGATGGTAAATAAACTACAATTTCACAAAGCTGCAAGAATAGATGCAATTAGACCTTAAATGGTTAAGTATAGTGGGAAGGCAGGGATGAAATGGTTTCAGAGAGAAATAAGATTAGCATGGAGTGTTGTAAGGTACCTTCAGACTGAACAAAAGCAGTAATTGAACCTATCTATAAGCAAGGGAACAGGAAGGATTACAACAGCTACCGAGGTATCTCACCGATTAGTATACCAGGCAAAGTATTCACTGGCGTCTTGGAAGGGAGGGTGCGACCAGTGGTTGAGAGGAAGTTGGATGAAAACCAGTGTGGTTTCAGACCACAGAGGGGCTGTCAGGATCAGATTTTCTGTATGCGCCAGGTAATTGAAAACTGCTACGAGCGGAATAGACAGTTGTGTTTGTTTCGTAGATCTAGGAAAGCGTGTGTCTTGGTACCGAGGGAAAAGATGGTCACCATATTGGGGGACTATGGGTTCAAGGGTAGATTATTAACATCAATCAAAGGCATTTATGTTGACAAGTGGGCTGCAGTAAGAATTGTTGGTAGAATGAGTTCTTGGTTCAGGTTACTTACAGGGGTTAGATAAGCTGTAATCTTACACCTTTGTTGTTCGTAGTTTATATGGATCATCTGCCGAAAGGTAAAGTGGCAGGGAGGGATTCAGTTAGGTGAAGATGTAGTAAGCAGTCTGGCATGTGCTGACGACTTGGTCATAATGCCATATTGTGCCGAAAGCCTGAAGTCTAATATCTCGGAACATTAAAATATGTGCAATGAGTTTGATATGAAAATTAGCCTCTCGAAGACTAAAGTGATATCAGTAGCTAAAGAATCCAGGAAAATTGAATTTCAGATTGGTGATACAAAGCTGGAATAGGTAGATAATTTAAAGTATTTAGTATGTGTGTTCTCCCAGGATGGTAATATAGTGAGATCGAATCAAGGTGTAGTAATGCTAATGCAGTGAGCTCGCAGTTGAGATCAATCGTATTCTGTAAGCAGAAAGTCATCTCCCGGACGAAACTATCTTTACATCGGTCTGTTTTCAGAACAACTTTGCTTTACGGGAGCGAAAGCTGGGTGGAGTCTTTTTCATAAGTTAGAAGTAACAGACATGAAAGTAGCGAGAATAATTGCTGGTGCAAACAGATAGGAACAATAGCAGGAGGGGACTCGGAATGAGGAGATAAAGTCTAAGTTAGGAATGAGCTCGATGGATAAACCGTCTTCGGTGGTGGGGTCATGTGAGTCGGATGGAGGAGGATAGGTTACCTAGGAGAATAATGGACTCTGATATGGAGGGTAAGAGAAGTGGAGGGAGACCAAGACGACGATGGTTCAAACTCAGTTTCTAACGATTTAAAGATAAGATGTATATAACTAAATGAGTCCACAGCACTAGTTGCAAATAGAGGATTGTGGCTACACTTAGTAAATTCACAGAGGCTTGAAGACTGAACGCTGAAAGGCATAACGGTCAATAATCATGATGTATGTATGAATTCCAACTTTATTTTCAGATTGCCATCTTTCCTACTTCAGAAAATACCACTCAACGCTATTTGTCCACCAATGACAATTCCACTCCTTTTCTCCACTGACTGCTTGGAAAGAAATCTTAGTCGAGCAGCTCGTCTCCTTACTTCCAAGTCTTCCTAGACCGAAGTTTGCAATCTTTTTCTAACGCTACTCCTTTGTCGGATATCACCCATAATTAATCGCGCTATTTTTTTGTATTTTTTTATTTCTCGAATCAAGTAATCATACTCCAATACGCCCTCTCCTGTACATCCTTACAAAAAGCGCTATATACTCTCATAACCATACTAAGATATCAGCAACTTTCATTTATAATCCCATTTAAGGGATTACCCTAATGAAGACATCTCCTTATATTATCACCTAGGTACTTACATTGGTCCCCGTAAGGTACTTTCGCCCCTTCAACACTAATTAAAACTGAGACGAATTTCCCTCTTGGTGAAACTCACAACCTGGCTTTTCACCCCGTTTACGATTATATCATTGTCTGCTGTCCATCTCACAACATATTCGAGGTCTTTATGTGCAGTCGATCGCAGTCCTGTAACTTACTGCTCCATACAATACAGTATAACGTCATCCGCACCTAGTTCTTTACTCGTATGATTTATATATACTGTATATAGCCTTACTGGCCTTACTCGTGTAAAGCACTACGGATGTAGAGTACTGGAATACTAATCATTTATTCAGTGCTGCCCAGTGTACAGTCTATATGAAAATGGTAGTTATAGTTCAAATTCTTGATGTTCGTTAATAGTAGTGCATATCTATACACAAACTCATCCACATAAATCTCATACTTTTCTTTATTCTCTCATAACAACCCTACATTTGCCATATTTCATTTCCACTTGAAATTTTGCTGGAAGTCGTCGAGTTTCATCTATGTGTTGCGAGATGGCAGTTGCAATCACAGGTGCTTCCTAAATTTCGCTTTCTAAATTGCGCGGAGGTTGTAGTTTTATTCGTGTGTCACAAGATGGCAGATGTTTCGCACGTTGCAGTTGTTTAATTTGTTCATTGTTGTGTACCATTACAATTTTATTCGTTGAATACCCAGTAAACAATGAACCAACGGCTTTTCCGTATGAAAAAATCATATGTGACATAAAGGGCATATCAGAGAGAATTTGGTGATCACGAATCGTCCAGACAGGAGCACAATAGTGGCGTTAGAGCGCTAGACTGATCTGCCAGTTTGGTACATTTAAAACGCCATACTTTGTTGAAAGCAGAATTCTTGTTGAACTGATAGTAGAATGAAAAGCATGAGTTTTATATGGATCAATCTGTAGGAGAGACCAATCTCTAGTTATGAATATTACTAAATCGATAATGAGCGATGGTTAAGCGAAATATATCCGAAAGAAGTGATACATGTAATCCGCTCGAACGATGAGCCAGATGAACGCAGTTTTTAATTATGTGAAGCCACTAGCTGTCATTATCCACCTGAAGTGAACTTCTCTGGACCCATTAATTATAGAAATTATATTCCTCCGAGCAGGACTAGAAACAATAAACACAGATGTCAAAACTAAATCTGTTAATAGTCCAAGAGATATATTTTATTACAACTATTATTATTATTATTATTATTAATCTATTACGATCACTGTTCGCCATTTAACATTTTCAGGAAAGCCATTTTACTTGCGGCGACAGCTTCCCTGTCTTTCTTCTTCTTAGCACTAATATTTTTCTTACACTTAGTTTCACTTTCAGCGGGATTATAAATTTCGGGATGTGGAGGCCTTTTCTCCAATCCTAGTTTTTCCTTTAGATGTTCCACGGTGTCTGTAAGACTGTTGATTTTATTGAAGTAAACATCGTCAATACGCTTTGAATCATCCTGTGCATCATCATCATCATCCTTAAGCCAATTATTCCTTATATGATTAAAATTAAAAGGCAAATCTTCATCTATAAATGAAGCTACTTTATTGCCATATTTTTCTTTTATGGTAGCAACCGTTTCTTCATGCATTTTTCTTTGATTCTCAATGAATGTACTGTCATTTTCAAAACATACAAGATTCAACTTCGTTTTTTCGGGCCACCCATTTAAAAGCGAACGACGTCTTAGTTCTCTCTTAAACTCTTTGACCGGAAGCGGTTTTGAATGCCATTTATTTTCGGGATCCACAGAATTATTATTTCTATAAGAAGATAATAGGCCGAAGTACTTTCTGTAAACGTCCCGATAATCTTCGACAGGTGCTTTATCACGAGAAGGGTCGTCATTTTTAATTTTCGCGACATCTGCATTTTCGTATACAATTTCATTCCTGCTTCTTGTGTTTCGCTCAAAAATAGACTTGACTATGTTTGTACACGTCGACTTCTCCGTAGTTTTAGTAGAATAAGGAATTATTCCTGTTTTAATTCCCTCTGTTAAAGGAGTATTCTGCAAGTTTGACTTCGATGTATTTGATTCCATTCGACTTCTTGTGAGTGTCCCAGGTTTCGATGTACCTTTACTACGACGGTTAATAGTTAGGGAGTTTCGTTTCCTTCCAGGTACTTCGATGGTCTTGGAAATGCTTCGCTGTGTTGTTGGTGGTGTTGGCGGCGGCGATGTTATCGTATTTGTCAATATTTTAGGGATATTCCAATTTTCCACAGGGATGTCGCTAATAATTGTAAACGATTGTTGTATTTTTGGTATATCTCCTGGAAGTTCAGATGACATGGATGCTTCTACAGTTTGTAGTGGAACATCAGTGGAAGATTCATGAGACTGAGATATTTTAGAAGAGTATTTTCTTCTCAGGTTTGGTGACAGGGAGACTTTCGTCGTCTGTGAGTCGGCTTTCTTCGTATTTAAAGTCTCTGATTCTAGCTTCCTCACAGTTCCGGGTGATATAGTTTCCACTGCGCAGTTTAATGGAGCTTTTCTGTCAGTTTCAGATGGCTGACTGGTATCGACTTGATTTAGTGGAACCTTCCTGACAGCTTCAGGTGACAGACCAGAATTTACGCGGGTTAGTGAAACATTTCTGACAGCTTCAGATGGCTGACCAGCTTTCACGCGGTCCAGTGAAACATTTCTGACAACTTTAGGCGACTGACTAGTAGTCACGCGATTAAGTGAAATCTTTCTGTGAGTTTCAGGTGACTGACCAGCATTCACGCGATTTAGTGAAACCTTTCTGAGGGCGTGAGGTGACCGGCCAGCTTTCACGCGATTTAGGGAAACCTTTCTGACAGCTTCAGGAGACTGGCCAGCTTTCACACGGGTTAGTGAAACATTTCTGACAGCTTTAGGCGACTGACTAGTAGTCACGCGATTAAGTGAAACCTTTCTGTGAGTTTCAGGTGACTGACCAGTATTCACGCGATTTAGTGAAATCTTTCTGGTGGATTCAGGTGTCAGAGAATTCTTCGAAGGTTTCTTGGTAAGTAATTTGGGAGTATCAGATGACGCGGATGGTTTAGAAGTCTTTGAAGTCATTTTCACGACAGCTGCGGGTTTCTGGGAAGTATTCGACGACTTCGGTAAATATTTGAACAGTTCTGTTAAGGAAGTTAAAGATGTCTCTGAGGGGTGTTCGTTTGCAGTTATAGATGGTAAGGAGAATTTAGAAACCTTTAGCTTTGTCTGTTGAGGACCATCTTTCTTAGAATCGGACTGCTTCATTTGTGAAAGCTTCCCTCTCTTTGCACCTAAGAGATTTTTACTCTTTTCCGCCATAGGGTTACCTGAAAATTTAAAACAAACGTTGTCTACATATGACGTCATTACTAGCACAAAGAAAGGATTAGAATGGTACAACAAAACATTCATCACAAATTAGTCTTTGTTTGACTGAAATTTTGGTTAACGATTTTTAATGCCATAAGGATAATTTTATTTTCCCTCGTGCAAAGACCTTCTGATTGCTCAAAATTTCTTCGGGACAGTAACTATTCTTTCAGGAGAAAGTACAACTAAGCTACCATCCTGGTGATGATGGTGGTGGTGATTATTACTGTTTTAAGAGGAAGTACAACTTGGCAACCATCCTTTATTAACACTAATCAGAGGGGGAAAAAATGGAAGAGGTCTGACACGTTGCAAAATGAAAGTATCGCCCAAAGAAAGATAATGCTCACGAAGGGCGGGAAAATGAGACTCGCTAGGCCTCGGAAACATCATATTTCGGGGTAATAAAAGAACAAGTGTTGACCAGGTGAGGTCGAATATGGCAGATGAAAGTGACGCGTCTGACCCAAGTAAGTGGAAGCAATGCCAGGAGATGAGGGCCCCGTGCTCGCCATCCCACGCTCGCAAGTTAAGAGCCCCTGGGGCCCCTTTTAGTCGCCACTTACAACAGGCAGGTAGTGGTGATTATTGTTTTAAGAGGAAGTACAACTAGACAACCATCCTCTATATAACACTAATCAGAGAGAAAAAATGGAAGGTATCCGACACTTCGAAAAGTGATGTTATTGGCCAAAGAAAGACAAGGACCACGAAGGGCGTGAAAATCAAAGACTCCCTAGGCCTCGATTGCTCTAATACCGTCGGGGTCGGAAAAGAACAAGAGTTGACCAAACGAGGTCGGATAGGATAGACGAAAGTGGGGATCCTGGCACAAGTAAGAGGAAGCAATGCCAGGACTCAGCTAAGGGCCCGTGCTCGCCAACCCACGTTCCCAATTTCAGAGTCCCTGGGGCCTGTTTAGTCACCTCTTACAACAGGCAGGGGATACCGTGGGTGTTATTCTACCACCCCCACCGACAGGGGGTCGACAGGCAGGGAAAACCGAATGTGTAACCCCACCCGCAGGGAGTGACCAACGTGGTGGTGGTGGTTATTGAAGAGGAAATACAACTGAGCAACCATCCTTTACTAACATTAATCAGAGGGTAAAATGGGAAGGGTCTGATCCTGCGAAAAATGAGATATCGGAGGAAGAACGCAAGGGGCACGAAGGGTGGGAAAATTAAAAACTCCCTACGCCTCGTAAACCTAATACCGTTGGGGTCGGAAAAGAAAAAGATTTGACCATGTGAGGTCGGATATGATAGAGGAAAGTGAAGAACCTCGCACAAGTGGAGGGAATGCCAGGACTCAGCTAAGGACCCCGTGGCCGCCAACCTACGGTACCAAGTTCAGAGCCCCTGGGCCCGTTTTAGTCGTCCGTTACGACAGGCAGGGGATACCGTGTTTGTTACTATATCACCCTACCCAAAGGGTTTGACCAATGTGGTGGTGCTTACTGTTTGGAGAGGAAGTACAACTGGGCAACCTCCTCTATTAATACTACCGGTATTCGGAGAGAAAAATGGAATTGATCGGACACTTCGCAAATGTGGGTATTGGCGAAAGAAAGACAACGGCCACGAAAGGCGTGAGAATGAAAGACTCCCTTGCCCTCGAATGCCCTAATACCGTCGGGGTCGGAAAAGAGCCAGAGTTGACCAATGGAGGTCGGATAGGATAGATGAACATAAGGAGCCTGGCACAAGTAATGGAAGCAAGGCCAGGATTCAGCTGAAGGGCCCGTGGTCGCCAACCCACACTCCCAAATTAAGAACCCCAGAGGGCCACATTTACTCACCTCATACGACAGGCAGAGGATATCGTGGATGGTATTCTACCACCCTCATGCACAAGTAAGTGGAAGCAATGCTAGGGCTCAGAATTATGGCGGCATCGTATATTCAAAGTTATATTTCTACAACTGAGTATTCAAATTTTCGTTTCTGTAAAGAAGGGCCATTCCCTCCACACACGCAGGCCATCTCCACAGGTCTGTTTGAACGATGATGAATATGACAGAAGTGTCCTCACGCTCAGCTCGTTTGTTCCCTTGAATATAGAGATTTTAGCCGTTTCCTTGCCTTCTGCCTCTGTACGATTGCATTTATATGTACCTATTATTCAGATTTTATGACCTCATATTAGAAATAATCTTGATATAAACTACACATGGAACGTTCATCATCGATAATAAATATTGCATCACTGTAGGGTGGTAAACCGTAACTCAATACACTTTCACCAAAATAGTAATAATATATTATTTATTATAAGCAGCACCATTCAAGCGGCGATTCCTGAGTTTCCATTGTGCACTAGTAAAAACTGTTTAAATGTAGATTCATAAAACTAATTCCATCCTTAACCCTCCACTGCATTAATTATTTTTCGTTTTCGTTTGGTGACGAAAATTTTAAAATTCACCTTGCGTTCAGCGTCTTAGATTTATCAATAAAATTCTTAACTGAAGCTAATACCTTAACACTCCTACGTGTAATATATGATTTACCATATTGGAATATACGACTTTTAGTGAATACTAGCTGATGTACCCGTGCTTCGCTAGGAAATTAACAGACAGACTGTCTTTGTGGTTTTCCCAACTGAAGTCAGCATCTGTCATAACAATGACGTCAATAGGAATCTGCCGATTAAAAGCAATGTTATCATACAAAATACCCGATCAAATGAAAAACCGTACATTTTCTCACTTTTTACGAACAGTTCAAAGTTCCAGTGTTGGAATGACCACCTGCAGATAGCCGCGAAAAATCCTCTGCCATTATTCCGTTAAATGTGCACACTGCTCATTCTAATCAGTGCCTCAGAGTAGGGATTGAATAGCTCGAATGCTATGATAAATCAGTGTGTTACGTACCAGTAGTATCAGAAAATTTATGAACCAGAGGAATGGGGAATGGCATGCTAAAGAAGAGAGAGGTCTAACTCCCCAGCTACTTCCCGCCAACATTCAGGCAGGCTGTTACACTCTGTACGCTGCATTAATCCCATCTCTTGGAGATGAGTGACAGCAGAAGGTACCAATAACATCACAACAAACAATGGTCAATGTAGTGTTACTGTTGGTCAATTTTATGAGTTGTATATATTGTAGGCCTTCACATTTAGTTTTCTTCCGACTTTGTGATATTAGTGCATCTAATAAAATAATTTATAGCGTAGGTTGTAGTTCCTTATTCCCCGACTTTACTTACCGATTTTCATTCAAATCTGTTTACCCATCTTATCGTGACTCGGCGCTGATATGGACTTAGCAACAAAATTCGAAATCATGAATATCTCTGTTATCAGAGCCAGTACGGTTAAAATGTATAAGGTATAAATGACCGGAAATTTAATACTATAAAATTTCTATAGGACCACTAATAACATAAATATTTGAGAATTAAATTTTAGATCTTTCCCTAAACTACCATTTCGCTTAGCATGAATAAAATTATTTATGGCCTAGATTGTAGCGACTTATGTCTTTACATACCGATTTTCATTAAATTATCTTCAGACATTTTCTTGTGATGTGCGTACAGACAGGCAGACAGGCAGAAAGACAGAAAGACAGACAGACAGACATTACGGAAAATTAAAAAGTTCATTCCCTTGTTACTGTGAACATGACCGATACAGAAATACAATTCGTTTTAAATTCTGAGCAATGTACAGACAAAACTCTTGTATATAAAGTAGAAGAAGAAGACTACGCATTTGACATTCAAACATCGAACATTACTGCCTACTGGTCATCGGTACGTATTGCAGGGCGCAAGTTTACTTGCAGGACCATTGACGCTTGAGGTAGCCTATTCCTGAAGCCTGTGGTGGTGTGATGAGGAGGGCCAACAGAAAATAAACGGTGGTTGGTACGCGTGGATATTGAAAGGGTAGATGGAGTAGTAACCTACTTTTGCATGTGGGGCTCTTTTGCCGTCCGTTATGTCAAATGAATAGACATCATTGTTATGTGTTAGACTGACTTTGAAGTTTAGTAGGTTATACAGAAATGTACTACTGAGAATAAAAATAATAAATAATGCATAAAAATGCATGGGAACTCCAACAACCTCATTGAGGATATGGTAGGGTTAACTGGGAGAGTATAGGCTCACAAGATAAGGATATGTAAGTTAGCCACCTTACTTGTTAGCCTCATAGACTTGTTGTTGTTGTTGTTGTTGTTTGTGGTGATGATTGTAATTTTAAGAGGAACTACGTACACTCCTGTATTAACACTAATCTGAAGAGCTCCAACACCTCCAAGAATGAAGATATTGGCAAATGGAAGAGGAAAGGACGTGAAAATGAGATTCCCGAGATGGTGGTGCTGATTAGTGTTTAAAGAGGAAGATTTTTTTTTTTTTACAATTGTGCTTTGGGTCGCACCCATACAGATAGATTTTATGGCGACGTTGGAATAGGAAAGGGCTAGGAGTGGAAATGTGCTTGGTGTGAAACTGGGAAATCACAGAAAACCATATCCAGGGCTGTCGACATTGGGTTTCGAACCCACTATCCCCGAATGCAAGCTCACAGCTGTGCGACCCTAATCGCGTGGCCAACTCGGTCGGTGGCAAAATATGAATGCAGTTTATTTAATAATCTATATTTTGTCACGCCCCGAAATAATATGTGTCTAGCAGCAAACGATGACTTTCCACAGCCTTTTTCCTTTTGATTAAAAAAGAAAAGCAATGCGTGCCACAAGTGTTCTTTTTCAAGCACAAACGTCGACATGATCGCTGAACGATACAACAATGACGCTAGTGTTTGGCTGATTCAACTTGTGTATGTTGATAGGTTAATGTCAGGCGAACAAACTGACGTATGTGTCAAATTCATATGCTGCGTACTGTTCGCTGGAGAGGATTCAGCTGAGGATCCTGTGATCGCCAACCCACGCTCCCAAGCTAAGAACCCCTGGGGCCCCTTTGAGTCGCCTATTATGACAGGCAGGTGATACCATGGTTGTTATTCTACCACGTCCATCCACAAGGGATAACCAAACCAGACCCCTTGGCGCAACAGTCCCGAAGGGCCTGACCCTACCAAGCGACCGCTGCTCAGCCCCAAGACCTGCAGATTACGAGGTGTCGTGTGGTCGGCGCTACGAATCCTTTCGATCGTTATTCTTTTCTTTCTGTAACGGGGCCGCTATCTCACCGTCAGATAGCTTCTCAATTGTAATGGCATAGGCTGAATGGACCTCGAACCAGCCCTCAGATTCAGGTAAAATTCCCTGACCTGGCCGGGAATCGAACCCGTGTCCTCCGGTTAAGTGGCAGGCACGCTACCCGTACACCGCAAGGCCGGTAGTTACGAGCACAGGCTCGCGGCAAAACTAGGGTGAAAGCCACCAGTGGCCGTTTATAATGACAATGATGCTCTTACTATACACTGAGAAAGAAGAATGTGTATCTTCTACACTTCAATTAAAAATTCTGTGGGTGTAGGAAGGGGGTTGTTGGGGGCCAGAGAGAGTGTTGATCAAGAGCCGAAAGTGGAATTTCTACCTTGATTTAATTCCATTATTTCAATAGATCGAACAAACGAATGTGGATTGCACAGACGTAGAATATAGAACCATTTTTATTGGGACAGATAATATATTCTACTTACAGGAATAAATGTCAAGCAGAACGTAACGTTAGTAAATAAACAATACATTAACGGTGAGGCGGACGGAAGCAGAAAAATAAAGTTGAGGCTGGACTAGGCGAGCCTGGCAATAAGTCACATAGCTTTACAAAAGGCAACATTATTTATTTTGTTTGCTTATAAAGAAAATGTATTCCTAGTTCCAGTCGCTATGAATCACAATTCTCCCAGAATCACCCTTTTGTTCCTTTCTGTTTCACCCTGGGAGAATCATAATGAACTCGGCTCGCCTTCCGGATACAGCAGTAACCAGTGCTGATATCTTTCTACCCCTTACCTAAAATCGTGTATAACGAAACTTTTTTTACTTCAGTTAAAGCGCAAGACGTCAGGTTCTTCTTCGATACAGTAACTTCATATCGACTAATGAAATGAAATGGCGTATGGCTTTTAGTGCCGGGAGTGTCCGAGGACAAGTTCGGCTCGCCAGATGCAAGTCTTTTGATTTGACTCCCGTAGGCGACCTGCGCATCGTGATGAGGATGAAATGATGATGATGAAGACGACACATACACCCAGCCCCCGTGCCAGAGAAATTAACCAATTAAGGTTAAAATTCCCGACCCTGCTGGGAATCGAACTCGGAACCCCTGTGGCCAAAGGCCAGCACGCTAACCATTTAGCCATGGAGCCGGACATATCGACTAATGGCAAGCCCGGAGGGTAACGTCAAGCTAGCCCTACCAGACGGTTAAAGGAAAAGGGCCTCTAACAGGGCGGCCTCGTTCGCGTAAATGTTTATACTGTATGTGGTAGTGATTATTGTTTTAAGACGAAGTACAACGAAGCAACCATCCTCTATATGACAATAAAAAGGGATACGACATTTTGAAAAATTAAGGTACCGGTCAAAGGAAGACGAGAGCCACGAAGGGCGTGAAAATGAAAGACTCCCTAGGCCTCGAATTCTCTAATACCGTCGGGGTGGGAAAAGGACAAGAGTTGACCAAGTGAAGTCGGATAGAATAGATGAAGATGAGCAGTCTGGCACAAGTAAGTGAAAGCAACGCTAGGGCTGAGCTAAGGGCATATCAATTTCGACATTCAGTTTTGTTCTAGCAGATGGCAGAGAAACGAATCTCTTCTTGCTACCGCTTTTTCCCACACCTGTGGGGTCGCGGATACGAATTGCGTAGCACATGTTGATTTGGCCATGTTTTACGGCCGGATGCCCTTCCTGACGCCAACCCTATATGGAGGGATGTAATCACTATTGCGTTTTGCTGTGGTGGTTTGTAGTTTGGTGTGATGTCTGAATATGATGAGAGTGTTGGGGCGGCATATACACCCAGTCCCCGAGACAAAATAATTAATCAGAACCGATTAAATCCCCGACCCGGCTGGAAATCGAACCCAGGACCCTCTGAACAGAGAAACAAATCTCTGTTGGATCTTTTAATCTTGTCTGGTAAACAGAAAATGTGTCACAAGAGATCTTTTACATGCCAGCATGGTACGATAGGGAGTGCCAAATGGACCTTTTTGCAACCTACAAAAATCTGTCTGCTTCTTCCGGGTTCAAACTCGCGATCTTGGAATCAGTTCGCCGACACTCTGCCATTGATTCAGAGAGAGAGCTGTTCGTGTTGCAAAACTATCCTTATCCCCTAATTGTTTAGTGATTTTCATAAAATAAAAATAGGCCTCTGCATTCTTATCATCACTTTTCATCAGCGATATAAACTCAACAATTTGTTTACTGTCTTCGTGAACTACTAAGACACACATATATTTTATTGATGAATTATCATTTTGTAATGACAGTGATTGGAAAACAAATTATCCGTCCCTCTAAGGGCTAATTTTACATTGAACCTCCCTTTGTCAACACATGTTCGTTCCTGACTCCGACGGTATTAAGTTCGCGAAACTTAGCGAGATGTGAGTATACTCACTTAGACTGTCAGTTTCATGCCCTTCATCGTCCTTCTCTTTCTTTTGTCAATGACTTCATTCTCCGAAGGTTTAGACCTCTTCCATTTCCCCTTCTTATTAGTGTTAAGGGAGAATGGTTGCTCAGTTTTAGTTCCTCTTAAAACAATAATCGTCCCCACCATAAACAGGTGTTATATAAATATAGCATAGGCCGATCTGAAATATTAGGAAAGACCGTACGTAACATTGCGTGTATGATGACGAACGGTCAGAGAATGAAATATTTAACTGATTCTATTGATACTAATTATAATAGGATTAATGGAAGGCTCGTCAACGAAAAGAAAACAACATCATCTAGGCCTCGGGAGTGATCAGAATCATTAAATCTTAAATGTACAACTCAAGCACTGGCAGTGGGAAACATAACCCTATAAACACGTACAATATTTTCTCAACATGGGAATACTTACACAACTGAGAAGCGATATTCAGACTTAATCAGTTCGACTACCTTGATAATATTTCATTTAATTATAACATGTTTGGGAAACCTAGGAAAACCACGGAAGGATGCATTTCTTCAAGAGAGCTAACAATAACTAAATAGAACCAAGGATATTGGTATGACCAGCTTTTTAGCATGCATTTCTTTGGTTTCGCCGGAGAATCGCAAGATGTTCCGAGAGGAACTAAATTTTGTTGTTTCTCAGACAGCTGCAAGATGATCAAGACCTGATAATGATATAACACTATTATTATGAGATGTGAAATGATCTGTGATGTTATAATAATGACCTCATGAGATATAGGTCTATTAAGACCAACATCCGACCGTTATCTTCGAGATTCGTATTGGCAACCTTTGAAACACAAACTAAGAATCACTTATCATCGCTGTGCGCCATCTGGCGTACACTTTAAGTACTCGTACTGTTGTTGTTTACACAGCAAAGCCAAACTATAGAATTCATGCTAGGAACACGTTTCGCAACGGGAAATGTTATATAGTATTATATATTGTGTGTGTGACACAGTTGTTTGCTTAAAATAATAAAGGTTTATAAAATTTATATCGATCGATCATATTATCGATTCAATTCAGATTTCATTTCCATTCAGTTGGCAGTATTAACGAAACCCTTCTTACTTCTCCAACGAGTACAAAAATCTATCACTAAAAAGTGCGCATACTATAGATTTGCTCTTGAAACAAGAGGAAAGCGATGGGCGTAAATTCTGATATTGTTCATAATTTCCGTAAAGAAGAACTATTATATTCAACAATAACTGCATTTACAAAGTTAAATACAAAAAAATGATATTATTGCATCGTCTAAAAGTACAGCCTACTAAAAACACGAACACGTGTTCGACCCAACGATCTATATTATATTACATAGACTGGCTGGACGGGTTCATACAGCCCTCTTAGCTGAGGAAAGTTGCAACACGTCTGCCATGTTTCCTGGTGGCACTTGTTAGCTGTTAGTTCTCAAGAAAGAAGGAAAGAAAGACAGACAGAAAGAAAGAAAGAAAGAAAGAAAGAAAGAAAGAAAGAAAGAAAATCGATGCCTAAGAGACGGATAGAGGCAACGATCTATATTATACTACATAGCCTGGCGGATGACCTGCCATATTAGAAGAAGGTTGAAAGCTGCTCTGCCAAGTTTCCTGGGGGCAGAAGAAAAAGAAGGTGGCAGGGCAACGTAATGTAAAATTTATGTCGTTGAATGGGTCACCACGTGGATCGCCAACATCTACTTGCGGTATGTCTGTCGTATCTTTATGCATGTTTATCTCTCGCGGACAAAGACTTCAGGATGAAGGAAATGTCTTGACAAATGAACATTACGTTGCCACGCCACATTCCTTTTCTTCTGGCCTCAGGAAACATAGCGGTGCAGCTTTCAACCTTCTTCAAATTTGGCAGATCATTCGCCAATCTGTGTAGTATATGGTATAATATAGGTCGTTGGTTCGATCCACGTACATAACCCTACAGCCAGCGAAGTTGAAAATTACGAACTTTTACCAAAATCTATAATAATAGCGTATAAAAGATTTTCAAAACACAAAAATCACTAACTCCAGTAGCATGAAATTCCGTTATCGTATGTAACCAACTTCAAATGTGTACAAAACGATGTATTATTAAAATATCAGTTTACTTTCAATGACATCATTTAAGACTGAAGACAAAACAAGATATGCTGACGCGTTATTTTCTAAAGAAGAATATCTGCTGCTAAGTCTCACTAACGCATTCCCCTGCTTTTTCTCCTGCGAGCTCACATATATACTCACGGATTCCTAGCATGTTTCTTTGGAGACGTATTTTCTTGAACAGCACTTTGTTAAAGTTCATAAAAACTAGATGAAGTAATTAACACTGGCAAAGTCGTAACTTCCGAAAAGAAGAACTGTCACATTTCAGCACAAACTACGTTTCCAAAGGCAAAAATCACGAAATGATATCACTGGATTGTCTAAAAGGTATTAGAAACACAAACACATGTTCGACCTCCGTACATAACTCTATAAGTAGAAAGCTGAAATTCACTAATATTCACCAACATTTATCTGTAAACCACAACAGTACAGAAGAAATTAAAGGAAAGAGCTGTAAGTTTGTATTCGGGGGACAGTGGGTTCGAAACTCTTCCGCGTGTAACAACCGCAACATAAGGCGAACATAATGTAAACAAGGCCCGATACCTTCGCAACGTATGGCCCAAGCTCGTGGCCATATTATAACATATAGATGCATGCCTTATGGTCTGATAATTGTAGTTGGTCTTGACAAGACCGACTCCAATCCAATCCCTTGGTCTTGGCCAAGACCATCTCCAATAGTATCACACCTTCACACAAAATAAACATGGCCGATGCATCGGTTGAATGCAAACAAGCCTGCGATACACAAACATAACCTTCGGATTATCGTATTGAATTGTTAAGTTGCCAATAATAGCGTACACATTCAAAATGTATCATGTTAGGTTAAAATAACAAAATAAGGAGATCCATCTGAAAATATAGACCATTTTAAACTATATATCGACACTAGACACATGTAAAACAGAGGCCTATTTACAAAAAAACATATTTTTGCACTTATGACACTGAAATATTCAGCCATATTGAACAGTAATTGTATCGCTAGAATTGTCTCAAGCCAATGCATTACATGTGAAACGTCAATTATGAGGTTATACGATGTATCAGTTGAAAATAATAGCAGGGAAGGTCAATAATATCCTTATTTCATGGATATGACATTGAAGAAATAAAAACCGACAACTACTCATTTTCTGCCAACAATACATTTCATCCTCTGTACGTCATATCACACTACATTCTGATCATTACAAGAGTTTACTATTTTTATTCAAGAATGATTTACTTGGGGTAATAGAACCAATGCATTCTAGAAATAGCCTATATTTAGTATTTTCTGTGAACTAGTATGGTCCAGGAAATAGTTAAGATATGATTGCATTCTAAAGTAACATTCCTGGGGAATAACTAATGCGTCTCAAAGAGTGAATTTAGGGCTGTCATCTAAGTGGCAGATTACCTATCAGTTGTTTACCTATACTTTCCTTAAGTGATTTCAATGAAGTTGGAAATTTATCGAGCTGGTGTAGATATGGTAGTAGGTACCAGTAATACTTCATTCTGTAAAATACTTGTCTTAGAAATACATTTATAAATGACTTCCCTATTACCACACGCTATTAAATATAACAACCTACCTCGTTCAAGAAATTTATTAGAAACATAACCCTGCCACGAATTTCAATTCTCTCATAACAGTGATTTTGATAATGATTCACCTGGCTGTTTTACTCCATCTGTTACACTTCAGATGATCTTTGTCTCTCAATAGGAGATTCGTTCTGAAGTTCTCTGGTGGCATATGCTTTTCTGTATGCAACAAATTAACACCCTAATCATTGGCGTAAATACTTACTGTAAGTGACAGTATATCAGTTGATACCTTGTCCTTTAATTTTACAAATCTACATTCACATATAAAACAAATAGCTTTATAACGTTCTATAACCTCACTATTAAAAATCTCACAAGGTATAGTGGTTGGGCAATGTGGTAGGATAGGCACTAACGCAGAAGTTTTGGCCTTATCCGGAAAATAATAGCTCACTAAGTACACGGAAAACATCCTCTCTAATTACAAATTTATCCTCAAATGCTTTAATGCATCCTAGTGAATTTTTTTGTAACTACAAAATTATCACGATGATACACATGATATGAATGTGAGTGCATCGGCTGTACTATGAATTACATCCAGACACACGATAGGAATGACACGTTCTAATATATCATGCTAGTTTTAAAACCAAGTTTCAATGAAAACCTTACTACGCTAACGTTTCCTAATCATACCAAACCAACAGAAAGGACTAAACTGATGCTCCGCACATCGTCATGTTTACATTTGAAAAAACCGAACGTGGCGCCATTTTAGCTAATATCGATAGCTGCATTAAGGTCTGATATTATAGATTACAATCCTCAGACCTCAAGGCAGGTTTCGATTAATGGCAATATGGCCGTGGGTGCGGGTCAAGCGTAGGTTAAATGTGATCGTGGACACAAGATTAAAGTAATATTTGTGAAATAGGTAGTTCGAGTCCGCATGTGATCGTATTTCATGATTTTCAATACTGATAAGGACGTATTTGTGTCGCCAGTTTCTTTTATGTGGAAGCTTAAAATGCCTAAAGGTTAGTTACGTATTTCGTGTTTGAACGTGATACCGTATAGGTTATTTGTTTGCCATTGTGTTTAAGTGGTGGTGGTATAATTATTGGTGTTTACTTAGAATGTAGTGTGCATATATTAGGGTAACATAGATCGATCGTGTTGTGTATCTTTCTGCTATGTCAAATTACGGATGTTATTCAGGTATGTCTGCCCTTACCGAAGGATAAAGTCTTCGAGAGGAATGAATTCAGTTCATTGATAGCGAGAATTTTTCTGTAAATAATGAAATTGTCGTGTGCATCCAATATTTTAACTCTTAAGTTTATTTTCCGTAAAGATATTATATTTTCCCGTCGAGAATAGTGAACCAATTCGTATCCCTAGAAAATATCTTAAATTGTAGCCTGAGACTTGTCTAACCGTATTCTACAATCAGCTTCTCTATAACATTTATTTATCTCCAGGAAGAAAGTGCCCTAAAGAGCATGAACAGCAACTGCCACTGAGAAACGAAGAAGAATTTAAACGTTAGTGTAAAGAAGATAAGACAGATATTTTCAGTCTTTTACCACAAAACTTTGAGTCCATTCAATGTGATTGCGAAAGGTTATAGTGTTCTCAAAACCTACTGTAGATATGCCATCAATATGGAGGTGAAGAGTGACCTAGAAGTGTAAGTGTATTATAAAATTCTTGCTTTACTGGCAGAAAAATTAAAGTTGATATTAGAATATTAAGGACATGAAGTGTGATAGATAGAGAAAATGTAAAATTCTGGTAAATCACCTTGGTAGTTAGGAAGAGAGTAGTATTGAAATGAGTGTCAGATTCTTTATTTTGGGGAACTTTCAGAAAAATAAAGCCCATGTTTTAGCCTTGTGTTAGCCTCTGAAATTAACATTAATAATTCAAGTGATATGTGGAAGTGTGATGTTCCTTTGACAAAAATTATAAAGGAGTGTTTAAACATTCTGGCCAATATGTTTATCAATAATTATACAATCTCAAATTAAAATAAAATATCAAAAACAAATTGCCAAGAAACTTCAAAAGCAGGGAACTATGAGGAATTTTTGCATGTGTGTAGAGCTAGTTTTAGTCAACTGCAATATTTTAGTGAATGGTGCATAATAGGATAATCGGCATGCTGTTATAATGTTAATAACCGGAAAACTAATTATTTGTTTGGTGTTATGTCATTTTTCTTAAGTCCATATTAATGTTTTAAATGAAGTACAAATTGTTAGGTGTTGATGACTTGATGTTTGTTGTAATGTTTTCTTATTTATTTTGCCAGTCATTCAGCGTCACCGAGCTCGATAGCTGCAGTCGCTTAAGTGCGGCCAGTATCCAGTAATCGGGAGATAGTGGGTTCGAGCCCCACTCTCGGTAGCCCTGAAAATGGTTTTCCGTGGTTTCCCATTTTCACACCAGGCAAATGCTGGGGCTGTACCTTAATTAAGGCCACGGCCGCTACCTTCCCAATCCTAGCTCATTACCATCCTTACGTTGCCGATAATCTTCGATGTTAGTGCGACGTTAAACATGAAAGAAACCTCCTAGATAAAGAGCACGTAAAATTGATATTTCTCTTTTACGTATCAAATGCTAAGTTTATTGAAAACCTTCGATAAACATTTTCGTACTACAACATTCTCACGACCATTATTAGGTTATTCCTCGCCATCTCAGCTTTGCTTGGTACGGCAGCCATGTCTTTTCTGTATTGTGGTCTGAGTATTGTAGTTTGCCATGGTCTTGTATTGGCCTGTAATAATACCTGAATTGGTATTGATAATTGACTATCATATCCCTAAATCATTCATTTAAGACTTACTAGAACCTTCTTCTAGTTTATTGTTCATCACTTAAATTACATACATTTGATGTTAAGCTTGGAGTTCCTTGAGAAGATTAATGTAATACGCGAAGATTCATTTATATGACGCCCTAACGTTGAACAGTCGGACGCTGGTCCCCTATGACTTCCACCATTTTGTTTTTCATATTGCGGTCTGAGGTATTGTCATCCCAGCACCTCCTAGGTGCTGGTCATCCTTGCTGAAACTCATCTGTGTGTGTTAAAAAAATGTATTTCTAACGTAGCACACTAAAGGGGCTGGCTGGTTTACATACGGGAGATTACCGGTGTGAGAACATTATAAATCATGGTCATCAGTGATTGTTCTTTCATAAAACAAACGTTCAGCCTTTTCCAAGTTTAACACCACTTTCTAATAACTGATCAGAAATTGTTTCCTCAGAAGAGACGCCTCCCTCCTTTAAATAAATTAAATTTAGCGATAAGGGGGTTTCTTCTCTGAACCTCGAAGTCAAATTACCTTTCCCCACCATTGCAAGTAAGTACCGTAGTGATTTACCAACTTACAAAGTATTTCCCTTAAACTGCCCTGGAACTCCTATCTACTTATTTCCTACAACAACAACAACAACAACAAAGTTTATATCGTCACATCAGAAAACTGGAGTCGTGACTCTCGTAACTGAATTATTTATAGGACAGAAAACTAGCATTTTTATATAATATTAACTTTCTCCGGTTGAAAATTGCTTATAATAATGATAAATACCAAAGATATTAATATTTCTATCTTGTACATCTGAGAGTTAATGTGGGATTTAACCAAACCAAACCAAACCCCATGGCGCAAGATCCACGAAAGGCTATGGCCTATCAAGCGACCGCTGCTCAGCCAGAAGGCTTGCAGATTATGAGGTGTTGTGTAGTCAGCACGACGAATCCTCTCGGCCATTATTTTTGGCTGTCTAGACCGGGGCTGCCATTTCACCGTCAGATAGCTCCTCACTATAATCACTAGGCTGAGTGGACCTCGAACCACCCCTCAGATCCTGTGACTTGGCCGGGAAGCGCACCCGACGTCTCCGGGTAAGAGGCAGTCACGCTACCCCTACGCCGTGGGGCCGGCAACGTGGGACTTAGTTAAATAGTATTATCGTTGCATTACCAGCAGTAAACTAATTTACCAGTAGACTGAAAAATAAGTCGTATGGTATTTTAGGGGATTGGTGGAACAGTTAAGATGAATTACGTTCTATAGACATCAGTTTACACATTTTCAGGGTTCTTTCCGCAATTTTTCTCAAAATATAGAGCAAACTAACCGTGCATTATTTAAATATGGAATATACTTAAAATTTATACGGAATAGTTCTTAACTAATGTATATATTTTAAATACCCACCTAACCATCCTTCATACCTGAAGTTGTCAACGAGAATGCTATTACGTCTAATGGCTTTCTGGAAGGTGATTGCTATTTTATCTCATTTGTCTGAACAAAAAATTATAACTTAACAAGAATGGGAAATTACATGACCAGTGGCGCATAAAAAGTTAATACACAAAGTAGCTATGGCAATATGCTCTACTGTAATAAAACGATTTACGTAGTTTCTCCGATACTGTGATGATTATGATGATAAAAATAACGTCCCTTAAGTTTTTATATGTTTTAAAAGACGCTAGAGTAATTCCTGTCAGTAGAGACTCCAAACGTATTATCCTCTACTTGCTGTAAAATGGTTACTAACGGATATGACTTTTCAGAACCCCCTAACTTGAGAACGTGGAGTACCGAGCTCGATAGCTGCAGTCGCTTAAGAGCGGCCAGTTATCCAGTATTCGGGAGATAGTGGGTTCGAAGATGGTTTTCCGTGGTTTCCCATTTTCACACCAGGCAAATGTTGGAGTTGTACCTTAAGGCCACGGCCACTTCCTTCCCAGTCCTAGCCCTTTCCTGTCCCATCGTCGGCTTAAGACCTATCTGTGTCGGTGCGACGTAAAGCCAATAGAACGTGGATTGGAGAACACAAGACCTCGAATGGAGTCTGCTTTCGCTTCCATTTACTGCTGTCATGCTTTTTGCGTTCTATTCCTACCCAACATGTCTAAGTCGACTCGCATTCTCTTCCAACCTCGGTTTCTCAGGTTTAGAGGTATTTTCATTTTCAAGCGTTTCGTAGCTCTGACCTTTCTCTCTTTTCATTAGTGTTAAGAGGAGATAATTATCAAGTTATACCTCCCCTTATAATATGTCACAATCATCATCACCACCACTCGTTAGGGGGTTTGAATTCCGTCCCGTAGATCTCCAGTGTGACGGAAGCCAACGATGCTCAGTTGCCACATTTAGACGTAATCAAACGACACAGACTTCATCTGGTATCAAAGTCCAGTCTTGAAAAGAGAAGAATGACGATTAACCAACTGTACCCTTCAGGTAAAGTTACGAAATCAGATATTATGATTACCGTGTAGTTTTTGTAATATAGTTCATAAATGGATGTTGACGAAAAGGAACATGCGACTTAATCTCTACTGATCATCTTTATATAAATTCTGTTTTCTCCTTCATCGAAGGTTTGGACCACCTCAGCGTTCTCCTATGACAATGGTTCGGAGGGGATGGTTATCTAGTTTAATTTCTCTTGAAATAACCACCACAAGATGTTTCAATACGCCAATAGCTTAACCAGCTTCCTCCGTGTATCAATAAAGGACGGAATGTTGAAATACACGCGCAGGCAGTCTAAAGGCCGTCAGATGTAAGTACCTGCTCACAGTACCTAAGGACTATTATTATTATTATTATTATTATTATTATTATTATTATTTACCATCACTCACTTTTAGGCTATTGTTATAATGGGGTCGCCACTCCCAAAGGGATTTTAGAGCTACTGCCAGCAATTATTCAGGCCACCCCTTACATGGGGAACAGACGCCCTTGCAGCTGCCCCTAACATGGGAAACAAACATGCTGATGAATAATGTACTCATACTATTCCCTGAGTACTGGACTGTCTTTTCTGCGGTTTCCACCGTTCCGAAGTCCATCTTCTGCGCAGTAGATTCTGTAGAGGTCTCCACTCTTAACCCTGAGCTGGGACCCGCGTTAGATGATACTTTACACCTTGGATCAGTGTACAGGTCAGAAAAGGAATACGGGTAGAAAAACTGAGTTATAAGATGGAGAAGAATAAATTGAGAATGTTTGGATATGTTATTTTGGTATCCTGCTCTTCTTTATAAGGGCTGCCTGGCCGAGGCGGTAAAGGCGTGCTCGGTTTGCCCGGAAGAACGTGGGTTCGAATCCCCGTCAGGAATCGTAAAAATTTTAAGGAATGAGATTTCCACTTCCGGAGGTGCATATGGCCCTGAGGTTCACTCAGGTTACACCAAAACTTATTACCAGGTTAATTCCTGGGGGCAAAGGCGGCCGGGCGTAGAGCTAACCACTCTACCCCATCAAGTGCCGAGGTTGCGGATAGTGGAAGCCTTTACCTTCCACCCCTCCAAGGGCCTTCATGGCCTGTACGGATATGACTTTGCTCTTTGCCCTTCTCCATGCTTATAAGTGTTGGTGGCCGGGGGGGGGGGGCAGAGAAAGGCGGATAGTCACTGTTAAGAACAGTATAAGAAAAAGAAGACTGAATGGAATAAAATTACTGAAGAGAAGTGGTAGAAGGAGAGGTAACGGTGGAGAAGTACTATCAACACCCCGAACCTGGCAGGAGCTGGACAAAGAGAAATGAAAATTATTATTATTATTATTATTATTATTATTATTATTATTATTATTATTATTATTATTATTATTGAAACACGAAATACTGTGGGAATATTTCCACACGCATACTAGGGACACTCGTACACAGTCTTATATTTCTTAAACAAACGGCATGGGCAGCTAGTATTTTCAGACTCTTTATATCTACTGTAAATCGGGGTGAAATCGTGCCTACCTCCCCTCCCCCACCCCCCTCCCACCCATGGCACAACAGCTCTGAAGGGCCTTAGCCTACCATTTCTCAAACCCGGAAAAAATTCAAAGGACTCGAAAAGCTACAGAACCATTTCGTCGCTGTGTTATTTGTACAAGATGCTAGAACGGATTAATCCGTGGCAGTCTTATAGTGACTATCGAACAATTTCTCATTCCAAAGCATGTTTGTTCCCGAACTTCAAACAGTGCAAATCAAAGGTTTTCCATCTGATTCAGTATACTGAAGTCCAGCTCCATGGCTAAATGGTTGGCATGCTGGCCTTTGGTCCAGAGGGTCCCGAGTTCGGTTCCCAGCCGGGTGGGAGATTTTAACTTTCATTGGTTAATTCCGATGGCTCGGGCGCTGGGTGTGTGTGCCGTCTTCATCCTTAGAATACATCTCAGGCAAGGCTCCATCCTCACAGACGCGCAGGTCGCCTATACGGCGTCAGCCCGAAAGACCTGCACCAGGCCTCTTCGGAGGTCACGCGCCATTAAATCATTAGGGTACTGAAAAACTAGAAAATAACATGGTTGGCCATCATCGACTTATGGCGGTATAAAACACATTTGACCACTCTATAACATGACGATAGACTGTAAGGTGACACAAATTAGTCTTCTCCAAAATCATAAATTCTTTATCACGTTTATCATGTTATATTTTGCATTGCGAGCTGCATTTTCGGAAGATTACCTTGTGATGTCAAGCAGCTAGTCAATATACTTATACATGAACTCTATAGTTGTGTCAATTCCTACAAATGCCCCACCCTGATAACGGTTTAATTTCTATCTGTAAGAGCAATGTGTCAGAAAGTAACGTCTACAATCCTTGTAACTGAAACTTCTGAGTATCGAGCAAACGTCGAATCAATCTGCATCTTACACTTAATTTATTCCACGTCTGAGTCCGCGCCTGTCAGAGCGTTCAGGCAGAACACTTTGATTTATTCATGGGTGAACTGACGTGCAGTCTCCATCTCGCACAGAACCATTTCTTTAAAACCATCTTATGTAGCTCAAATACATGTTTCTTGCATGAACCAGTAGTCATCAACATTTAAAAAAATCTAAAACATTGCCCACAGCAAACCACTTTTCAGTTTTCTTCTCATATTTTATTCATCATCTCATTCCCCTGGAAAGTGAAAAGAACCTGGCCTCTTCTTAAAGAGAGGAACAACTGGTAGAGAACAACACATACGGCACTCGGTAGTTAAGGGAGCTTTGGTACTGTGTTATGTTCGTGCTATACAACCTGAAGTGGAAAATCAAGGATTGGAATCAAACTAAAAATCATAAAGTCTTACAAGTTTGTTTTCACATAGCTATATTGCTACTGAAGCTAAAGCAGCATTGTCTATAAGAGCCACTGGTGGCTTAAGCTTGTAACCGTCCAGGCTTCTCCAGCCAGACTAATTTAATATACTATCATTTTACGCGATATCATTTGATATCAAGTTTATCCGCCATCGGCAATTATTCGTAATAACATATTTATTCTTCGGCAATCATTTGTAAACAAGGAATCTTATTATATGGTTATAACATCATTTATTATTTAAATTATTATATTAGGCAGGATAGGAATTCATTATGTACTGTAAATATGGTCAATATGTTGAGACATAGTTGTTGTCATTTCATCTCATACTTGTGTATACGGAAAAGGTTATTCTTATAGCGGGGGAAAATTGCATGAGTCATTGGGTTAAACTCATGAGCCAAGGCAGTAAACAGCGACCCGCGCGCGAGGCTTGCATACCAGCAGACTACATCATCGCCACGCCTTCTGGTCTTGTCAAGAAGAAAGAAGAGAGGGAGATGATAATGCGATCTACGAATCAGATGCTTCGTTATATAGAGATCTGAGATTGAGCTATTATCAAGAGTGGGGGAGCCCGGGTATATTATCAAGTGCGGAGCAACCCCCGAGATACAATACGGAGTTAAGGACTTACGGAGTCGCGGATACTCACTCACATCGCAACTTCTACTGTGAACATCTACTTGGAACGACGTTATTGATTTTGAGACAGTGTGTGGTCTCTCCGAGACATAGTTATTTTTGTACAGTGTGTTGTCGCTTCAACACTTTACTCAGCTGCGGTAATGTTATCGGATCTACGTGAGACGAAACAAGCTTACGGCTTGTGTTATATTCAGTAAATCTTCTGGACGAAGAACTATGTTTAGTTCAAGTCCATGGAATTTGGTACAAGTCTGTACCGTATAAATAGTATAGCTCAGTTGGATTGAGATTTCTACTAACATGGAAAAATTCATATCTCTGAATTTTCTCCTCATACGATCAACGCTGATCAGTTTTTACAAGTATAGGGCCAATGTCTAATTTAAAGACTAGGCAATTAGGGAGTGCTAGTCCAGATAGCTCGTACAACATCAGAGAAGGAAGGATGTCCATGGAGTCAATTCTGCATCGAGAAGAAGAGAACGAGTAACCACGGAAACCAGATGACTTCAACGGAAACTGCAATTGGTGAGCTTCAATTAGATAAAGCAAGCAATATTAATTTCAGTAACGTAAATTCTAAATCCCTCCACGCTTTAAGGAACTTTTCCGATTCATCGCATTTTTTGTATAATAAATTCATTTGTATTTTATATTGCGTTAATTTTCTTTCTCAAACGATACTTAATGGTTAATTATTTAAAATCCTACCCCTGTGATTTCAGTATAAGTCTCTATGCTAGTAAATATAAATTTTGGTTTACAGTTTTGTTTAAAACTGTAACCCTGGCGCCCAAACATCACATAGAGAATTGGGAAACCATGGAATGTTAATTGTTTCTATTTGTGTGGCAATTTGCGGGCAAGCCACATATAGTTTATTTGATATTCATGTGTCCCAAGGTAATAACTTTCATCTCCCCAAGTGTTTTGATGAGGAGAGAGAACAGTTACAAGCTCTAGTTTTGCTATGAGCCTCTTCCCTTTTTCGAGCCCTGAGCTCGAAAGTCAGTCCTCCTGCCACGCCAATTGTGAGACGGCAGTGAGTGGAGGATGCGATTCAACCTGTGGACATGATTCGGTTTCACGAACCAAAGAACATATCCTTTGTTGTTATTACAATAATAATTGCAACATAGAAGTGAACAGTATTTATATTAGTGCTTTCGTTTCACGCATTAAAGATGACGTGGTTTACGTTGTTGGTTCACCTGTGGACCACGGTGCTTGTGTTATAGCTGAGTTATTGTTGTCGTTGTTTGCTGCTTCTGGTATTCCTGTTGGTGAGTTCGGTAGCTGCTTTCTTGTTGGTACCTTGAACTTTTCTGTTGACCCAGTATTTTTCATTTTCTTGCATTCCTTGGACCACTTCCTGGTCTCATTGTGGTTTGCTTCTGTAAGGGAAGTTAGGACGTCTCTGATTTCTATAGTTAAACGATGGCTACTTTTGATAGTTGTTGTGCCTTGATTAATATTAACTTCTGCGAGATTCTTCCCTACCAGCTGATCCACAGGGATCCAGTGGATTCATCCTTGAAGGCTATTTGGAACATCTTAAAGGACAGACCATCGGGGTATGTTCTGTGCAGGTATCCGTAGAAAGCTAGCTATATTTTTTCTTACAGCATATGTGAGGTTTTCTTTTTATTGGCAGAGTTCAGAGTTCGGTTAGTACCGTCACCTTCCATCTTGTCCTTGGGGAGGGCTCTTAGTAGGGTCGTCTTAAGGATAAGAACATACCGAAGATGCATCGCATCTCGCGGTTTACGTCGCGGTCGCGGTCGATGGAGGGTGAATATACCGGGGAGGTTTACCTTTCAGTGTTCTGAGATGTGTTTACAGTGAGTGGACGTAATGTTTAGATTTCCGCGTTCTAGTCAAAGATAATTTATCCTCTATTGCTGAGCTTTTACTTCTCTACATGTAGTATAGGCTTACTAAGTTACCAGAACAGTGTTAATAATAAAACTTACCTGTTGCTCCGAATTTTGCTGCTATTTTCTTCCATTCCATGGACAAAACATGTCTGTTGTGGTGCAGTTTATTACGTTTGTCCCATATTGCTGGATTATTAAATATCACATCTATTAGCTCGTCTTTCATAATAATCAGCTGTGACGCCAACAGTAGATAGGAAAACGATAATAACAGCTACGAAAAGGCACGCGGACTCTGTGAACACCTGGATCAAGGACACAGTAGAACGGGGGATAAATATCACGTGATCTCAATCCGGACAAGCCAATCAGGAGCAAGCTACATCGATGCCTCCCGTTCTATAGCGATGGGAACAAACTTTCTTGTCATCGCGCTAGACCTCCTGGTAAATCGCGATGGTGAATGGAAGCGAGCATCTTTGACATGAACTGTTCCATTTAAAACTGTGTGTTTGTGTTACCAGAAGGTGACATCGAGGCATCGACCGCGATGTAAACCGCGACAGCGAGCTGCGATGCATCTTCGGTATGTTCGTACCCTTAGTAGGAGATAGACGCTCTGTTTCCCGGAGGACTGACGGTCTAACTACTGCGTTATAGTGCCTTAATTTGACACTAATCGATAGATGTTTTGGGGCGTGCAGTTTTCTACGTCTCACTAACTAATTTTACGGTTTTTGGAGACGCCGAAATGCCGCAATTTTGCCGCGTATGAGTTCTTTTACGTGCCAATAAATCTACTGACACGAGGCTGATGTATTTGAGCACCTTCAAATACCACCAGTCTGAGCCAGGATCGAACCTACGAAGTTGGGGACAGAAGGCCACCACCTCAACCGTCTGAGCCACTCAGCCGGTATGAAAAAAATACACGTGTCGCTCATGTATGCTGACTGTGCCAGCTGAATCGGTTGAATACTCGTCTGAAGCCCGAGAAATTCCAGTTCGAGTCCGGAGGACATTCACATTATCAGATCTTATATTCACGGCTGTTTTAACAGAGGGTAGACTGTAACATCATTTCTGAGTTTGAAATGAAGGTGTTAACCTGTATGTATAGAAACAGAAGCGGTAAATTTAGCAGCTTTCGTTTAATGTGGTGCTAAATTTTTCACGACCTGGCTCAATGTAAACTGTAAAGAAAGGAATTAGCGAAACACTGAATGTCGGCGAAGGGGAAGGATCGCTTTATTTGCTGTGTTTTATTTCTGGAGCTTAAGGTAAAAATTACTCTGCCTGATGTTCAACAAAGCAAGGATTTAGAATATAAAGCAGCGTAGAGTTAAAGTAAAATTAAAATATCAGGTAACTTTCTGGATTCAGGGATATACAGTATTTTTGTGGAGTAATTACAAATTCCTCTTTACTTTCTAAAATATTGTAGCGAAGATTTACCCATTGAAATGCAATAGTTGAATTCGTCCCTTGTACTGTAAGATGATTTAGGACTGATTTATTGATTGACTAATGGAAAACTAAACTGCGGTGCTAATGATTATCGTTGCAAGGCGAAACGCAACTAAGTAAACACCAGCTCTAAATTTGGTGATTTGTGGTGATAATAGTTTTTTTTTAAGGGAATGTACAACTAGGAAACGAACCTCGATATAGTGACTGGTAGTTATTATTGGACTATTATTGCTAGTGGTCTAACTGTCCACCAATTCAAGCTGGTGTTTCGGCGGCAGTGGGTTGGAAATGGGCTAGGACTGGGAAGGAAGCGGTCGTGGATTAAGTTTCAGCCCACCGAGGTCTATAGCTGCAGTCGCTTAAGTGCGGCCAGTATCCAGTAATCGGGAGATAGTGGGTTCGAACCTCACTGTCGGCAGCCCTGAAGATGCTTTTCCGTGGTTTCCCATTTTCACACCAGTCAAATGCTGGGGCTGTACGTTAATTAAGGCCATGGCCGCTTTCTTCAAATTCCTAGGCCTTTCCTATCCCATCGTCGCCATAAGACCTATCTGTGTCGGTGCGACGTAAAGCAAATACTAAAAAAACGTTTCAACCACTGCATTTGCCTGGAATGAAAATAGAAAACTTGTCCGACAGTCAGTAAGGTGTGTTCAGAGCGACAGACAATGGGATTCGAACCCACCATCTCCCGAATACAAACAAACAATTTTTACTATTATCGTATAGGAAATATAATTTACACAGTTCCCTATTATGCATAACAAACATACCATAACAAACTATAATACAGATACAAATCAAAGCAGTTCACACCAATCTCGACCAGAACCTAGCAACCTCTGCGTTGCATGAAAATGATTATAATCAGTGCAGGCAGATGGACGCAATGTACATTGCAAAGTTTGTTCTTCGCCACAGTCACATTTGATATTGTTAGCATCGATATAGCCTCATCTTACTAGGTTGACTTTGGATCTGCCCACTCTTGCCCTCAGTCTGTTCGAGGACTTCCAGACAGACCAGTCTTCATGACATCCAGGTGTCATGTGTCCTGGGATGACGGGGACCTTGGTTTCCTAAAGCTATACTCTTGCAGTGGCAAGTAATCCAGTCAGTTACTCAGGCGTTCGTAGGAAACTTGACTTCAGTCTCTGGGCTAGAAGTTGTGGGGATGAAGTAAACAGCTAAGTGGCCCGAAAGGTGCGGCCAGTTTGCTCGCTCGATTATTATTATAAAAGGAAGTACATCTAGATTATCAGTCCCGATATGGTGGTTCGTGGTGATTATTGTCTTCATTTAAATATTTGTTTTACACCGCAGGGGTGGAATGGAAGCAACCAACACCTTAATTAATGTCAAGCTCTTGTGAAAATGGGAAACCGCGGAGAACCATATTCAGGGCTGTCGACAGGAGTTCGAACCCATCATCTCCCGAATGCATGTAGTACGTGAAGCAAATCACGCAGTCAACTCATTATTTTCTCACGGCGAAGTGCAAATACATTAGGCTGTTCCCAAACACGTGAGAAGTAATCGGGGTGTGGATAATACACCTAACTTAAGTGTGGCCAGTATCCAGTACTCGGGAGATAGTGGGTTCGAACCCCACCGTCGGCAGCCCTGAAGATGGTTTTCCGTAGTTCCCCATTTTCACAACAGGCAAATTCTGTACATTAATTAAGGCCACGGCGTCTTCCTACCCACTCCTAGCACTTTCCTGTCCCATCGTCGTCATAAGACCTACCTGTGTCGGTGCGAAGTAAAACAACTTGTAAAAAATGATAATATATCTCAAAACAAAACAAAGCAAAAAATCCCTATGAACGTAGAGCCTGCCGTCGATCGTTTACGAGCTACACCTGTTTTAGTTAATAGCTAGAATGGGGGGAGAGTTCTTATCTAGGATTTACTTTCGCAAACGATCGTCCGTAGAGCATATGCACACAGGGACTTTATGTGATTCTTCTCATATGTTTGAGAATACCCTATATAATTAGCCCCGATATGACGATTAGTGAGTCTCCGTGGCTCAGACGGCAGCGCGTCGGCCTCTCACCGCTGGATACCGTGGTTGAAATCCCGGTCACTCCATGTGAGATTTGTGCTGGACAAGGCGGAGGCGGGACAGGTTTTTCTCCGGGTACTCCGGTTGTCCCTGTCATCTTTCATTCCAGCAACACTCTCCATTATCATTTCATAGCATCTATCAGTCATTAATAAATCACTTCGGGAGTGGCGACCCCATCGTACTAATAGCCTATTATGACTCATTCATTACATCCCTACCGAGCTCGATAGCTGCAGTCGCTGAATTGCGGCCAGTATCCAGTATTCGGGAGATAGTAGGTTCGAACCCCACTGTCGGCAGCCCTGAAGATGGTTTTCCGTGGTTTCCCATTTTCACACCAGGCAAATGCTGGGGCTGTACCTTAATTAAGGCCACGGCCGCTTCCTTCCCACTCCCAGCCCTTCCCTCTCCCATCGTCACCATAAGACCTATCTGTGTCGGTGCGACGTAAAGCAACTAGCATTACATCCCTGACTGGGTCAAAGACTGGAAAACGGGTTGTAGGTTTTTCATGACGATTAGTCGTGATCGTATTGTTATAGTCGTAACCAGCCCATCGTAATGCTAATACAAGTGAAAAGTAAAGAGGTCTCATATTTCGTAGAATGGAAATATCTGGAAAAGAAAAGGAAGAGCCATGGAGGGCGAGAACATGAAAAACTCTGTAGGTCTCGCCAACTTGATACGATCAGTGGTGGGGGAAAAGAAGAATTGAGCAATGGTGGTCAGGTAGGAAAGCTGAAATGGAGAACCAGACATACAGTATGTACCTATTCTATTCGCACGCGATAAAGAGCCCCACTTTAGTACCTAACGCACTGCTAGGAAAAAAAACTGAAAAGGGTTTTATTCACTGAACATATATTCAACAAAGCCTTCAGAAATCATATATCTATTATATCTGTTGGCAACCATGTTAACAAAATATACAGCTTCTAATAAAGAAAAGCGCGCCCATAATCTTGTATCTTTTTTATTCGTACAAGAAAATTGATCACTTGAAATAAGAAAAATAAAGGGTTCCTGGAACATGTTGGTGTGTAGTGGAATGTCCTCTAGCCTATATAACTACATGATATCGTCGCCGCATTAAATGCACTAATTTCATTCCCATGTTACGGCTGATTTTCTGCCATTCCTGATTAATCACACTTTTAAGTTTCTCCTTCGTACGCACACGTTGCCTACGGATATTCCTCTTTAACGTAGCCCAAAGATGTTCGATAGGATTTAAATCTGGAGAATGGGGAGGTATTCCAAGCTGCTTAGGAGTGTTCCAGATCAACCATGTCTTACTAATGTCAGCAGTGTGTTTCGGGTCATTATCATGCTGGAAGATATAAACAGGTCGCATCCCGATGTTTTCGGCACTCTGCTTTACATTTGCCCTCGGATTACATTATAGCCCTCCTTGTTCATTATTCCGTCAATGAAATGTATGTTACCCACACCTCTGGCTGACATACAGCCCCAAAACATCACCTGACCCACCACCGTATTTTACATTTTTGGAGTGTATTTGCCACATCATTACCGTGCCAATTTGTTTTCTATCTTCCATGGATGTCATCTCACCCGAAAAGGTTTGTTTTTGTCTCAAACATCATTCCAGAATTCGTTCTCCTTATTTAAATGCTCCTTAGCGAATGTCAGTCTCAGCCGTCTTCTTTTTCTACTTATGTATGGCCTTTTTCGAGGGATTCTTCCCTAGTACGCATGCCGATACAGGATCCGACGGATGGTGGAGTTGCTGATCTTCTTTCCAGTTCGTTAGTCCGTGAGTTTCCTCAATACAGGTGCACTTAATTTGGAATCTATTAGAAACAAATCGTTCTTCCCTTTCAGTTAAACACTTTGTCCTGGGTTTCCTTGGCGTGTTCATAAGAGTGTCCTTCTATTTAAATTTATCAACCATGTATTGCACCGTAGAATGTATTCAATTGACCAGTCGTCCATTCTTCCGTAATGAATATCCTTTAAGTGCCAGTTTAAGTATAGTGTTCTTAAGCTTCGTACTAACTCTCAGCTCCTACCCATGTCCACCACAGATATGCTAGAAAGGAGACTAACGCACTTGACCAGTCGTATGCCGTCACTGAGGCTTTTCCGTACATCACAAACAAACGGTGCACACATCATCCTGTCCATGTGTACGAATACAACTGGTACATACGTTTGTCGATGCCGGCACACTCATATAGAATCTTCCGGCTGTATTTAAATAAGCATGTTTTTGCACTAACGAATCATCATTGACAAACCATGTTTTTACCTGTAATGTACGTTTTATTTCAGTTCTTCAATCGTTAATGTGAATATACGAGACTTGATAAGAAATTGAAGCCTGTACAAATAACAGAGCCACATACTGTAAGTAAAAAGTCCCAGGCTAGATTTGTAGCCACCAACACAGACAACAATTGTTAGCCTCAAGAATGTTGCCTCACACGACAAACAAGGGATACTGTAGGGGAATTCTATGACCACCCACAGCGGAAAATATTGGCGTAGACGCTGTCGTCTATATGTCGGAGGGTGTTTGGGGGTGACGATGTCTGCCCGCAACTGAAGAAATGAAACTCTACTTACAATGCAATCGAAAATATAACACGCTAATAGACTTGTAATTATTATATTTTACATTTCTCAGGATAGAATTATGTGTGACGTATAAAAAGGCAAACACTGTACACAAAATTAACTTTCATTAATATTCTAAATTCTCCTTTCAAGTTGGATACTGCCGTTGTGACTTAGTTGCCCCATCTCGCGGTGCTGAATGCGATGATGACGCATCGGCGTCGTGGGATTGACCCACTGGCACTCCATTACGAACTTTGTCACATAACTTTTGATCAAAAGTAAATATCTTTCTCATTCTTCCACTGTTATATTTATCGTTTTCTACTCTCTTCATGGTAGGCCTATATGATTTAGTTGACTAATCGCTAGACACCAAAATCCGTGGAAGAAAATTTAGTTGCAAATTTTCAACGTATTCACCAACTGTATTTGTATCTGCAATAATTTCACGCATATTTGCTAGCATGTAGGCCTATATTTCTTGAACAAGATGAGACGAGAATCTTTTAAATCGATCGAAGCGTTTACTCTGCTGTAATGTTTTGCGTGCGAGTAATAGAGTGCTCAGAGCACGAGGGAGGGATTGCATCAACGCGCTCAATACGAGTGTATCAATGTCGTATGTAGCTGAGACACTGAATTGATATTGAAATATTTAACAGTTTTCAAGAAACAGACTGATTTTCGTAACGCTAATTTTCTGTGCACGCAGTCCGACTCGTTGGCTGAACGGTCAGCGTACTGGCCTTCGGTTCAGAGGGTCCCGGGTTCGATTCCCGGCCGGGTCGGGGATTTTAACCTTAATTGGTTAACTCAAATGCCACGGGGGCTGAGTGTATGTGTTGTCTTCATCATCATTTCATCCTCATCACGACGCGCAGGTCGCCTACGGGAGTCAAATAGAAAGACCTGCACCTGGCGAGCCGAACATGTCCTCGGACACTCCCCGCACTAAAAGCCATACGACATTCATTTCTGTGCACGCAGGCCTGTCGAGTGGGGTGTTGTCACGTTAAAACATCCAATCTGCCATTTGATTGAAATAATTAATTTCGTGTGGCTATTTCTAGCCGAGTGCAGCCCTTGTAAGGCAGACCCTCCGATGAGGGTGGGCGGCATCTGCCATGTATAGGTAACTGCACGTTATTGTGCTGGAGGATAGTGTTATGTATGGTGTGTGAGTTGCATGGATGTTGGAGACAGCACAAACACCCAGCCCCCGAGCCATAGGAATTAATCAATGAAGATTAAAATCCCCAAACCGGCCGGGAATCGAACCCGGGATCCTCTGGACCGAAGGCCTGTACGCTGACCGTTCAGCCAACGAGTCGGACTGATCGACAATAACGATTGTGTTCAAGTCGTAGTTGATCGGTCCCAATAGAGCAAGCCTAAGTAGGCTGTTCAGTTCCCACAAAGAAACCTGGACGATGTTGTTAACCGGAAAACAGGACCATTTTCCTTCCGGCCTACAGGAGTCGCATTTACTCATCTTGATGTTAGGTCATACTAATTTAGGCAGTCATAATGATAGTTAATTCCGAAAAGCAAAGGAATTTTGCATAAATAGTGTGTGTTGGAGATAGGAAGTGTACCGTCAGTGACGTCACTTTAGTCGTTACCGCAGGCCTTGGCCGCCAAAGATTCTATTTATTATTATTATTATTATTATTATTATTATTATTATTATTATTATTATTATTATACCGTGTGAGTTGGTCACGTATTTCGAGTCACGTAGCTGCGAGCTTGCATTCGGAGGAAGATACGTTCGAATCCAACTATTGACAGCCTTGAAGATGGTTTGAAATGGTTTTTCATTTCACAGCAGCCGAATGACGGGACTGTTCTTCAATTGAGGCTACGGGTCACATCTTCTACGTCATAGACCTTCCATTTATTAGTGTCACGTTAAAACGGTAACAAATAATAATAATAATAATAATAATAATAATAATAATAATAATAATAATAATAATAATAATAATAATAATAATAATCAGTAACACCGAGTGACTTTGCTACACGATGCGTATACGGGTCATATAGCTGTATGCTTGCATACGGGAGATAGTGTGTTGATGCTCACTGCCAGCGGAATGTTTTCAGTGTATGCCTATTCCCACACCAGACAAGTGCCAGGACTCCACATCATTCATTTATAGGAGCGCTAAATTCCCAGTCCTAGACCTGTATTATCACAGCACCGTCAAACTCTATAGAGAAACTCTGTTTCTGCTTCCAAAAGTTATCTTTGTAGGACTAAATATTTCGTATTATAAATCACGTATGCAATGACTGCAGAATTCCTCATTATTGCGTCTTTGATGAATTTAAAACGTGCACATATTGGCCCTTCTCATTCTAGCAGCCTTACAAGAACAGGGGTACTTCAAACACTGACAGCTTCCTTGGTTTACATCCGATCCCAACGGAACGAACGGTGTTCTACATAGCTAAATTTCTCAATTTTACGAAGGAAAAACATTTTTGGCCAAATTCATGTTTTTAAATTCGATGCCATCACAAATTTAGGCTTGCGAAAATCGTTAGTCCGAAATTTTGAAGTGCAATAACTTGTTAAGTGGAAAGAATATAAAAACGTGTGGGAGGACTCGTATTTTATTTTTAAATTGTTAAAATAAAACATTTTCTATTCTTTAGGAAAATCATTTAACGTTTTTCGATTTTCATACGATGTTAACACGTGCGTTTCAGTCCGCATTGAATCTCTGTAATTTTTGTATGGATCTTACCCTTTTTTTTATCGAATAGGTACCTTCATTTCTCGAGAGACCGAAGAACCTCATTTTATTTTTGCAGTCAAATAGATAATAATACTACTAAATAATAATAATAGTAATAATAATAATAATAAATTGTTTCAATTACAGAGTTACATACCTTCTGAAGTAGTGCCTTCTGGGCAGCCTGTTTATCTATTTACACATTCCGAGCAGGTTTCTTCTGGACGATTCTTATGATTGAGCTGATTCCGTTTTGTCAGATGACGCTAAGTGTAGGCCTACCACCAGAGATCTTTAACCTGCTGACAACAATGACACGGCCGGGTTGAGTTGCTCAGACAGTAAAGACCCCGGCTTTCTGAGCCCATGTCAGCAGGTCAGTCCATGATATTTGAAGGTGCTCAAATACGCCATCATCGAGCCGGTACAATTACCAGCACGTAAAATAAATTCTGTGGACAAAATTCAGACTCCTCGACGTCTCCCAGTGGACGGGACAGGAGTGGGACGTAAAACCAATAACATTATTATTAGTAACTTTGAGATGGAATGCAGAGAACGTTTCCTGCTCTTCAAAAATAGACTATTTTTTACCGGAATTGAAGCCACGACTTGGGATCATAAATCACCCTCCACCCTGTTATTGTTATATAAGCTCAACTATGGAATAGATTGAATGAATCTGTCTTATTTTACATCCGAAATTGCATGAATTTCTAATTTGATAGTGTAGTGTAATTTTGAAATAGTCCAACTCATTGGCTGAATGGTCAGCGTTGAGGCCTTCAGTTCAGAGGATCCCGGGTTCGATTCCCGGCCGGGTCGGAGATTTTAATTGCGTTTGATTAATTCTTCTGGCCCGGGGACTGGGTGTTTGTGTTTGTCCCAACACTTTCCTCTTCATATTCAGACAAGACACAACATTACCAACCACCACAGAAAAATGCAATAGTAAATACATCCCTCCGTATAGTGTGGCGTCAGGAAGGGCATTCGGCCGTAAAACAAGACCAAATCCACACGTGCGACACAGTTTGCACCCGCGACCCCACAGATGTGGGAAAAGCGGAAGGAGAAGAAGAGTGTCATTTTGAAATACGCCTGTGTGAATAGAATTCGGTAACATACACTATACATAGGATACCCGATGTAAACAAAGCGAAATTTAAATTACTAATTAATAAGTATTAATTTTGTGAATCGTAGGCATGACCTTAATTCACTGTCAATTGAACATTTTGGAGTGTGGTAGATGTATTATTTCACGTGAAACCTCGCCGGCTGTTGAAGAGAAATCAAAGAGAAAACATAGGGTAGGTCTGCGTTTTAAAATAATACGCATGTTATTGAAATATTTCGGAACTTTCTCTTAAAACAGAGTGACTGCAGGCCTCATAGATGTTTCTTGAGCCATAATGCTTTTTGTAGCAGAACTGGTTGACGGTGGAGCACAAGAATTGCGGATCTCCTTGGGGGGTTTAACAATGCTCCGTGATAAACTTGCTACGAGCACGTTACGAAGGGAAATAATTCATAAGCGTTACACGAAAAGCATCGGACAAAGGAGATAAATAGCCACGGGGCGAGAAAATGTAAGATATATATATGAGTGTAGATAGAACTTCAAAGGTATTAACTTCAGAGAGGACTATACACTTTCTTGGTGTTATCTCCTTTACGCCAGTACTTATCCCAATGAGTTGCTGGGAGGAGATTAATATCCAAGATTCGAGGACCTACTACTACTACTACTACTACTACTACTACTACTACTACTACTACTACTACTACTACTACTACCAGTGATGGGAAAAGTACGTGACAAATGTAGTAGGGTTGAAGGACAGACTTTTCGTCCCGTTTACTATCATACCATTGTCTGCTGTACATCTCGTAACATTGTCTAGGCACCCCTGAAGTCGCTCACAATCCTGCAACTCACCTATTACTCTAACTATGTATAACATCATCCGCAAACAGACGTCTTCTCAGTTTTAATTACTGCGTTGATGGGGTTATAGTACCTCATAGGGATCCCTAAAAGTAAGTAACCTAATTGTTAATATAAGAAATTATCTTCATTGGGATAATCCTAGTAACGAGGTTGTTAATGGTTACAGCTCTCTTCAAATGATTTTGAGGGTATTTAGGGATTGTAGTAGGGATTGAAAAGGGAATCACAGTCCAAGGAGAGGAAATCAAAACCTTGAGATTTGCCGATGATATTGTTATTTTATCTGAGACTGCAGAAGATCTCGAGAAGTTGCTGAATGCTATGGATGAAGTCTTGGGTAAGGAGTACAAGATGAAAATAAATAAGTCCAAAACAAAAGTAATGGAGTGCAGTCGAACGAAGGCAGGTGATGTAGGAAATATTAGATTAGGAAACGAAGTCTTAAAGGAAGTAGATGAATATTGTTACTTGGGTAGTAAAGTAACTAACGATGGCAGAAGTAAGGAGGACATAAAATGCAGACTAGCACAAGCAAGGAAGAGCTTTCTTAAGAAAAGAAATTTGCTCGCTTCAAACATTGATATCGGAATTAGAAAGATGTTTTTGAAGACTTTCGTGTGGAGCGTGGCATTGTATGGAAGTGAAACATGGACGATAACTAGCTCAGAAAGAAAGAGAAGAGAAGCTTTTGAAATGTGGTGTTACAGAAGAATGCTGAAGGTGAGATGGATAGATCGAATCACGAATGAAGAGATACTGAATCGAATTGGTGAGAGGAGATCGATTTGGCTAAATTTGACGAGAAGAAGAGATAGAATGATAGGACACATCTTAAGACACCCAGGACTTGTTCAGTTGGTTTTTGAAGGAAGTATAGGTGGTAAGAACGGTAGGGGTAGACCAAGGTATGAATATGACAAACAGATTAGAGCAGATGTAGGATGCAATAGTTACGTAGAAATGAAAAGGTTAGCACAGGATAGGGTGGCATGGAGAGCTGTATCAAACCAGTCTATGGACTGATGACTCAAACACAACAACAGTAGGGATGTAAAGGACCGGGTGAGTTGGCCGTGCGGTTAGGGGCGCACAGCTGTGAGCTTGCATCCGGTAGATAGTGGGTTCGAACCCCACTGTCAGCAGCCTGGAAGATGGTTTTCCGTGGTTTCCCATTTTCACATCAGACGAATGCTGGGGCTGTACCTTAATTACGGCCACGGCCGCTTCCTTCCCACTCCTATGCCTTTCCTATCCCGTCCCTGCCATATTACCTACCTGTGTCGGTGCGACGTAAAACAAGTTGCAAAAAAATGTAAAGTAGAGGGCTTGTAAGCTTCTGGTAAGACCCCAATTCTGGACGTCATCGGTAAACTATCGAAAATATAAAAACAACGATTTTGTGGTGACTTGTTTAAGTCATATCTTCTTATGGGCAGGCTATTGTTTGTTTCCCAGGAATGAAGATTAGCTAAGTGACACTATCGTATGTGCAAGGAGAACATAGCGATAAAAAACGACAAATGACCGTACGACAACCTTATGCCGTCCGCCACTCTTATTATCGTTTTGGCTCTTGCGATTGTTTACCACGGTCAGAACTGTCGATTCGACCTACTTTAAAAGTAGTAAAGTATGAGTCTCAGCACTTTCTTCCTGCTCCCTTATAAAGTTTATTTATTTATTTATTTATTTATTTATTTATTTATTTATTTATTTATTTATTTATTTATTTATTTATTTATTTATTTATTTATTTATTTATTTATTTATTGCTTCAAAGATCCCAGGAGCTAATTGGGACAGTACAATAAAGAGCTGGCACAGTTACAATATTAAAGACAAATTGAATTATTGATGATACAGCGCTGATAAAAATGTATTGTAATTTATATCTAAAATAAAACAGTTTTCAAGGATACAATTGTGTGTTTAAAAGTTTATATAAACAGAACCATATGGCTTGAAATGAAACCTGATTATAAGTACATCTAAACTGACTAAATCCAAGAGCATTACATTTTGACCATAAATGTTTCTTAATATTTCTTTTGAATTCATTGAAATTCTGACAAGCTTTATCGAGTTTGGAATGGAATTAAATGCTGTTTTAGCCATTTATAATACACCATTAGGTCCTCACTTCACTGTATTCATTCTAGGAACATGTACGTTTCCAGTTAGTGAAATGTCACTTACGATAGACCTCTGACATCCAGAATTAGAGTTTGGTTCCAGTTTATGAGATCCACACCAGAATACTTGATACGAGAAATGGAAAATTTGCAAAGGAAAGCAGCACGATTTGCTCTACGTGATTTCTGACAGAGGAGTAGGGGTTGCAGACTTCGGGCTGGAATGCTCGAGATGCTCGACACTCAGGTATGTTTAGAGCTGTCTGAGGAGAGATGGCGTTTAATGACATTAGTAGACGAATAAGAATCTGCGGAGCTTTTAAAAGTAGAAAAGATCATAATAAGAAGTTACAGTTGGAATTCAAAGAGGGCAAATTGGGGCAAGTATTCAATTATAGTATGAGGAGTAAGGGATTGGAATAATTTGTGAAGGGAAGTGTTTGATACTTTTCCAAGTTCTTAGAAAACCTTTAAGACTAGGTAAACAACTGATAGGGATATGATGAAAGTCTTCCGATTACGCTGTCGTGGTTTACTTCTCTCATTCATGCCTGGCATTTCAACTACTACTGCAGTAGTCATCTTCTGTGGCGTCATCGAAGTACTTCAGAGAGTACTTCGATAGCAGTAGTTAAAATGTCTGGCATGAATGAGAGAAGTAGACCACAGCAGAGTAATCCAGAAGACTTTTATCATATTGACTCCTGCCGTGAAAGCCTTCATACGTTGATGAATTGATAGGAAATCTGCCACGTGGGTGACAGTACTGAATGCAGATCATTGATTGATTGATTGATTGATTTATTGATTGATTGATTGATTGATTGATTGATTGATTGATTGATTGATAAATATTTTGTTCATTTATAATAACACATTTCTTTTACAACTCAAAATACGAGTATCATGAATATAGACGTACCGCAAGAAAATGTTTGGAATATCAAGGATGCAATGCAATAATGTTACAGCAAAGCAGTCTCCGTACAGGCCATGAAGGCCCTTGGAGGGGTGGAAGGTAAAGGCTTCTGGAACCTCGGCACTTGATGGGGTAGAGTGGTTAGCTCTACGCCCGACCGCCTTTGCCCCCAGGAATTAACCTGGTACTCATTTTTGGTGTAGGCTGAGTGAACCTCAGGGCCATGTACACCTCCAGAAGTGGAAATCTCGTTTCTTAAATTTTACGACTTCCTCACGGGGATTCGAACCCACGTCCTTCCGGGCGAACCGAGCACGCCTTTACTACCTCGGCCAGGCAGCCCCTAATACAGTTTCAGAATGCTGTTTATTGTATCACAGACACACATAACCTATGAATGTAAATTTTTCAAACTCAAATGTTTTTGTTCCATATTCCAACTCAAACAAACAGTAATAATGGAAAGGTTACAATTTGTGTTGGTTTCTCTTTTTTTGTAGTTAAGGTTGTTCCTTCTTCACTCTACCTTAGTGCCGCGTATGACCTCCTGGCATTGTTCACGTCTCTGACACGCTGTGGCATACTTGCAATCAGTAGGCCTACATTGACTTCATCTTGAAGAAGAAGAAGACCCCATTACATATAAGCCACTCATAGTTCTAGGAGTGTCTATGGAGGTTCTGGACGATCAAAAACAGTCTTTAATAGAATTTACCATGCATGCTCAATGCAGTTCATGTGCGATGAATTAGCTGGCCAATTCATATGGTTTTTACCCACCTCTCTCATGAGGTTTTTGTCATCGACGAAAATTAATTCAGCGTCATATTTATCCCTAAAGGGCTGTAAAAATGGTCGAAGAAATTCATTGGTATACAGGTGGGCAGTTAACGTCCCTCGAACTGGTATCAAAGATGTACGACAACCAACATAATCCCAGCCCAAAACTTTACACCACTACTACCACCAAATGCATGCGCTTCTTTAATATGCTGGTACTTACAACCGTGTCCTTTACCTCTTCACACACTTTGTTGTCATGTATTTGGCCTAAGATATACATCTGTTTCATCTGAAAATATGACATCGTGCCATTTATCCAACCCCCAGTTAAGATGGGGGGTGGCCAATCTCCTCTGAACACGATGACGATTCTCTAGTGGAACACGTCGAATCGGTCGAAATGCCCTTAATTGGGTACTATGCAGCCGATTGCATATAATTTGTGCAGATACAGGGGGTCCGGTTGCACTCAAGAAGTCGTCTCCTAATTGTTGAGCAGTCGAAGCTGGTAGGTACCCTCTGCGCGGATATGCCGATCTTGAGGTGGCGTTGTCACCCTCGGTCTATCACATCGTTGGTCTCCCAATACCTTAACCATATTATTTGGTTAACTCCAACTACGATAAATGATTTTGCTACTTGTGTATATCACCCTGAATCAATGCCACAATTCTGGCTCGGTCAAACTGGAGAATGACCGATCTCGATAGCTGTAGTCGCTCAATTGCGGCCAGTATCCAGTATTCGGGAGATAGTGACTTCGAACCCCACTGTCGGCAGCCCTGAAGATGGTTGTCCGTGGTTTCCCATTTTCACACCAAGCAAATGCTGGGGCTGTACCTAATTAAGACCACGGCCGTTTCTTTCCCACTCCTAGCGCCTTCCTATCCCATCGTCGCTATACGACATTTCTGTGTCGGTGCGACGTAAAGCAACTTGCAAAAAAAAAATAACAACCTGGGAAATATGCACTGCACATGAAACGTAATCACTAGTTGAAGATCGCACTGCACTGTATAGCCTACTACCAATCTTCACCTGAAATAACATAATTTCACCCCAAGTTCAACCCAGACCGTAGCCAGTTATAAGCAGTTGAATTACTTGCGTGTATAAAGTACTCCCTGAGTCCGTTTCGATAGGGCGTCAAGTCTACAGGGTCTGACATCGTAGTCAGTCGGTTCGAGTCTTGTCGGTCTAAAAAATGTTCACCATCAGAATGCTGGCCGACAGGTTAGAAGATGTGGTGGTGTACAAGTGATAATCACTATATTGCGTGCCGAAAGCCTGGATTCTATTCCAAACCTCTCCGCAGCGTTCACATGGAGTGACGGCGTATGACCCTGCTTCTTATAGTGCCTTCTCCATTACTGAAGGTTGGCCACAATCACAGCGAAGTCTGTACGATGTGTGGATGTCCTCATCAGTCTACTGGAATCTTGTCCTGTCCGATCCCCTAAGTTCCTCAGCCAAGAGTGTTTTCTTCGAGCACGATCCCTACATCCATCAATTTTACCCTGCATGATCAATTTAAGTAGGTTGTAATTTTCATTCCTCATAATATGCCCAAGGTAGGCTGACTTTCTTTTCTTGCAATAAAACAATCGTTCACTCCTTATGCGTTTGAGTACGGCAGCATTTTAGATGTAGTCAGCCCACGAGATCTGTAATATCCTTCGGAACACCCACATCTCGAAGGAAATTCTTTTTTTATTTTTTGCTCTTGGATTACGTCGCACCGACACAGATACAACCTGTGACAATAAAGTTCGGTGAAGAGTCCTGTACTATCAACATAGGTGAACAATGCACGGCAGTGACCTTACTGTCCTTCGAAACAGTCCTCTCCCATAACTATGCACTGCTGAGATCGGCGATACATGTCCTGGAAACTTTGCAAGAAAGCTTCCCTTTGGATGGTGTTCAGAAGCCTCATCACGTTTCGTAGGAGATGGCAGGAATATCGTCAAATCTCTTTCCTTTCAAAGCGAGTTTGATGCGTGACTTTTCGGCTCTGACCTTTTTCCGACGAGGGGATCCCGGAGAACGCCATTCCATGCTTTGCCGTTTCGTTTCAGGGTCGTACCTGAGACACCAGGTTTCATTCTCAATGACAATACAGTTCGAAATATTTGGTGTCGCATCCGCCGTTTCGACAAATCCTGTGAAACCTCTAAACATGCCTGCTTCCGATCGTCAGTCAAGTGATGTGGCACAAGACGAGAACACATTTTCCCCTTCCCTAACTTCTGGGTAACGATTTGTCACACGGATTCACGGTCAATCTGCAGTTCATCCGCTATCATGCGCACAATTAATCGCCGATCGTTCGTGATTAATGTCCTCACCTTCTCAATGTTTTCGTCACTGACGGCGGTCACCGGTCTTCCGCTAAAGGGTTTGTCAGAAACACTTTCCCGGGCTCCTCGAAAACGGGCGAACCACTCGTACACACAGTTCAAGGACAGTGCTTGATCTTCATAAACATGTACCAGCATCGCATGCGTTTCTTTCGGTGTCTTGCCAAGCTTAAAACAAAACTGTACATTGATCTTTTGGTCGTTCATGTTCATGTTCCTGTTCGCAGTTCAGAACCAACGCACTAAAAACGCACTGTGTCAAACAGGTCTTATACGGCACACGCACGATGCTCAACAGAACAACGTTGGGAGCAGGTGGTAAAAACCTGCTGCTACGCAGGTGCAGCGTTGTGTGTCGACAGTGGGGTTCGAACCCACTATCCCCAGGATGCAAGCTCACAGCTGCGCGTCCCTAACCGCACAGCCAACTCGCCCGGTAAGTTATTCTCTTAATGGCGTTACGTTTCACAGTTCATGGTTCAGCACCGTACAGAAGCACTGAATATACATAGCATCTGACGAAGCTGTGACGTGTCTCCAAGCTGAGGCTTCTGTTACGCAGTAAATTCCTCATTTTTCAGAGAGCTGATGATAGTAATTCGTCCGTCGGATGGCGACGTTAAGCCTTGGGCAGACCCTTCGGTGCTATTCGACAAGAGTAGGATATGTGCCGGCATCGGGTTTCACCCTTTCCCTTCCTACTATCATAAATCACGTCATTCATTTCATCTCAATCTCTGATGAGGCTGTCGTCAGGAAGAGCATCCGGTCATAAAACCACTTTTCTAAGATTCATGTCACTTCAAACCTGACGCCGCAGAGAAATGCGAAAAGGGTTGGATACATTTTCATGCAGTGCTCTCCGCCCTTTACAAAAAGACTACTCACGCCCTATCACGTAACGTGCCTAATCACACAATACTCCAAATAGTTGTATTTTTTTAGGTGTATCCTCAACTTGAGCTTTTAATAGGGATGAAAATGTAATGACATTTCATGTCTAGTACCGGGAGTGTCAGAGGACAAGTTTGGCTTGCCAGTTGCAGGTCTTTTGAATTTACGCCCGTAGGTGGCCTGCGCGTCATTATGAGGATGAAATAATGATTATTATTATTATTCTCGTATCAGAAATAAACATACTGTACGCAGTTATAATTACTATATTACATTTGCCCAAAATTTCGCCACTTCCAATGCGTTTTTCGTGCTTGATATAGTTCATCTTCTGTGCAGGAGGGTGGACATAGTCGACATTAGAGCACGGCCTGGTCTTCTCCGGAGTCATATTGGATTTGTTCTTGAACTATGTAGCCCCATCTTGCCAAATTAACCTTGGATCTGTCAATTGCAGATCTCAGTCTATTCAGGGACTTCCAGATCATCCAATCTTCGTCGTGGCCAGGAGGTAGAGTTTCAGAAAATCTTATCCAGCCAGTGGAACATGGCTTTTTCAGTAGGTGATGGTTGGTTGGTGATTATTGTTTTAAGAGGAAGTACAAATAGGCAACCATCCTCTATATAACACTAATCAGAGGGAAGAATGGAAGGGATCCGACACTTCGAAAAATGAAGAAATCGGCCAAAGGAAGACAAGGGCCGCGAAGGGCGTGAAAATGAAAAAAACTCCCTAGGGCTCCATACGTAATACCGTCGGGGTCGGAAAAGAACAAGAGTTGACCAAGAGAGGTCGAATAGGATAGATGAACGTGAGGAGCCTGGCACAAGTAAGTGGAAGCAATGCCAGGACTCAGCTAAGGGCTCCGTGGTCGCCAACCCACGCACCAAAGTTCAGAGCCCCTGGGGCCTCTTTTAGTCGCCTCTTACGACAGGCAGAGAATACCGTGGGTGTTATTCTACCGCCCCCACCCACAGGGGGAGCTTTTTCAGTAGTGGTTCTAAGTTCCTTCGAAGTTCTGAGAAAACTCTTCCTTGACTCTAATCGTTGCAGATGCTGTTAATGTCCATATAGAGGATGGGTGAGATAATGATGAAGAGGACACATACAGCCAGCGGAATTAAGCAATTATTGCTAAAATTCCCGACCCTACCGCGAATCGAACCCGGGACTCCTGTGACAAAAGGCAAAATGCTAACCATTTAGCCATGGAGCTGGACATGGCAGTAATTGAAGATTCGTGTTATATAAAAATTTGTGGCATGTCTCACGAATCCAACTTAGAGGAAGATGCCCTTAATTCAGTTCACCTTGATTGTGTATGCAGTTAACAGCCCACTCGATTGTAGTCGTCTTTCCTTAGTATGTTACGTCCTCGCACAATGACTCCCACATTTACTGGCTTGGTCCATAAATTTCTAACAGCTCGTGTTATTTAACTAGAGTTTTAGTAGATAAGCTGTGTTCAAAACTCTTCCCGACTTTTTTGTGTGTGCCCTGCATCTCTTCTTGTAGGCTACTCCAAAACAATTCTGGGTAGTCTTGAAAAGGGGTCAATCCAAAGAAGTCGATCTCTATGATTGTTACCTAGGTCGTATGTGATGATAATTGTCTTCACTGCGAAGTCGATCAGTTCATGTACGTTCCTTTGATGATGTAACATCCATCATTTGTGTAGCTGTTGTACAGTGGTAATTTCTTCGGGTAATAATCCACGTCTCACAACCATACAATAATTCAAGTAATGCCTTGACTTTATAAATTTAAAGCAGTTTCTCTTTCCTTGCACCTTCAGTGTATTTTATTAGTGCATTTTATTAACATGTTAGGTTATCAAACTACCACAGAATTTATGGTCACTTGTACTGAATATTTGTGTGCTCTAGATACGATAAATTTCACAAGAAAGGCATATCGTTGGTTTCTTCTCAGTTATAAGAAACCAAGTATTCATAGTATAGTATGTGCAGAAATTTTTCTACATCAAATTGACGAACCTACAGATATCGCAAGAATGCCTAATAATTCTTGAGTTTGCGTGCAATGGTCATTATCATACACATTTTTCATGTGATGGACTTGAAGTAATCTGATTACACTAAGCTTAAGAAAGGTTCTATATAAATTCATATACAATACGCATCTCTCTCTCTCTCTCTGTGTGTGTGTGTGTGTGTGTGTGTGTGTGTGTGTGTGTGTGTGTGTGTGTGTGTGTGTGCTTCCTTGCTTGGGTACTTCCATTGAGCCTCCGATCTTTTCTATTTAAAATTCTTAACCATTTATTTATCCACCCTATTATGGCAAAGTCAAACACCATACTAATCCATCGTTGGAGTCGTTGCTTTTCTATTTCTTAATTTAGATTTTCACTCCTACGATTGATGTCATTTTTCTCCAGGAACCAGACTATTGTTACCATTCATGTTACGTCGCACCGACTAAGACAGTTAGCAGGTGAGTGACTGCGCGGTTTGGATCACTTAGCTGTCAGCTTGCATTCAGGGCATACTGGGTTCGAAACACACTGTCGGCAACACTGAAGATGGTTTTCCGTAGTTTCTCATTTTCACACCAGGTAAATGCCTTATTTAAGGCCACGATCGCTTCCTTTCCATTCCTAGCCCTTTCTTATCCTGTCGTCGCCGTAAGACGTATGTGTGTCTGTGCGACGTAAAGCAAAATGATAAAAAAAGAAAGAAAGAAAGAAAGAAAGAAAGAAAGAAAGAAAGAACAACTAAGACGGATCTTATGGTGGCAATGAGATAGGACAAGGGAAGGAAGCTGCCGTGGCCTTAATTAAGGTACAACCCCAACACTTTTCTGGTACGAAAGTAAGACGTGAAGGACAATTATCTTCAGCGCTACCGACATTGGGGTTAGAACCCACCATCTCCCGAATGCAGGCTAATAGCTGCACGCTCCTGTCAAATCGCTCGATCAGAAACTTGATAATTACATTCCTTTTGAGTGTATTACATTGTAAAAAGTAGAGGTACAAGTAAGACACACATGGCGCTAGAACCCTGATGGGCCTTGGCCTACCAAGAGGCCGCTGCTCAGCCCGAAGGCCTACCGATTACTAAATGAGGCGAGGTCAGTGCAACGAATCCTCTTAAAATGAGATTCTCCGAAGCCAAAATTACATAACTCAGATTCTGTTTACTACATTATCCTTACGCGTGGTACTTCTAAGTAGCTCGGAAAAAATCTTGGAGAACAGTCGATAATTCTCGGACGATTCCACTTATCATTAATGCTGCTAAAAACCTCATCATTCCACAGTAATAGCTTTGAAGGAGAATGTTACAGCTCCTTCGCGCATTCCTCAAGGGCAATTCTTTCTTCCTTGAAGACTCGACAATCACTTTATCATAATGAATAATCTCTTTTGCACCACGTTAGAAGAAGAGCTGTAACTGCTTGTTAAGAGCATATGCTAGTATGCTGAATGAGTAATGGTTCCTGTCAGGGGCACATTTTTCACTCTGCTTGCCATGAAACAACCACTTCTTTGACTTTGTTCTACTGGGAAGGAAAACGCGTGTTCACCAGATAATGTCTGTGTAAATTATGGCACCAAAACATGGGGTCACGACACAATCATGTCTCCCGTTACCTCAGTGCGCTACTTTCTAACAGAATATTATATTATTAATCGTTTTGTACCCGTATTCCCAACTTAACGACAAAGGATGTGAAGGCCAATACTCGAATTTCTAGCTAATTCCAAATAGGCGTCCTACTGCTATCACCATGGCGATTATTAGCTTCCCATCCAGACGTCCGAAATTGAATCCACTGGGCGAGTTGGCCGTGCGGTTAGGGGCACGCAGCTGTGAGCTTGCATCCGGGAGATAGTGGGTTCGAATCCCACTGTCGGCAGCCCTGAAGATGGATTCCGGTGGTTTCCCATTTTCTTACCAGGCAAATGCTGGGGCTGTACCTTAATTAAGGCCACAGTCGCTTCCTTTCCACTACTAGGCCTTTCCTGTCCCATTGTCGCCATAAGGGCTATCTGTGTTGGTGCGAAGTAAAGCAACTTTAAAAAAAATGAATCCTGGATTTGATGTATTCGATTTAAATCCTGACGTAGTGTTCTAAATAAGAATCGGAGTGTATTACATTCTAACTGAGAAAATAAGTGGGTACGTTTTCTGCTCTTGGTCATTATTAAATTTCGGATGTTAAGGAAAAGTCATATTTCATTCCTGAGGTCATTTTACCCGAAATCCGAGAAATAACTGTGAACAATGGATGTCTGACCCGTTTTAAAGCAATTTTATGTTGCATATAAATGCATATTTCGGCCAATTTCATTGTTTTCGTCATATTTTGCTCATTTACTGATATAAGCTCATATTTGGTTATATTTTGAGAATTTTAGTTCAATTGAGGCGTCGTTTTTAACGAGGTAGGCCTACATGTTATCTGCGTCGATTTTCAAACACAAGATTTCAAAATTCAGTACCAGATAGACTATATCTTTATTTTAATTTTTCGGACGAAGATAGGTAACCGGTTTCGAAGACATGATTGCGAGAAAGAGATGCTAGACGAACGTACGCCGACATATATTACCAAAAAGCATGCTAATACTTTATTTTTGCTTATTTGTTAGGAAAACAGAAAGAAAGAAAGAAAGAAAGAAAGAAAGAAAGAAAGAAAGAAAGAAAGAGAACAATTGTGCATAACAAACATAACAAGCTATAACACAGATAAAATTCAAAGCACTTCACACCAATCTCGACCAAAACCTAGCAACATCAAGTGCGTTCTGTGTTGCATGAACATCTTCAGTGCAGGAAGATGGACACAATGTACACTGGAGCATTATTCTGCATAGTTTGTTCTTCGCCACAGTCACATTTGATGTTGCTAGCTTCGATGTAGCCCCATCTTGCTTGACTGACTTTGGATCTGCCCACTCTTGTCCTCAGTCTGTTACTAACTGACTAACTACTAAACGTTTTCATTCCTCCCCTGAAGGGGGAGGCGGGCCTCTTAGACGGTGACGCAGTCTCTCAGGCCGGGAGATTTGTTACGGTGAAGGAGATGTGCGGAGAAGGTGAGGGGGTAGGCAGCCCTTGGCCTATACTACGAACTGTCCTGGCATTCACCTTAGTACAGGAGAATGGAAAACCACGGAAAACCATTCTCAGGACAGCCGACGGGTGGGAGGTGGGAACAGGCGTGAAGTCCGGCACTGTGCCCCAGGCCCGTCTCCCGAATGCAGAGGCGTAGAGCCACGGTAGAACTGCGGCCAACTTTCCTCTGCTCGGTTGGCCGGTCAGAGTACAGAGCATATGGGACAACAACCCACTCTGCATCTACCGACCCAATCTGTTCAAGGACTTATGGCTATGATACTGAATTAATGTTTAACGTTTTAATTTATCTACTGTAGCTCTATAGATGTATCTGTTCTATTATCACTTATCACTTTACACGTTTAATGTTAGGAATATTCTAATTCTTGCTACCTATCCCCAAAATGCTAAAGTCATACTTTACATTTTTAGCCCATATTTAGGTCATTTTAGGGCAAATTTTCAAGCATATTTTGTAGTGCTTTAGGTCATAAACTTCCGAATCCTAGTCATTATAGATATGAATATCGAATGCTTTCCCAATTACCATCAAGATTAACTCTATGGCATGTGGTTTCCGGAGAAGCCCTTGTGAAGGTTTTCGTGTTGACATCCATGTATGACTTGAGCATCTATAAGCTACAAATGATCCGTAGCTTACAGTTGCACTCTCTAAGTCCTAACCAATTAAATTCTAATAGTACTGCAACCATATCAATAGGATACTCTGAGACACGTATCACAGGCATTAAGTTCACAGGGCTGTTGCAGAACATCTACTAAGTCACTAAAATGAAGCAACAGTGTCAACTTACTTCTTGTGCGTTCAACACATTTATCTTTCTCGACAGTATCCAGTATTCGAGAGATAGTGTGATCGAACCCCATTGTCGGCAGCCCTGAAGATGGATTTCCATTTTCACACCAGGCAAATGGCTGGGCTGTACCTTAATTAAGGCCACGGCCGCTTCGTTCCCTCTCCTAGTCCTTTCATGTCCCATCTTCGCCATAAGACCTATCTGTGTCGGTGCGACGTAAACCAACTTGTAAAAAAATATATATTTCTCGACCTCTGTTGCGCGGTCAGTTGGTTGTGCCCTTCTATTTCACAGATTGTGAGTTTGATCTTGGTTCAGATCATTGAATATGAGAGTAAATGAATAATCAATTTTCACGACCGCATTGTAATCGAAATCGACTTTCAACCTATTAGGTCGTGTCAAGTACAAATAGTACTTGTTGGGCCAGGCTGAGTGGCTCAGACGGTTGAGGCGCTGGCCTTCTGACCCCAACTTGGCAAGTTCAATCCTGGCTCAGTCCTGTGGTATTTGAAGGTGCTCAAATACGTCAGCCTCGTGTCGGTAGATTTACTAGCACGTAAAAGGAATCCTGCGAGACAAAATTTCGGCACCTCGGCGTCTCCGAAAACCGAAAAAGTAGTTAGTGGGGCGTAAAGAGAATAACATTATTTTTATTATTATTATTATTATTATTATTATTATTATTATTATTATTATTATTATTATAGTACTTGTTGAGATGTTGAGTACAGAACAAAAGTGACCACCCGGACACCAGTAGGATCCGAACCCACAACCTCCCGATTTCGCGTCGGTTGCTCTACCATTGAACTATGGTGTCCTAGGTCATATTTGTTCTGTTGGAAAGGATTTAAATTACTACTGCCACCACACTGTTGAGTGCGCACAAGTCGTCCGTTGTGGGCCAAGACAATGAATGTTATATTTTCACGACCGCACTGTAATCGAAATCGACTTTCAAACTATTCGCTCGTGCTGAAAATTCAATATTCATTGACTTGCACCACAACGGGCGACTTTAACACACTCTACAGTGTGATGTTAGTAGTGCCAGACCTTTAGCTTAGATCCTTTCCGATAGAACAAGAAAATTGACCTATAGCTCAATGGTAGAGCAACCAACGCGAAATTGGGAGATTGTGGGTTCGGTTCCTACCGGTGTCCGATTGGTCATTTTTCTTCTGTACTTAACATCTCTTCAACACGTATTTTATGTACGTAACACGACCTAATACGTTGAAAGTCGCTTTGGAATATGAGGGTGTATAATTTGACAACTTCGTGTATTTAGGTTCAAGCAACTAAAATGTCATTAAGTATATTGAACCCTGGTCCTTCGTATGATACCTACCTTCCTTACCTAATAGCAAATCGGCATGAGATCTATCTCTTGGCTCGTCTAAGGGTTCTTCGTCACTTGCTTAGGTAAGGGGCGGGTTTCAGTAATTTAAACTATCTACTAAATCAGAGGAGTTGAGTCAAAAGAAATGGATATTTATTCATTATTGACGATGAGGCCGAAGAAACATGTGACATTATCATCATCCCTAAACAATGAACTCAGACTTGTCCATAAAAATATAACAATAACTATGATGAGAGACTGGCTTTGGAGACCTTAATTCAACTGCCTGACGGGCAACTACTGTCTTAATTTAAGAATGAAATAAAGAAAGTCACGAGATCCCTAAGATTGGTTTCCATGTGAGACTGCATGTACCACCATAATGAATCGTGATGATCCAGCAGGCAGTCCAATCGGTATGTGCCACACAGTGGTTGTACGGCATGGACCCTTAATTGAATCGATGTGACCTGCGACTTTGTCATGGACCGACATCTAACTTTGTGATTTACGTTAAAGTCAATGTGGATGATGACCGCAAGGAAAATGATGGTATAATGGCAGATGGCCCTAATCTAAGTAACTGAGGTTGATGACCCCATGACCATCCAAATTTCTAAGCTGAAGGCTGAACACTATTAAGTTACAGTAGTTTATGAGCAAGGTTTCCACATTAATAAATCTCCAGCACATCTGATGCTCAACAAATCAAAATCAAAAATAACAAAAACAACAAACGCTCACAACACTTGTGGCAGTAAAGTCCCTTTGCCATCGGACATGTCCCCTTAATCGTTACGTTAATAAGTTGAGACATCCCAGCAAATAAAACTAAGATTTCCAGAATACATATTCAAGTTAGTCACTTGGTTTTAAGCTAATTCTCAAACACGATTTCTCTGAAATAAATAAATTAATAAATCGTATAATCCTAATTAACAACAAATTTTATCTACCCTGGACGAATGGTTTCTTTAAAATCCCTAATTATTTAATCACATTATTGTGTTACTTGGACCTGTTTATCAGAAACATTCCCTTGACGAAAATCTTGATCTAATATTGTTTTATGCTCACAGTTTTCTTCATCGCCGCTGGAAACGGGACACATTGTCATAATTACCAGTACTATTTATATCATGACGTCACTCAACAAGCTTATATTATAATACTAACAATTATTAAGAAACTAGCTTGGATAATTCTAACATTAAATCCTATAACCTGCATAAATTTACACACAACGCAAAATAAAACAACCTATGTCAAATCGCTTTATAACGCCTACGGTTATCTCTTGGATTAATTCCGGCACCACCTTCTTAACGGTTTCAGGTCGATGAGACTGAAATGTCGTAATGCCCCTCACCCAACTCTAGGGTGGATGGGCTACTCCACCCCATGTGCTCCACAAGCATGCCTTGGCAACCAACAACAACACAACACAACACAACACAACACAATCATCCACCGCGAACTCTATGGATTGAAAGCCTTTGTGACATTCAAGTAAAACTTTGTACAATCCTCAATAACATCAGTCATCACTACCGATTCTTAAATTTTGACATCCCTGAAAATGGTTATTTCGAACATATCGTTCCATCGTCTCATTTCCGTCGCTTCGATAATGAATTCATGTTTCTACTAAAACGAGTCTCTTCTAAATAATGAAATCTAATTCCAAACATTTTACTACAAATGATAAATGATGAGTTTCCACAGAAAGCCTTTGGAGGAAGTGATGGGCTATACATTGACAGAAGGCGTAGGACTGTTGTAGAAACTATGAGGAAGTATATTACTATTCATCAACGTTGCACGATTGCAACGAATGATGCAGTTCGACCTTTCACTGACATCTCTACAATGCTGCGATTTATTTAATATTTTGGCTATCGGACATTCAAAGATTTTATACTACTCACTGTGATGTTTTCCTTTGGAACATACGTATTATGTGTACTGCAGTTCCACTACCTCCATCGCAACTTGCAGTTTTCCTGAACGATTTATTACACCCTCACATAGACTACTAACGAGGATGGTTACCTAGTTGTACTTCCTCTTCAAACGAAAATAACCACCACTCACATAAATTTTTTTGCTAGTTGCTTTACGTCGCACCGACACAGATAGGTCTTATGGCGACGATGGGACAGAGAAGGGCTAGGAGTGAGAAGGAAGCGGCCGTGGCCTTAATTAAGGTACAGCCCCAGCATTTGCCTGGTGTGAAAATGGGAAACCACGGAAAACCATTTTCAAGGCTGCCGACAGTGCGGTTCGGACCTACTATCTCCCGAATACTGCACTCACATTTTTTTTTTTGCTACTTGCTTTACGTCGCACCGACACAGACAGGTCTTATGGCGACGATGGGACGGGGAAGGGCTAGGAGTGGGAAGGAAGCGGTCGTGGCCTTAATTAAGGTACAGCCCCAGCATTTGCCTGGTGTGAAAATGGGAAACCACGGAAAACCATCTTCAGGGCTGCCGACAGTGGGGTTCGAACCTACTATCTCCCGAATACTGGATACTGGCCGCACTTAAGCGACTGCAGCTATCGAGCTCGGTCACTCACATTTTACCAGTGTGACCTCTCACATACAGTTTAATGTATGACCTTTTTATACGCTGACATAACATTCTTTATGGCTTCAACAGACTAGTGTTTAAAAGAAACTGAGAGTTTGATCTAGAACCAGGATGTACTACATTTAAGCGACGTATGAATTGCTCGTAGTCCTGGGGCCATTCTACCGTGACACCTGAAAACTCAATACCGGTACTCATAATTCAATTTTTTCAACACCCTCTGAGGGTTAGTTGTAGAATGGCAGTTTCCGGATCTACAGAGGTATTAGGATTTTTGAAGGATGGAAGAAAGTCCATTCGACTCTCTATGTCATACGATTTCGAAGTGTGAAAGATCTCTGCTGACACATTTGGTGTTACCAACAAAATGAATCTGAATATCTCAGCCACACTTCACCTTAAAGGAGTTTTCTGCCATCTGGTACTAGGAAATGGAACTTCGAAACTGGCAAGCAAACAGCGTAAACGGTATCAAATTAAAATGCCTGCACATTATAGCTGAGATCACCTATATATTGGGCCGATGACCTTCGATGTTAGGCCCCTTAAAACAACAAGCATCACAAGCATCTATATATTAAAAGAGTATACTAAAATCAGCTTTGGCTAATTCGTAAGTCTGTTCTACTGAACCGATTTGCTTCAATTTTGTTTTATTTCCTCCGAAAGTACATGCCTGTGAATCATGAGACGTTGATGGGTCTCGAAGTTCAGCCATCTTTGAGTAATCATAAAATCGAGTCATTAACTGATTACTCCAGTAATTGCAGACGAAGGCTTAACCTGACCCGCAATACATCCTGTACTTATAATAGCAGGTCGCTAAGCGACTATCACTTTCATTAATATTCTGATCTAATTACGTGATTTTTAATCCTGAGTAATGCCAATGCATGCAGCCCTGGTTGATTACTACTTGCGTTGCCTACGAGATACACAAGGCCGGGAAATACAGCACACTAAACTTGTCCTCGAGATACTTCCGACTAGCGCCGCTAGAGTTCTCTTTACTATTCTGTCTCGCCCGCTCATTGTAACACGTTCATATATGAAAAACTATAAAAATTCATTAAAACTAGTAATTTCAGAAGGCAGCAAAAAAATATGAGATCAAAGATAGACGAAGAGCAATTATTTGACTTATTTTCTACAACGTATTTCTTACAATATGCTTAAACGAAATAAGTAATTCACGAAAGAAGCAGAGAAATCTGATAGGAGAGTTTGTCACTTCTTACCGATTCCTTTAATTGTGCCTCAGAGTATCCGAGAAGCGGATCGAGATTGCGGTCATAAATAACTTTCGGTTTAATCGCCCTTTCACCAATTATCAGCGATCCAATCTTTTCCTCCGCACATCTGATATTTTGACATTCGTATTGAAGCCGCTGTTTGGTGAGCGATGTTATGCCCGTTACGCTATATTTAGCGGCGTTTACCCGTATTTCTATTTTTTCTTGCCGTAAAATTAAATTTGTGTTCGCCTCTGTGGTGTAGTGGTTAGTTCGATTCCCGGCCCTGCCACGAAATTTGAAAAGTGGTACGAGGGCTGGAACGGGTCCACTCACCCTGGGAGGTCAACTGACTAGAGGTGGGTTCGACTCCCAGCTCAGCTATCCTGGAAGTGTATTTCCGTGGTTTCCCATTTCTCCTCCATGCAAATGCCGGATAGTACCTAACTTAAGGCCACGGCCGCTTCCTTCCCTCTTCCCTGCCTGTCCTTTCCAATCTTCCCATCCCTCCACAAGGCCCCTGTTCAGCATAGCAGGTGAGGCTGCCTGGGGGAGGTACTGGTCATCCTCCCCAGCTGTATCCCCCGACCCGAAGTCTGGTGCTCCAGGACCCTACCCTTGAGGCGGTAGAGGTGGGATCCCTCGCTGAGTCCGACGGAAAAACCGACCCTGGAGGGTAAACGGATGAAGAAAGAAGAAGAAAATTAAATTCGTTCTAACAGGAATTATGCTCCTAAATGACCAATTTTAGCATGCTTTTCAATTTGGTTTGCTTGTTTTTTGTGGTCAAGTTCAGATACCGTAAACTGCTTTTTTAATTTTTTTATTTCATTACTCGTATCCTACTTCTCAATTTACAGATTGCTTTTCTGTAATCTGGTATTTAATTTTCTCATCGGTATTTTGTTTTAGATTTAACAAGAGATACTCGCAGACTTTCTTTGATATAGAAACGAGACTTGTACTCCTTTTTCGTTTGTGGCTGATGTATGAAGATATGATATGTTCATCGTTATCTGACTCCGAACTTCTACTAAATTTTGAAGGACCGAGCGAGTTGGCCGTGCGGTTAGGAGCGCGCGGCTGTGAGCTTGCATCCGGGAGATAGTGGGTTTGAATCCCACTGTCGGCAGCCCTGAAGATGGTTTTCCGTGGTTTCCCATTTTCACACCAGGCAAATGCTGGGGCTGTACCTTAATTAAGGACACGGCCGCTTCCTTCCCATTCCTACGCTTTTCCTACCCCATCGTCGCCATAAGACCTATCTGTGTCGGTGCGAGGTAAAGCCAATAGCAAAAGAAATTTTTGATGGCAATACATCATTTTTGGGAGCTGGATGCTTCCTGCGTTTGACATTTTCCTGTTTGTGAACAGGATACACAATGAAAACAGAAGGAAGTTTGATTGATGTGCTTACACTGAAATCTGTTTTATGAGAATTGCTAGGTACCTAAAGAGATCCTACTATATCACCTTGCCTAGAAATAGTTTGCTTCCATTTCTCCCTTAAACCGCACTCGGAAGGGAAACTATGGAACGACAATATTTTCATGCTTTTTTTTGTGTCATCCGACATACAGAGAGGTTCACAACAGTGCACCTCCTTTTCAACCTCACAGACACTCACCTACAGAAACAATATTCACAATAAATTGCACAAAATCAACACAGCATTACAATTACACCGCATATCACAATGTTAAAGACAGGGCGAGTTGGCCGTGCGCGTAGAGGCGCGCGGCTGTGAGCTTGCATTCGGGAGATAGTAGGTTCGAATCCCACTATCGGCAGCCCTGAAGATGGTTTTCCGTGGTTTCCCATTTTCACACCAGGCAAATGCTGGGGCTGTACCTTAATTAAGGCCACGGCCGCTTCCTTCCAACTCCTAGGCCTTTCCTATCCCATCGTCGCCATAAGACCTATCTGTGTCGGTGCGACGTAAAGCCCCTAGCAAAAAAAAAAAGCAATGTTAAAGTCTGCCAAGAACAGAACGGAAACCTGACATCTAGCGGCCAAACTGTGAACACGGTCGGGCCGCTTTTTCAGCGACAAATTAGTAGCTATTTCCCGGTCTTGTATATCTCGTACCGGGCGAGTTGGCCGTGCGCGTAGAGGCGCGCGGCTGTGAGCTTGCATCCGGGAGATAGTAGGTTCGAATCCCACTATCGGCAGCCCTGAAAATGGTTTTCCGTGGTTTCCCATTTTCACACCAGGCAAATGCTGGGGCTGTACCTTAATTGAGGCCACGGCCGCTTCCTTCCAACTCCTAAGCCTTTCCTATCCCATCGTCGCCATAAGACCATCTGTGTCGGCGCGACGTAAAGCCCCTAGCAAAAAAAAATGTATATCTCGTAGGCAACGCTACTTGTTAAGCCAGAGAGTATACACTTCTTCTGGTCATGGAAGAATATTATTCTTTGCTACTATGTACTCTTTGATACTCTGATCTTCCCCAGCTTCTTCATATACTCAACAGATGGCAGAACGTTCCTAATGCTGTTAATAGAAAACATCGACGTACGCATAGACGAGAAGGTATCAAGTCGACATGCCTTCTGTATGACCATTACAAGTAATAAAGAGCAGGGACAACCTCTTGAAAAAGTGAGTATCTACTTACCCGAACCAGTATTCATTCACGCCCAATTGTATGTTGCAGTATTTCGGGCAAGATATTTTGAAAACTTTAACACGTTGGGTGCCACGTGCCGCCATATGGCGACACGGTGGTCTTCAAATTTGAGATGGGGTGACGCCATATGGCGGCACACCGTTCTTGAAATCAGAGTTGGCGTGACGCCATATGGCGGCACAGTTGAGTTTCAGGCGATGCACCATAGATAATCAGCTGTGATATCTATGCGCGTAAAATTGGTGTTACGTGAAGGGAGAACTTCAGGGTCTATTTCAGCTATGCATTTTTACTCTATGCCACCATGTGGCGCCACAGTATTCTTCCGAAGCCACTGACTGGCCAGTGATCATTGTCACAGGTGAAAGCGCGCCAGGCATTATTTACTCCTCGTTTACGTACGTATTATCACTAAGTTTATATAGTTGTGCAAGAATATAAAAAATGGAAGATATTGGTAATAATCTTACGAGGGAACACATGCATGTGTTACACTCGGATTCGGTTGAAATTTGGTAGGAATATTCGTGGGAGGCAGTAGAATGCTAAGGTGAAAACTGCATGTACCCAGCGCAAGTTTAAACGCCAAAATTAAACAAATAAATAGTCATAAAATTAGAAGTGCCGCGGGAGTTTCGGGGTGTGGCGGAGAGGTAGTGAGGAGCGAGGCAGCGGACGTGAACCAACCGGGCTGCATCGAGCTGCGTTAGCAGCCAGGTAGCGTATAGTTAGCGCGTTCCCTTTAACTTCCCGATCAGATGTGCAAAACGTAAATATGAAAATAGCACATGAAACAAGTGTACAAAGGACAATGTTTGAACAACGATGCCAATAAGGTTTGAAAAATCACAACGAGTAACAAGAACTCGGGCGTGCCGAGACGCATATTTTCATTGTTTAGAGTTATCAGAAAACTGTTCACAACAATATGTAATGTAATATAAGTACTTGTTTTGCATTTTACTAGGTTTTCATAAATATTGCGTTAATTTGAATTAGCAAATAAATATACCGTATTTGACATTCGTATTGCACATTCCATGACAAAAAATTCTGTGACACCATATGGCGTCACGCTATATTTTATCTTTCCTAAAAATTGATGTGACACCATATGGCGTCACACATGACCATGGTATGGTGAGATAAAATTTACTTAGTACATCATATAAATACATCCCAAGATTATATAAACAGACTACAACGCGTACAATTGCTTTGGCACCAGCGGAATGCAATTCAAAAACATGCCTGGCACCAGTGGAATAGTGTGCTACAATCGGCTCGGCACTCAACGTGTTAAGAACCAGATAAGCCCGAATGGTCGAAGCAAAGTGAATACTGTATGGAAAGAAGTGTTATAAAGTACATAACGAAGAAATCATTTGCTATTTATCGGTATTAAATGATCATACAACTATTGAAAAGGGCAGGAAAAACAATATGACTGCGACAGGCATATCAAGACGTGTTATCTGATCTGTTTATACCGAGCTCGATAGCTGCAGTCGCTTAAGTGCGGCCAGTAGCCAGTATTCGGGAGATAGTAGGTTCGAACCCCACTGTCGGCAGCCCTGAAAATGGTTTTCCGTGGTTTCCCATTTTAACACCAGGCAAATGCTGGGGCTGTACCTTAATTAAGGCCACGACCGCTTCCTTCTCACTCCTAGCCCTATCCTGCCCCCCCCCCCCCCCCGTCGCCATAAGACGTATCCGTGACGGTGCGACGTAAAACAACTAGCAAAAAAAAAAAAAAAGATCTATTTATAACGAATGTTGCGGAGCAGCGTGGGTCCAATAGTATTATTATTAATTTTATTATTTTTTCTTCAAAATAAATCAAACCTGACGAACACATGTCCCTTATCTTTGTCTTCACGAAAACAATACACTCTCTCAAGCCAACAATACAATTTATAAACAACAATACAGACATGAAAGTTTGAGACCATTTCCCAGGTCGTCACTGTGGTGGTGATTGTTGTTTTAAGGGGAAGTGCAACTGAACAACCATCCCTCTATTAACATTAATCAGAGGGGGAAAATGGCAGGGGACTGACACTTCAAAAACTGAAGATATCTGCCAAAGGGAGCCAAAGGGCTTGAAAATGAAAGACATCATCGTAAACCTAATGCCGTCGGGATCGGAAAAGAACAAGAATTGTCCAAGAGAAGTCAGATAGCATAGTTAAACGTGAGTAGCCTGGCACAAATAAGTGGAAGCAATGCCAGGACTCGGCTAGGGCCCCGAGGTCGCCAATCCACGCTACCAAATTAAGAGCCCGTCGGACCTCTTTTAGTTGCCTCTTAGGGCAGGCAGGGCATCCCAGAGGGGAATAGGTCGTCGCGATTGTGGGGTAAGGTGTGACTGACTTACTCCTGGTATTGATCCACATGAAATAGCTACGACACAGTGCGACTTATTACTTTTTTTTTAAAGACGAACCATATTCAAATCATAATGGAAAAGGGTTGGACAGTGCTACTAGTTTTAGTTTATCGACCACATGCTAATATGCTGAGAAAAAGCAACACATGAATATAGGTGTTAGGGAATAATGAAGACTGTGTTTCACTTTCCTTCTTTCTTGATGAATTTTCAACACATTGGAATGTTCTTTTGACTTATTAGAATATTGAGTGGCATTCGTAATGTTTAGAGAATGGTTCACTGTTGTGTGGACTTAATTCAGGTGATAAAGCATTGCTTCCCACGAAGGTCTGTTCTCAAATTTAAGCATAAGATGCAGTGAAGAATTCGGGAAAAAAATTAGAACCAGTTGGTACATTTTATGTTTCGCCGAAGCTATTCTTCTCTTCACTTCTACCACACATCTGTTACCCTCGTTGATCGTGCACCCCAAGTAAGATACATTTAACTTGTCCAACTGTGGTTCTGTTGACTTTATGTCTGTTTTGACAGCTTCACTGTCTCTTTTACTTTTGCCTTTAATTTGCATTCCTTAATAAAACTGGACATCACAATAAGTATTCAGTTCTTTTGTTTCTCAGATTCAATTTCAGGTGTTAAATAAGTTAATTAGTATGTTCGAATGTTCAGTTGACTGAAGTATATTGAGTGGAACTGAATCACGTAACCTCAAGAGATGCTTAGAATAATAACATGTCTTACGTCACGGAATACTGAAGAAATACCATTTTAATTTTTTATTAATACTCATGTTGTTCTTTTAACCTTGTAAGTTCTGTTTAGATAAGAAAAAAGTAAACAAATAGTTACGGGACTCGTGTGGTTCTTGTGGATAATTTATTATTTATACCCACAGTATAAGTAGAGAGTCTAATAGATATCAGTCACTACTGATCTGCATTTAGGGTAGTCGCCCATATGGCAGATTCCCCGTCTGTTATTTTCCTACCATTTCTTAAAAGACTGCAAAGAAATTGGAAATTTATTGAACAACTCCCTTGGTAAGTTATTCCAATACCTATGAGTAGCTCCCGTTTCTATAAAGGAATATTTCTCCCAGTTTGTGGTCTTGAATTCCAACTTTATCTTCAGAACTTCTAGAACATGTAGAAGACAAAAATAGTTTATATCAGCATAGGTCCCAAAAATTCTATACCTGCAGTTAAAATCACCTAAAACAATTGTTCATAGCATTCACCCTCTAGCTGAAATTAGTCTTCAGCTAGTCATCTTTATTCTATTTCTAAGGGAATACATATTATAACTCAGGATCCACATCCCTCTTATGGAGAGTTTCTATAATATAGCTAACATCAGGCAAAACATAGGTATACAAATTGGCTTATCAGTGTATCAGGATTATTTCTTCTAAAAGAACACACTGTTGTACTCTGAAATCACACACGATAATCTGATGACACAGAAATAAAATAAAAAGTGTCTTGACCCTTGGTGGATAGAACCTAACGTTCGCTTATAACAAGTATCAATCGATTTCCGATATTTCGCATCACTTTCTTTTACACTTTGTTCATCATTAACGCATGTTTTAAACGCAATGTTCTCAGTGCCATAAAATTGCTATTCAGATTTAGCATAAAAGTATTAAAAAATTATCGATGTTGCTTAGCTATGCTGAGTGGTTCATGGGTTAAAGCACCGGCCTGCTTACATCCAAGCTGGTGTGTTCGATTCCGGCTCAGTCCAGTGAAGTTGTTCAAATACGCCAGCCCCGAGTCAGAAGAAACCCCTGTGGGTGGTGGCGGTAGAATAATACCCACGGTATCCGCTGCCTGTCGTAAGAGGCCACTAAAAGGGCCCCGAGGGGCTCTCAACTTGGGAGCGTGGGTTGGTGACCACGGTGCTCTCAGCTGAGTCCTGGAATTGCTTCCTCTTACTTGTGTCGGGCTCATCAATTTCATCTATCCTAACCGACCTGCCTTGGTCAACACTTTTCTTTTCCGACCCCGACGGTATTAGATCATTCGAGGCTTAGGAAGGCTTTCATTTTCATGCTCTTCGTGGCCCTTGTCTTTCTTTGGCCGATACCTTCATTTTCGAAGTGTCGGACCCCTTCATTTCTTTTCTCTCTGATTAGTGTTATATAGAGGATGGTTGCCTAGTTGTATTTTCTCTTAAAACGACCACCACCACAACCACCACAACCACCACCACCACCACCCTTCGGTGGAACACAGTTCCGGCATTTTGACTTCTCTGAAACCTGTAAAAGCAATTTTAGGGATGGAAAATTATTATTATTATTATTATTATTATAATTATTATTATTATTATTATTATTATTATTATTATTATTATTATACTGAATTCCCGTGGAGCTAAGAGGAAATAAGCGCGAGGGAAATGTAAAAGTCAGGGAAACCAATTAAAATTTTGAGAATTTTATAATTTCTTTTTTTAAAGCTAATAACAATTTAACATTACAATAACAATGAATAGAAAATATAACAATTGAACTAAGAGCTCAGGCAACAACAATATTTAACGAAAGCTCAATAACTTTATACCTAAGGAAGACCTCAGTTCTGAATACATTATACCAAAGCACCTCGCAGGGAGGTAATAATTCACATATTCAATAATCAGAAGTATCCAATACCGGTACCTGACAGTAACTGAAGACGAAGCCCCAAGCAAAATGCCAGTAAGGAAGCTTGTAATAGGGGCGAATAGCGGCTAATACATAAATAATAATCGTGCGTCTTGATGTTAAGTTGGGCATCGTTAGCGCAGTACAGGATAACATATTCCAGTGGACGAATATAAAATATATTCGACTCGTTTTTGCTTCCGCATTGGCAATATTCGTTGATGTAAATAATTTCCAGAGCAAAGGCCGTCTTAAATAATTCCTTAAGTCTATCAAATCAGTTTAGTACTGAAACTGATACATCGATAAGTCGACACTGTTTTCATGCAACTCGATATCCAATAACAATTTTGTAATAAATAAGAAAAACAGATATTTATTTTCTGTGATATACATATTTATTTCGTACAATAACTGTGACAGGCTTCCGAGCAAACATCTTCTCTTGTTTACAAAGTAATTTTGAACTCCACATTGCATGATAATACTGTACATATTTGTCTTCCATCAATAACATGAACAAATATACTGTAGTATTCTCTTCTTGACAGAGGCATATAAATATATATCTTAACAACAACTGAGCATTTTCTTATTGATTGAAGTACACTACCGATTCGATATTACCCTTTGATCTAATTCTCTAAATTGTGTGTGGAAGCAAGAAGGCCAGACTGCGTTCAATCTTCAAATTATATTGATAGAACAACAATTTACTATGTTAGACTGGTACATTTCCAGTGCACACTTTCCCCGATGTTATTGCTAGGGACCAAAACTCTTGCGCGACATAATCGGCAGTCCCTTTGTTTGTTCAGAAAGGCGTATACGTTCACAACCGAGCTTTTACGATTGACTATGACTATTCCACGGAGGGAGTTGAACAAAATAGTGTATGACGAACGAAGTATTTACTTCTAAACGTCACTTAAGTCAAGTTTCTCTGAGCACTGTAACTTTCTAACGCTAAACTAGTTCATTACCTTTACACACTATCTCTTATAATTCGTTGTTGAACCTCTTGAGACTCAAGACCAGACGAAGTGAAACAACACACAATGACACGAATAACTCATACTTGGCATAACAAAGGATATTCATTGTTGTGAAAGATGACGTGCATATGTGTATCATAATAAGGGACAAGCACAATATGAAATTTCATATTCTAATCTATGGCGGCGAGCGCTCGGGAAAGTAGGATATTTACGAATGGCGAGGTTTAGATGGCAAACCACGTCAGAAAATGTTAATATTTCATAATATTTTACACAGATCTTCATAGACATGATATAGTCTTTTGGACATATGCCGTGTCAAGAAAATAAGGTGAAAATTTTTACATTTCGCATAGAACTTTGCTCTGCGTCTTCAGAAGAATAACTCGACTGTTCACGGGGAACACTTAAAGAATAAGGTTTGAATTTAGGCGTTATAATAGAAGTGAAAGAATTACATTCAATCGTCACCAGATGGCTCACCGGACGCGGTACATCGCTAGCGTTCGAAGCGGAAGCTGACGGAACCATCAGAATCAGTCTGAGAGGGAGTCACATAACATAACAGGTGTACACACATATGAAATTCTGGACATAATGTCCTGAGAAACGTCATCTATTTATAAACCACCTAAATCAGCAACATCCTTGAATTAAATTCACTATGTAGATGAAGTCGGACGGATGCCTTCCTTTCTTGGATGTTCTCGCAAGAAAGAAACTGGGCGGTTCCTTAAGATATACCGTCTATCTTAAGCCTACCCACACAAATCATTGTTCTTCATGCAGATTCTCACCACCATCCAGCACAAAAAAAAGGCATTCTCACAGTCACCAAGGGGGTGAGACGAATTTTTGAGCCATCAAAAATCCACGTGGAGATGGATATACTCAAAGTCACGCTCAAGGGTAATGGTTACAGCGATGTGCAGGTACATAGAACCCTGCATCCCAGAGAAACGACCAAGCAAAGCTCGCAGAAGGAAGAAGTGAAGGTAACTGCCTACCTGCCTTACATTCACAGCACCACACATGGAATTGCCACGGTCCTCCGCAAACAAAATTTAAAAACCGTATTTGACACCGTCATTAAAATTGCTCACAGTCTTGGTAAAACCAAGGACATATTGTCCCTACCTTTACATCCTGGAGTATACGAAATTCTCTGTACTTGCGGCAAAATATACATTGGCCAAACATGCCGGTAAGTTGGTACTCGTATCAAGGAACATGAACAAAACATTCATCTCAACAAGCCAGACAAAACAGCTATAGCTGAGCACGCTTTATCGTCGGGTCTTGATGTCGTGTTCCAAGATGCTCGAGCTCTTTCCCACACTAGGCACCACAGCTCCAGGATTATACAGGAAGCTGTGTAAATACCTGGAAATCCTAACAATTTCAACAGGGACACTGGTTATCAATTAAGTTATACATGGTTGCCAGCCATTAGGGATTTACGTAGGTAGTTCCCTTCCCTGTCCCTTGACTATTGTTATTTCGTTTCAGTGTTTTTCAAATTCCCTACGTTCCTCATCGCCAGATGTTTCATTCCAGGCATGAGTCAATATCATACTTTCATATGTATGTACATCTGTTATTATATGTGACTCCCTCTCAGACTGATTCAGATGGTTCCGTCAGCTTCCGCTTCGAACGCTAGCGAAGTTCCATGTGCGGAGAGCCATCTGGTGACGAATGAATATACCATTTTCACTTCTATCACGGCCAACTTGATGCGTCGCTCTAGCTAGCGGGGGATCCAGTCGACCGTGACTTCTATTATAACGCCTAAATTCAAACCTCATTCTTTGAGAAGTGTACCTTGTGAACAGTCGAGATTTTCTTTTGAAGACCCAGAGCAAAGTTTCCTGCGAAACGCAAAGAATTTCACCTTATTTTCTAGACACGGCATAAGCCCAAAAGCCTTTATCATGTCTATAAGTATGGGCCGTGAAAGCATCAACGACAACAAAAATGTTCATATTTTGTTAATACCTCCAAGTTGCTTCATATTTTGTAAGTACAAAATTTTGCTCCGTTAATGTTTCCATTAAGAATTAAATTGCGATTTTCTTTACTGGCGCTTTTCCTGCATTGTTAGAGAAGTAAATTATTGAAACATGGAATATTTTAATTCATATTTTGTTATATTTGTTGTGATATTTTTTTACTTTTTCTGCACGTGATATATACAGGAGTACTAACTCTCAGTTAAGTAACTGTGTGCAACTTGCGTAGGCGGAATTTCGTAGTAACCAAAAATATAAGGAGACATGGAGTACGTATAGGCACATTTTGCCGGAATACCTACTTTTAGGGAGAAGGTGGAAACAAAGAAGTTGCCACTGCTGACATTAGTCCAGTGTGTAGAAGGCCTGACACAAGAATTGGCTCAAGTTCCAGAGGTACCTGCAAAAGCAGTTTCTACAACATGTCCTTTACTACTGGAAAATAATCCATTATATAGTATTAACCTTCAAATTAGTAAGGTGATTGAAGGTAATTGCAGTGAAATATCAGAAAATATTAAGATACAATTATAGACCGATACAAGTATGCTCCAATTTGATGATGTGGCATGGAGTGAACGTTCTTATTGTATAAAACAATGTTTACTAAAAGAAGACGCAATCTTTTGCAGAAAATATTCAAAAGTTGCTTGTTTCATACACTGACTGACAGCAAATGCAACACCAAGAAGGAGTGGTCAGAACTTTATGCCAATTGCAGGGTAGACTGACGTCACTGAGGTATGCTCATGATGTGAAATGCGCCGCTGTGCTGCGCACGTAGCGAACGATAAATGGGACACGGCGTTGGCGAATGGCCCACTTCGTACCGTGATTTCTCAGCCGACAGTCATTGTAGAACGTGTTGTCGTGTGCCACAGGACACGTGTATAGCTAAGAATGCCAGGCCGCCGTCAACGGAGGCATTTCCAGCAGACAGACGACTTTACGAGGGGTATGCTGATCGGGCTGAGAAGGGCAGGTTGGTCGCTTCGTCAAATCGCAGCCGATACCCATAGGGATGTGTCCACGGTGCAGCGCCTGTGGCGAAGATGGTTGGCGCAGGGACATATGGCACGTGCGAGGGGTCCAGGCGCAGCCCGAGTGACGTCAGCACGCGAGGATCGGCGCATCCGCCGCCAAGCGGTGGCAGCCCCGCACGCCACGTCAACCGCCATTCTTCAGCATGTGCAAGACACCCTGGCTGTTCCAATATCGACCAGAACAATTTCCCGTCGATTGGTTGAAGGAGGCCTGCACTCCCGGCGTCCGCTCAGAAGACTACCATTGACTCCACAGCATAGACGTGCACGCCTGGCATGGTGCCGGGCTAGAGCGACTTGGATGAGGGAATGGCGGAACGTCGTGTTCTCCGATGAGTCACGCTTCTGTTCTGTCAGTGATAGTCACCGCAGACGAGTGTGGCGTCGGCGTGGAGAAAGGTCAAATCCGGCAGTAACTGTGGAGCGCCCTACCGCTAGACAACGCGGCATCATGGTTTGGGGCGCTATTGCGTATGATTCCACGTCACCTCTAGTGCGTATTCAAGGCACGTTAAATGCCCACCGCTACGTGCAGCATGTGCTCCCGTACCTTCAGGGGCTGCCCAATGCTCTGTTTCAGCAGGATAATGCCCGCCCACACACTGCTCGCATCTCCCAAAAGGCTCTACGAGGTGTACAGATGCTTCCGTGGCCAGCGTACTCTCCGGATCTCTCACCAATCGAACACGTGTGGGATCTCATTGGACGCCGTTTGCAAACTCTACCCCAGCCTCGTACGGACGACCAACTGTGGCAAATGGTTGACAGAGAATGGAGAACCATCCCTCAGGACACCATCCGCACTCTTATTGACTCTGTACCTCGACGTGTTTCTGCGTGCATCGCCGCTCGCGGTGGTCCTACATCCTACTGAGTCGAAGCCGTGCGCATTGTGTAACCTGCATATCGGTTTGAAATAAACATCAATTATTCGTCCATGCCGTCTCTGTTTTTTCCCCAACTTTCATCCCTTTCGAACCACTCCTTCTTGGTGTTGCATTTGCTCTGTCAGTCAGTGTATTATAATTCTAATTAAAAAGCTAATAGCTGAGTACACGTAGATGGTAAAATATAATATTGTAATTAAAGTAATTATTAACTAACTGCAAACTAGTGTTTTATTTTTTGTCTCTCACTGTAAATAGATTATGTGTTAAATTTTTCACCTAATTTAAAATGAAAAAAAAATGATTTATTGTATTGTATAATATTAGCTATACTCACATAGTTTCATATTTATCCTAAATGAATTTCATATTTTTTGTAAAATTTTCTCCTGTCTTGGCTCATAATATTTACGTTAAATTATGATGTTCTGAGATGCATTACTTAAACAGTTATTGCGAAATGAATGCAGCTATCAAGCAGAAATATATGTGAAAATACCAGGTGTCTCGCGTAAGAGACTTCAGGCACGTTTTCACTGGTGTTTCGGAAGATATTTTCAATTTTGTTTCACCCCTGTGGGTGGAGGACGCAATCGAAGAATGCACCCACGGTATACTTAACCTAAGGGCCACTAAATTAATACGTTACTTGACGCGGCCTAAAGGCCGCTCTATATACTTACTATATTGTCTTCGTCATTTTATTGGGACAGTTGGCATAAATATGAACGGACGATAAGGCTTCTTCGATCTTTGGTTTTGATATTTTAGCAGTTCGACCCAACCCCCCTGTGCTAACCGTCGGACCAGCTCGATCCCACTAATAGGTTAATCTCCAAATTCCTACAACCATCGGATCAATTCGACAACACCCACTGAATAGCAGTCATGATGTTTGCACAGAACGGCTTGATGTTTCCGTTTCCTTATCAGTAAGACAATAATACCTACCACATTTGATTTGGACAGGGATTATGAGGCAGGAATGGGTGGAAAACTATTCAGGCTGAAAAGAGATGGAGTACCTTTAATTGAACTTGTACCGGGCGGTACACCTCCACGCCGCGAATTCAAATATTGCGCCAGTTGAAACCTCTCTACAGGAGAAAGCCTGAACTTTAACAACCTGTATTAACTCAACGGTTTCTCGGAAGATGTCACTACTGTAAATTTGGTAATCTTGAAGTGTTCTGAACTGTGTCTATTTTGATTTGTGTTTGTTTGCTCCGTATCAAGAAGTTTGAACATTCTCTAACAGATGTCGCTACCCAAAACTATGGTAACACAGTCTGGTGCAATGGAATGAACTTTCTTGAAGAAATATTGTATTCCTGAGTTTTATTTTTACTAAATTTTGTTCTGTGGTTTGTGGGTTGGCAATATAAATCCTTTCCCTCCGCCAGTTTTGAAATTAGCCAATCATAAATTTCTGTAATTAATTTCCCACCAATAAGGTGTTTCTTCATCGTCTTGTGTATTAGTTTTTGCTGGTAGCCAATAAAAGTTTGTGGGCGGGTTGTTATCAATCATGAAAGGTCTCGAATGTTCCACGAGGGTATATAAACTGCTGATTTTCTTGTCTCGGTGCCACTTCAGTAACATCTTTCTCAGTGTGTGAATATATAGCAGGGGGCGGGAAGCGCCTCTTTCTTCAAGCAGCGGCTCATCTACAAGGTAATGGCCTGTTAACATCTTCATTTCTTGCTAGCTCAGCAGTCTACTCTCGGGGAGGGTTCGAAACGTTTAATATGTAACCAATTCCTTTAAAATGTAAATTAACTTTTCTGTGTATGTAAAAACTTCATATCCCTTTTACTGTAAAGCGGGGATAGAGAGTGCTTCACCCTCTCGAACTCCCCTTCATTTTGAAATTGAGGTGACTACGTTTTCATAACCGTTTCTTCTCTTCCTTATGCATTAAAGTTTTCTCATACGTGTCACCTCCCTAGCTTGGGATTAGCGCCTGTATATCGGCCTAGAGCCACTTAGGTTTTAAAAAGTGTATTAGGAGTGCAAACTACGCCTCCAGTCAATTTGGTATTTTGGGCCATGCAATTAACTTGTTTCTTTTCTGAGTAGGCCCAGTAGGTTGGGTGCATTATACTCCTGTGTAAATTTGTAAGTTGTGTCTGCAGGCAAGCGATTGTAAAAGTCGAGGATGCCTTAAATAGGCGTGAGTAACTGGGAGCCGGTTCGCTTGTTTCAAATTAGGTTTTGAGTGCCTCTTGAAGGCCGGAATGTATTTGGTGGGAGCAAGTGCTCTTTGATTTCAGGGGAATTCTGCCCCAGGTGGTCTGGTTGACTATTGGTAAAGTGGAGCTTGGAGCTTTGTAAGAGAATTACGTCATCAATACAGATTATCCAAAGTCAATGTCACTCTCTGCTTGTGTTGTGTTGTGCTGTGCTTGTTGCCGGGTTAAGTAGATCGGACGGTGGAGCGCTGGCAGGCAGGTTCGACCTGGCTCAGCCCAGTTGTAATTGAACGTAATCAAATACGTCGGCTTCGTGTCGGTAGATTTACTGGCACGTTAAAGAACTCCAACGGTACAAAATTTTGACAACTCGGCGTCTCTGGGAACCGTAAAAGTAGTTAGTGGGACGTACAATCAGTAACATTATTATTATTATTATTATTATTATTATTATTATTATTATTATTATTATTATTGTTGTTGTGTTTGTCACCGGGATGTGTAGCACAGCTGGTCTTCTGAACTCAGTTTGGCGGTTTCCATACTGGCTCAGTCCGGCGGTATTTGAAGTTACTCTAATACGTCAACCTCGAGTCGGTAGATTTACTGGCGCGTAAAATAACTCCTGCGTGACAAACTTGCGGCACTTCGGTGTCTCCGTAAACCGTGAAAGTATTTCGTAGGACGTAAAACCAATGTCATAACTATTGTTACTGTGTTCGATGAAAGCACTCCTTTCTTCACAACAGCGATCCAGCTAGTTGTGGCGTGTCCTACGTCGTATCACCTATCAAATACATAGAAATCCTACCTGATTCGTTTTTTTTCATTTCTTCACGGGTTTTACATGGTGCAGTGTAGACCATAATGTTAGCTTGCATGCGGGAGATAGTGGGTTCGAACCCCACTGTCAGCAGCTGTGAAGATGTTTTTTTTTATTATTTCCCATTTTCATAGCAGGCAAATGTAGCTTAATTAAGTCCACGGTCGCTTCCTTCCCTCTCCTAAGCCTTTCCTATCCCATCGTCGCCGCAAGACCTTATCTGTGTCGGTGCGACATAAGGCATGATTGTATAAACGAAAAGAAAAAAATGATCAGGTGACCTAACTGGCCACGCGAACGTCTATTGTTTTGTTAGGAAAGAGATCTTTCGCCGCTTGAAGTGCAGTCTCAGTGCAATGGCAGGGTGCGCCATCCAGTTGCAAACACATCACTAGCCTCGTTCTTAATTCGATATCCTCGAGCAGAATGTGTTGATCGTTCCAAAAGAAGTCAGTGTACTGTACTTCACAAACAAATGAGGATGATAACACCCTTTAAGATGACACTACCCCAGTAATTCACAGTCCATCAGTGTTCGTCTTAGGGCCGGTATTATAATAGAGGTTTAAACTGTGTGTTCAGTTTAAACTTCGGTTTATCTGTTAGTGGCGTATTATAAAACTTAATCTTAAGTTTAACTAGATATTAATTTTACTGCCACTCATCTACCGTTTGAACTGAAGTTTAGGAATACATAACCTTACAACATGGCAGAACGAATGGATCTGGAAGATATTTTTGAGGTGTTTGAATAAATACTAAGCGATGACGAAGACGTGGTTCAAATTATTGAACGACCACGGACACTACGAGTTTTCGGAGCAAGGGGTCGTCACTTTCATATCTTCTTCTTTCTTCTTTTCCTGCCGCTTTTTCCCACACCTGTGGGGTCGCGGGTGCGAACTGCGTCACACATGTGGATTTGGCCATGTTTTTACGGCCGGATGCCCTTCCTGACGCCAACCCTCTATGGAGGGATGTAAGCACTATTGTGTGTTTCTGTGGTGGTTGGTAGTGTAGTGTGTTGTCTGAATATGATGAGGAGAGTGTTGGGACGGACATATACACCCTGTCCCCGAGCCAGAAGAATTAATCATAAGCGATTAAAATCCCCGACCCGGCCGGGAATCGAGCCCGGGACCCTCTGAACCGAAGGCCAGTACGCTGACCATTCAGCCAACGAGTCGGACGGGTCGTCACTTTCATATATGGAATTAAAACTAATTTTAAATAGGTTTAGGCTTATAAAATAGACTTTCATAACCCTATTTCAGCAAATTGGTGCTAGAATAAAACATCCAACGAAAAGGTAGGAATGTAAAAATGTTTTGAACGGTTTGAATGTCAAAAAGGTAAATTTTAGAAAATAAAGTAACTTCCTTCTATTTCAGAAATCATGCTGTAGAGCCCCTCAATCAGCTACTAAAAGCATTGCGGTTTTATGCCTCCCGTTGTAAGTTTATTAAAATGGGAGATTTCGGAGGAATTCATAGCCACTGTTTCACGGACTATATACACTGACTGACAGAGCAAATGCAACACCAAGGAGGAGTGGTTCGAAAGGGATGAAAGTTGGGGAAAAAACAGAGACGGCACGGATGAATAATTGATGTTTATTTCAAACCGATATGCAGGTTACACAATGCGCACGGCATCGACTCAGTAGGATGTAGGACCACCGCGAGCGGCGATGCACGCAGAAACACGTCGAGGTACAGAGTCAATAAGAGTGCGGATGGTGTCCTGAGGGATGGTTCTCCATTCTCTGTCAACCATTTGCCACAGTTGGTCGTCCGTACGAGGCTGGGGCAGAGTTTGCAAACGGCGTCCAATGAGATCCCATACGTGTTCGATTGGTGAGAGATCCGGAGAGTACGCTGGCCACAGAAGCATCTGTACACCTCGTAGAGCCTGTTGGGAGGTGCGAGCAGTGTGTGGGCGGGAATTATCCTGCTGAAACAGAGCATTGGGCAGTCCCTGAAGGTACGGGAGTGCCACCGGCCTCAGCACATGCTGCACGTAGCGGTGGACATTTAACGTGCCTTGAATACGCACTAGAGGTGACGTGGAATCATACGCAATAGCGCCCCAAACCATGATGCCGCGTTGTCTAGCGGTAGAGCGCTCCACAGTTACGGCCGGATTTGACCTTTCTCCACGCCGACGCCACACGCGTCTGCGGTGACTATCACTGACAGAACAGAAGCGTGACTCATCGGAGAACACGACGTTCCGCCATTCCCTCATCCAAGTCGCTCTAGCCCGGCACCATGCCAGGCGTGCACGTCTATGCTGTGGAGTCAATGGTAGTCTTCTGAGCGGACGCCGGGAGTGCAGGCCTCCTTCAACCAATCGACGGGAAATTGTTCTGGTCGATATTGGAACAGCCAGGGTGTCTTGCACATGCTGAAGAATGGCGGTTGACGTGGCGTGCGGGGCTGCCACCGCTTGGCGGCGCATGCGACGATCCTCGCGTGCTGATGTCACTCGGGCTGCGCCTGGACCCCTCACACGTGCCACATGTCCCTGCGCCAACCATCTTCGCCACAGGGGCTGCACCGTGGACACATCCCTATGGGTATCGGCTGCGATTTGACGAAGCGACCAACCTGCCCTTCTCAGCCCGATCAGCATACCCCTCGTAAAGTCGTCTGTCTGCTGGAAATGCCTCCGTTGACGGCGGCCTGGCATTCTTAGCTATACACGTGTCCTGTGGCACACGACAACACGTTCTACAATGACTGTCGGCTGAGAAATCACGGTACGAAGTGGGCCATTCGCCAACGCCGTGTCCCATTTATCGTTCGCTACGTGCGCAGCACAGCGGCGCATTTCACATCATGAGCATACCTCAGTGACGTCAGTCTACCCTGCAATTGGCATAAAGTTCTGACCACTCCTTCTTGGTGTTGCATTTGCTCTGTCAGTCAGTGTAAATATTTCTGTACTAATTGCACAAGCAATTATATTTCCTTACAAGTAAAATTCGGACAAAGTCTATTGCTTTTATCCGCCATTTTACCTACAAGAAGTAAACAAAACATTATCGATAGTCCTCTTTTCTTGCAAGTCACAGGAAAACATTATCGACAGTCATTTTTTCTCGTAAGTCACTGCTACCAAGATCGTACATTTCCTTCTTCACCTCAGTTTAACTTAGGTCGGTAATTATAAGATTCAACATCGGTTTAAATTCAAGTTACAGTTTAACTCAATCTTCAGTTTAAACCCTCATTATAATACCGGCCCTTAGTCACGCAGCCAGTGGGGGTTGACGGAGGACCAGTATTTATGGCGTTAAGATTCGGCACGCTTGTGCTGCAAAACTCGTCCGTAACATGCCTTTCAAAGTTGATGGGCTGGTTCAATATCCAGTCACAGATGATTAGTCGATTATCCCTTTCCTTTTCCGAAAGCTTTTGATGTAGGCCTACGTGTCTGTATCACGGACGGGTTTATGACGCTTTGAAAAACAATGCACAGTGTTACGTGGCGTGTTTAAGTCTGCTACGTTATGTGCGTCTGTGTCGAACATATCATTACAATGGTCGAATTTGGATTTCACACAAATCTGCCTCGCTTGTATTTTGTTGGGTGAAAATCGCCAATCTGTCAATCCCGTCTTAGTACAGCCCAAAAACGTCTCTACAAGAGTGCCTCCCTTCTCGTTTTAAGTATCTTTCATCATACATTGGAGCTGCCTCCCTTCCAAATCCACTATCTAAAATAATTGAAAAGAAACACAAACATTTTGACTGGAAGATCCACAGTTAAACAGTGCACTATAACATGTCCGGCTATCGTGTGATAGCATAACACTGGTAACCCTCACTCATAATCAGAAGCATGTCTATTACTTTTGACGGCGTGTAGTACATGTTGTACCCTGAAGCGTGCTACAAGGGAAACGACTGAATACGGTACTGCGTTTAGGATGAGTAAGGCTCGTCTTCAACTTGCCCCTCATACTTCTCATACCGGAACAAGTCGTACTTACGTTATTTATTTATTTATTTATTTATTTATTTATTTATTTATTTATTTATTTATTTATTTATAACAGTGATACTTCCTTGCCTGACTGCCGTGCTATCTCCACACCCAACCGCTACCGGATATATTACACTAATGTTCATAAAAAGTAGAACACCTGTAAAGACTAGAGATAGGAAGTTCATATTCACAGGACATGTCCATTAATATATTCTGCAGAAACGATTAGCATTTCAGTCACGTAGGTTCAGCATGTGCCCTGTTGCCTAGTTGGCACTGAGTCTTACATAGGCACTGATAACTTGTCCCATGCGTGATGGCATCGACGCGTGTAAGGTGTGAATGGCGTCCTGGAGTATAGCCATCCATGCTGCATTCACCTGGTTCCACAGTTCATCTTTGGTGGTTGGCACAGAGCCGCACCCGTCATTTCACAATACCCCACACATTTTCGATTGGAGGCAAGTCCAGTATCGGACGGGCCAGGGCAACAGTCTGGCATCCTGTGACAACAAGAAGGCACGTGTTCGTGCAGCAACATATGGTTGCGCATTGTCCTGCTGAAATATAGCGTCTGGGCGGTCATGTTTACGGGTCGCAGCATGTCACACCTCACACCATAAGGCCTTTGAGATGGCGCGAATACAGTCAACGTGATGCCTCTCACCCTGTCTGCGGCGAACCAAAATGCGGCCATCATTTTCAAACAAACAGAACCTGGATTCGTCCGTAAACACTATCTGCTGCTAATTCCTGTCCCCAGTGACGTCGTTTCATACACCATTGCAGTCTAGCATGTTTATGCACAATAATCAAAGGTCAGCGGAGTAGTGAACGATGCGCCGGTAACCTATACCGTAATAAACGGCGACGGACTGTCACTCCTGATAGTGTACGATGTGTTACACTGTTCCACTGTTGCGCCAGAGCCGAAAAGGATGCAGATCTTTCCTGCAATGCCATTCGGATGAGGTGTCGATCTTTTCTGGGGGGAATACCATGGTTCTACTTTCCTCGCGACATGTACCATGGGTCTTAGTCTTGGATTTTGCACGCCTATTGACATCAAGCATCATTGTGCTTTATAAGTGGTCCCTTGGTCAGTAATACTATTATTCACGATCTTTTTTTGTGTCTGATCCATTGTTTGTTTGTTTGTTTGTTTGTTTGTTTGTTTGTTTGTTTGTTTTTTGTAGGGTTCATGTCCATCCATTCATTTTTTATGACATTTTTTACTTCATTTTGGTCAGTGGATGAATCTGATTTTTTGTTATTTCATTTCGTACCATTAGGGGCCGATGACCTCGATGTTAGGCCCCTTTAAACAACAAGCATCATCATCATCATCATCATTTTCTGGGGGGTGGGGTGAGGGGGGTGTCTGGGTGTTGCTACCAGACACATCTCGTCGTGTTCTACGGCCTTCTGTGAACTCTTCTGTACACGCCCGTTGCACAGCCGACACAGTTCGTCCAACACGAGCAGCAATTTCCCGGATGGATTCATCACGTTCTCTCTCATGCCAATAATGGGCCCTCTTTCAAACTCAGTACGGTTCTCGCATACGACTGCGGGGCATCTTGTACGTCTGCTCAAGTCACACTGGTCCATTACCTTCGGTTTATAACAACAACGAGAGCCGCAGGCACATTTTACCAGTTGACGGTGGTGCGCCGTGATATCGATGTGGACCTTGAACCTGATTGCGGACATGGTTCAAATGCTAATCATTTCTTCAGAACATACTAGTTCACATGTCCTGTGAATATGAACTTCCTATCTCCAGTCTTTCAAGGTGTTCTGGTTTTTATTAACAGGGGTGTTTTTCTCTTGTTGTACTGACACCGTCAATAAATATCATCGAACGGAATATCGCACTAGGCTAATGTGATGTCCCTGTTTCAGTTGGGCACATAAAATTAAACTTTAAAAAACATTTCATTTTCAGTGAATACGAAAATGTCGTTTTCCGCCAACACAGGATGTCGCATGACATATCTGATGGTCATTCCTTGTTTGGGTTGACTCTACCTATACATTACAAAAGCGAAATTGAAAATATCTTCCGAAACACCAGAGAAAACGCGCCTGATGTCTCACATGTGAGACAATCGTTATATAAAGGTCTTCTTCTTCCTCGTACCATATCGGGCCCTCCTGACGTTGGCGAACACTGTGATGGATGCTGTGTGAGGTATTTCAGCATGGAGAAGTCGTTCAACACCATGAATTCCTGTCTATTATATGCCGTTCCCAAGCCACGTTTTCCTCTCCTCCTAACAATTCTTCGGCCCTGCATTTTGCCTTGTATAACCCGTCATTAGATCTGGCAGCAGTTATTTCTAAGGATTTACCACAGGCAAGATTTTTTTTCGAATGACCTTTTGACCATCTTGCTCTTCTTAGAACTTCTTGCTTTTTTATTCGAGCAACCCAAGAAATCTTGACCATACTCCGATTGGTCCACATTTCAAAGGCTCCCAGTCATGTTACTGTTATGCACTTTCGTGTCGACTTTTCCACGCCATGTAACAAGGCTGAGCTTATAGAGCACTTACCATCCTTCGCGTGATTTGATTGACAGGATGGATGAGGAGCGCAAAAATATGTACACAGATAGTCTACATGTTGAACCTTCATTTATTTACTTAGTAACCCATGTAACCGATCAAGCGGCCGTGCATTTAAGGTCGCGCAGCTGTGATCTAGTATTCGGGGGATCGTGGGTTCGAAGCCCACTGTCGACAGCCCTGAAGATGGTTATCCGTGGCTTCCCATTTTCTCACCAGGCAAATGCTGAGGATATGCCTTATTTAAGGCCACGGCCGCTTCTTTCCCACTCCTAGCCCTTTTCTGTCCCAACGTCACCATAAGACCTATCTGTGTCGGTGTGACGTAAAAACAACTAGCAAAAAGTATTTACTCAGTTTCGTCATTGGACATGTCTCATATACTTAAGTTATCATAGATAAGTAATTTACCATGAACTTTATTCTTTAGCATTCTTTTGGCATATCTTTTTTTCATTCGATTTGTAAACTATGCTCAAGGAGACGCCGTTATTTCCTCCAGTTGATCCCCGCATTAAACCTTGAAATCTCCCTCATTTTAAAAAACCCATGTAAATATATATTTTAAAATAATTTTATCTGTATATTTCCTTTTTTCCTCATTACCGGTATTCTTTTTAAAAATATCGGATTAAGTATAAAAAAATTAGAGTATGCGCAGTTTAGTTTTGTCTGTCTGTTTGCTTGCTTGTTAAGGTATTTGTTACATCACGGGAAATTGACGTAACATATTCCCTCCAAATTCGGTACCGGTATTTAAGTTCTGGGATAACCGGTTATGTACCAGGCTGTGTATTACTTGGATAGTACACAGTGGCGTAGTAATATTAAGCTGGAGATAACAGAAGGTGTCATACTTTTCCACTGAAATGAAATAAAATGGAGTATACCTTTTAGTGCCGGGGGTGTCCGAGGACATGTTCGGCTCGCCAGATGCGGGTCTTTTGATTTCACACCCGTAGGCGACCTGCGCGTCATGAGTATGAAATGATGATGAATACGACAAATACACCCAGCCCCCGTGCAAACGGAATTAACCAATTATGGTTAAAATTCCCGAACCTGCTGGGAATGGAACCTGGGATCCCTGTGACCGAAGGCCAGCACGCTAACCATTTAGCCATGGAGCCACTTTTCCACTAAAATTAGCTTTATTGACTATACGCAAAACACTATAGTTCGTATAGTTTAGATCAAAATATCAATTAACGTATAAACTTAAAATTTTACCAAGAAGAATATTCTAAATAATGAAATTTATTCATAGTTAAGTTTTAGTAACTCACAACACACAAATAATTTTGTCAGTATAATTACTATAATAATATTACCTGTTGCAATCTTGCCTTAGTTATTGTTGATTATGCTTAAGTACTTCATTTTGGAAACTGCAACGTAAGGAAGTAGCCTACTTAACTTTGAGCTATCCCAAATGTTGGAAAAAACGATCGAGTCGTGATACCCTAAACCTTCATACAGCTACGCAAGGAAAATATCAAAGATATTGATAAACTGATCCACATTCCGCATAATCACTATTATATTGGATTAAAGTCTGCAGGAATTCTCAAGTTTCTATAGTCATGTAACCAACGCGGCATAGTACAAGAGTAAGCACAGCTTTAATCCTCGTATTGGATGCCAGAGTACCTTGAATCACTGACCAATTTCAGCTCATTCGACCAGAAGAATTCAATATTCAACCTGGTATATCCACTTTATTTTCGTATACCACGGAGCACCACATTGATCGCTTGCCATATACATAACTCAAGCAATAGTTTGAATAATGTTTGAACGCAGAGTTCGTCATGCAATCAAAAAAGCGTTGTGAAAAAGTCAATTCCTCAGCTATATTCGTGGCTGGAGAAGTTGCTTGTTCTCCCAAGTTTGTTGATCTAACTCCCATCTCGCCTCATTCTATCGCACATAAATCCCAGTTAACGCAAACAATTTAATCAACTTTCTGGAATGCGAAACCTGTGAACGAATGCACATACGTTACAGTGTAAGTGAAGGAGGAATAAAATAGATATGATATGCAAATTGGCTACCAATGTTAAAATAAATAGTAATTTACAAACTGTATATCTGAGAAGGATGGATGGAGAGGTGTAAGAGTGAGAGGGGAGATGTGGAATGCATACAAATGAAGGAAAAATATGCATGAAAACTCAGTCACATCAACGATACAAAGTTCGTGTTCATATTTTACAGCTTAATCGTCCTTTAGTTTTGTTGAAACACAGCCATAATTATTCAGTGATCCTATACGGTACACTCAACGTGTATGAAAAGCAAATACATATTAAATGAGGTATACTCGCGTGTTTCAAAAATATGTCATCGAATATCTTTTTATCGTACCCAAATGAAAGAGAGAAATCAATTTATAACCAATACTACTATTTCTACTTCACAGTGATTCGCAACGTATAGGATGAATATGGATATCACCGGGCACCAGCTGTGTTTGGCATTCCGTCTACTTTTCCTCGATCATTTAAATTCTGACCTCCCAGGGAAAGTAAACACCTGTACTTTTGCAACACGGCATTATCCTCTTGGGTGCATTTCGCGCCCGTATGAGGACACATCCTTTGTATATTCTCATCCATCAGAGTGGACGGAATTCGAAATTCGTATTTTGTACGGGACTTACGATCTCAATATTTAATCCTCTGAAATTGAGTTGTTATTATTATTATTATTATTATTATTATTATTATTATTATTATTATTATTATTATTATTATTATTAGGAGCTGCCTGGCGGAGGCGATAAAGGCGTGCTCAGTTCACCTGGAAGGACGTGGGTTCGATTCCCCGTCAGGAAGTCGAAACATTTAAGAAACGAGATTTCCAATTTTGGAGGTGTACTTGGCCGCGAGGTTCATTCAGCCTACACCAAAAATGAGTACCAGGTTAATTCCTGGGGGCAAAGGCGGCTGGGCGTAGAGATAGCCCCTCCATACCACCAAGTGCCCAGGTTAAGGATAGTAGAAGCCGTTACCTTCCACCCCTCCAAGGGTATTCGTGGCCTGTATGGAGATGATTTTACATTGCTTTGCTTTGATTATTACTATTATTATTATTATTATTATTATTATTATAGTAGTAGTAGTATAAGTAGTAGTATTATGCCACCCCGTTCCTCTAGGGGTAGCGTGCCTGTCTTTTACCTAGAAGCCCTGGCTTTGATTCCCGGCCAGGTCAGGGATTTTTACCTGAACCTGAGGTTGCAGACTTTTTAGATTGACGCCATCTGGGTGTCCTCTCTCAATCATTAATTTATAGGGTATTTCCACTTCAGGAGCGGCACATGGTCCCAATGTTCACTCCGAAGAAACCAAACCAAACCCCATGGCACTACAGCCCATGAAGGGCTTTGGTCTACCAAGCGACCGCTACTCAGCCCGAAGGCCTGCAGATTACGAGGTGTCGTGTGGTCAGCACGACGAATCCTCTCGGCCGTTATTCTTGGCTTTCTAGAACGGGCCCGCTATCTCGCCGTCAGATAGCTCCTCAATTCTAATCATGTAGGCTGAGTGGACCTTGAACCAGCCCTCAGGTACAGGTAAAAATCCCTGAACTGGCCGGGAAATGAACTCGGGGCCTCTGGGTAAGAGGCAGGCACGCTACCCCTACACCACCAATTTAATTTTTGGGAGCAATGGTGGGCCGGGCTTAGAACTAATCCCTCTGCCCCGATTGGTACCGAGGTTTCGGATAATGGGAGCCTCTACCTTCATTCCACCAAGAACCTCTATGCCTGGAAGAAGATGGCTTTTATCTACGTACTAGCAAATGTACACGTGCTTCGCTACGGTATTCTACAATGTATACGGATCGAAGTAAATTGCTGTACATGAAGTGAATAAAAAAAATTAATTGCATGTCTCTTGGCGTTATCCGAGAAAAAGCATAGGGAGGTCCGCAGACGTTGTTTCCAATGTAAAGTGCGAGTTGCAGAGTTGTGATGATAACGACAGGTCCACTTGTCTGCCGCAATTCACTATGCGTAACGTCAGTCACATTTTGATGGGTAAATTTGTTTATAATCGGGTGCACCTATACCTAATGATAAAGAGAATCAGGTAAAAGAGTTTAAAAAAATGCACGCTCCCTTGCCTTCTGCTAGTCAAATCAAGAAGGGAATTATACATTACAACTTTACACAGGGGTTGGAGAACTACCCCATTCCTATTGCTACTTAAGGTCGATGTGGGGAGTACTGATTACAACAGCAGACGCCCTCCTGCTGAGAGTCACTTTTGATTTGTAAAATATTAATTACAATGTAAGACACACCCCTTTCTAGATCGCTAAAAATCGACTTAAATTAATAAATGTAGATCGGCATACGGAAGTATATGCATGTTCACCTTCGTTTACAGAATAACTGCTGCTAAACGGTGCATTCATATTGAGAAACGGATTATATTAAAAGACGACTCTGGCCTCATTTAGCTATCTAAATGGCTGGCCCTATGGTATTTCCTCGTATCTCATCTATTTAAAGGCAAGATTATTTTAGAACCGTTGAATAGGGTGAAATTTGTGTAAGGTTTTCACACAGTGAATTACTTTTCAGATACTTATACGACAGCTTCAAACATAGAATTTGGCTGGGTGGGCCAATATTCGTGTAGAATTTGATGATCCCATCTTTCCTATAAGTGAATCAAACCATCAATTTACGTGTACAAAGTGCAAAATTTAGGTAATTCCAGAAATAGAGCCAAATTTAACATAAGGGATAGAGATACAACAAAAAGTTGTAGATCACTCTAAATTGAACGGAGATTGTGCCATCCGTTTTGTGATACGACTTACCGTCTAGCCACCAAACACCTCGAAAGGAAAGTCTGCACATCATTAAAATTGCCACCATATTTCCATATTTTTGGGGGGTAAAAAATTATTTTTTAAACATCTCGTAAATCTTCCATCGATTACAGGCAAAAAGCTTTAATTTTGCCAAATTTCTATTTTCTAACTCGTCTGGGAGATTGTGCTGTCATCTTGATATGGGGGAGGGGGTTAAAAATTTGGACTTTCAGGCAACTTTTAAGCCCATGAGACGTATAGGTCATCCTTCAGGATAAATATCACCGACTGTGTTCTTATGCAGATTTGAAAACTCCCAACGTGTCCCTCTTAGAGAATTTTGAGAATTTTAGATTTTTCTAGGGATCGTGAAGTTATCAGGTTGTCTGGTACCAAGTTTTAAGTTTCTAGGATGCCTAGAATTGTCTCATTAATTCACGTCTGTTTTCATTTTTATGCCTTAATTTATATATGTATAGTACAGTATATATAGATCGCGCCAAACTGTCTTCTATTTATTAATATGGATTTTATATTTCACCCGCTTCCGAAGTGGTTCTAGGGGCGTCTTACTCCCACAGTGTGTTTTCCAGGTAGTAAGTCATACTTGAAAGTCATACTGAAACATACACACGTCTATTACCTTGGGCATATTTGACACTTTATTTTTTCACCTTTTCTCACCCTCTATGCCAAAGGGAGGCATTTTTGACAATTTATTGTTTCACCCTTTCTCACCCTCTATACCAAAGGGGAGTGAGGCTGGACTTTAAAAATCCGGAATGTTACTATTCATCTCAGCGACCCGGAAAACTATGGATTAGGCACTATATTCGATTATTATTATATCTCATTACCCTCCCCCCTAAAGGGGGTCAAAAATTGAGTTTTAAGAAACCGGGAGTGTTACTATTCATCTCAGCGACCACGAAAACTATAGCTTCGACACTATTTTCGATTATTTTTAAATCTGAATCCCCCTCAACCCCACCAGAAAGGGGGATGAACTTGGACTTGTAAAATATCCGGGGTCTCACCATTCATCTCAGCGACCCCGACAACTATGGATTCAACATTATTTTCATTTATTTTTATATACCACTCTCCAATTGCCACCCGGCATGAAGGGGGCTGAACTTAAAAATTTCCGGTGTGCCATTATTCATCTCAGCGACCCCGAAAAGTATGGATTCTACACTACTTTCGATGATTTTTATATCTTAGCACCCTCGCTCATCGGTGCCTAAGGGTTCCTGGGGTGTCCTACCCCCACGTGGTTTGTCTCCTGATACTAAAATTTCGAAGTGTACAATTCACCTCGGCGAAATCGAAAACTATGTATTCGACACTATTTTCGATTAATTTTATATATCAATACCCCCTCGCACCCGATCCCAAAGGGGGATAAACTTGGACTTATAAAATAAACGGATTCTCACTATTCATCGCAGCGACCCCGATAACTATGGATTCAACACTATTTTCCATTAATTTTATATAACATTCTCCCATCTCCCCCACAACGATGGGGGCTAAAATTGGACTTTAAAAAATTTCGGAGTGTCACTATTCACCTCAGCGACCCCAAAAAATATGGAATCGACACTACATTCGATGATTTGTATATCTCAGCCACTCGCCCCCCACCCCTAATGCTTCCTGGGATGTATTACCCCCACGTGGTTTGTTTCCTGATACTAAAATTCCGGAGTGTCACTATTCATCTCAGCGAACCCGAAGCCTACGTATTCGACAGTATTTTCTATTATTTCTATATATCTATCCCCCATCCCCCTCCCAAAGAAAAGGGCTGAACTTGGACATTAAAAAATTCCGGAGTGTTGCTATTCATTTCAGGGAGCCCGAAAAGTATTGATTCGACACTACTTTCGATGATATATATGTCTCACCCCCTGGCCTCCCCTCCGCCCCTAAGCGTTCCTGGGGTGTCCTACCCCCACGTATTTTTGTCTCCTGATACTAAAAATGCGAAGCGTACCATTCACCTCGGCGACCCCGAAAACTATGTATTCGACACTATTTTCGATTAATTTTATATATCACTCCTCCCTCGGCCCCACACCAAAGGGGGATAAACTTAGACTTATAAAATATCCGGAGTCTCACTATTCATCTCAGCGACCCCGACAACTATGGATTCGACACTCTTTTCGATTATTTTTATATATCACTCTCCCATCGGCTCATAACACGAAGGGGGCTGAACTTGGACTTAAAAAAAATTCCGGATTGTGACTATTCATCTCAGCGAGCCCGAAAAGTATGTATTCGACACTACTTCCGATTATTTTAATATCTCACCGCCCTCGCCCCCCTCCCCCGCCCTTAAGGTTTCCTGGGCTGTCTAACCCCCACGTGTTTGTCTCCTGATACTAAAAACCCGGACTGTACAATTCCCATCGGCGACCCCGAAAACTATATATTCGGCACTATTTTCGTTTAATTTTATATATTATTCCCCCGTTGCCCCCACCCGAAAGGGGACTGAACCTGGACTTTAAAAAAATCCAGAGTGTCACTATTCATCCCAGCGACCCCGAAAAGGATGGATTGGACACTATTTTCGTTAATTTGTGTATCTGACCCCCTCACCCCCCCCCCTAAGGTTTTCTGTGCTGTCTTACCCCCACGTGGTTTATCTCCTGATACTAAAAATCCGGAATGTACAATTCACCTCGACAAACCCGAAAACTATGAATTCGACACTATTTTCGTTTAATTTTATATATCATTCCCCCATCGCCTTCCACCCAAATGGGAGCAGAAATTTGTCTTTAAAAAAATCGGGAGTGTCACTATTCACCTCAGCGACCCCAAAAACTATGGACTCGACACTACTTTATATTATGTTTTTACCTGACCCCCTTAACTCCCCACCCCTAAGGGGGGTAGTGGTGGCTTACCCCCACAGTGCTCGTCTCCAGATAGCAAATAATATGTGTTGAGGTTTAGATTGAAATTGCTCCAGTGGTTTAGGAGGAGATGTGTCATTTACACACATACATTTATCATCAGTCTCTCCTCGCCCCCCACCCAAATGGGAGCAGAATTTTGACTTTAAAAAATCGGGAGTGTCACTATTCACCTCAGCGACCCCAAAAACTATGGATTCGATACCATTTTCGATTATTTTTTACCTGACCCCCTAACCCCCCACTCCTGAGGGGGGCTAGAGGTGGCTTACCCCCACAGTGCTCGTCTCCGGATAGCAAATAATATGTGTTCAAAATTTGATTGAAATTGCTCCACTGGTTTAGGAGGAGATGTGTCATTTACATACAAACATACAAACATTCATTTTTATATATATAGACTAGCAAATGTACCGGTGCTTCGCTACGGTATTCTACAATGTATACGGATCGAAGTAAATTGCTGTACATGAAGTGAATAAAAAAAATTAATTGCATGTCTCTTGGCGTTATCCGAGAAAAAGCATAGGGAGGTCCGCAGACGTTGTTTCCAATGTAAAGTGCGAGCTGCAGAGTTGTGATGATAACGACAGGTCCACTTGTCTGCCGCAATTCACTATGCGTAACGTCAGTCACATTTTGATGGGTAAATTTGTTTGTAATCAGGTGCACCTATACCTAATGATAAAGAGAATCAGGTAAAAGAGTTTAAAAAAAATGCACGCTCCCTTGCCTTCTGCTAGTCAAATCAAGAAGGGAATTATACATTACAACTTTACACAGGGGTTGGAGAACTACCCCATTCCTATTGCTACTTAAGGTCGATGTGGGGAGTACTGATTACAACAGTAGACGCCCTCCTGCTGAGAGTCACTTTTGATTTGTAAAGTATTAATTACAATGTAAGACACACCCCATTCTAGATCGCTAAAAATCGACTTAAATTAATAAATGTAGATCGGCATACGGAAGTATATGCATGTTCACCTTCGTTTACAGAATAACTGCTGCTAAACGGTGCATTCATATTGGAAAACGGATTGTATTAAAAGACGACTCTGGCCTCATTTAGCTATCTAAATGGCTGGCCCTATGGTATTTTCTCGTATCTCATCTATTTAAAGGCAAGATTATTTTAGAACCGTTGAATAGGGTGAAATTTGTGTAAGGTTTTCACACAGTGAATTACTTTTCAAATACTTATGCGACAGCTTCAAGCATAGAATTTGGCTGGGTGGGCCAATATTCGTGTAGAATTTGATGATCCCATCTTTCCTATAAGTGAATCAAACCATCAATTTACGTGTACAAAGTGCAAAATTTAGGTAATTCCAGAAATAGAGCCAAATTTAACATAAGGGATAGAGATACAACAAAAAGTTGTAGATCACTCTAAATTGAACGGAGATTGTGCCATCCGTTTTGTGATACGACTTACCGTCTAGCCACCAAACACCTCGAAAGGAAAGTCTGCACATCATTAAAATTGCCTCCATATTTCCATATTTTTGGGGGGTAAAAAATTATTTTTTAAACATCTCGTAAATCTTCCATCGATTACAGGCAAAAAGCTTTAATTTTGCCAAATTTCTATTTTCTAACTCGTCTGGGAGATTGTGCTGTCATCTTGATATGGGGGAGGGGGTTAAAAATTTGGACTTTCAGGCAACTTTTAAGCCCATGAGACGTATAGGTCATCCTTCAGGATAAATATCACCGACTGTGTTCTTATGCAGATTTGAAAACTCCCAACGTGTCCCTCTTAGAGAATTTTGAGAATTTTAGATTTTTCTAGGGATCGTGAAGTTATCAGGTTGTCTGGTACCAAGTTTTAAGTTTCTAGGATGCCTAGAATTGTCTCATTAATTCACGTCTGTTTTCATTTTTATGCCTTAATTTATATATGTATAGTACAGTATATATAGATCGCGCCAAACTGTCTTCTATTTATTAATATGGATTTTATATTTCACCCGCTTCCGAAATGGTTCTAGGGGCGTCTTACTCCCACAGTGTGTTTTCCAGGTAGTAAGTCATACTTGAAAGTCATACTGAAACATACACACGTCTATTACCTTGGGCATATTTGACACTTTATTTTTTCACCTTTTCTCACCCTCTATGCCAAAGGGAGGCATTTTTGACAATTTATTGTTTCACCCTTTCTCACCCTCTATACCAAAGGGGAGTGAGGCTGGACTTTAAAAATCCGGAATGTTACTATTCATCTCAGCGACCCGGAAAACTATGGATTAGGCACTATATTCGATTATTATTATATCTCATTACCCTCCCCCCTAAAGGGGGTCAAAAATTGAGTTTTAAGAAACCGGGAGTGTTACTATTCATCTCAGCGACCACGAAAACTATAGCTTCGACACTATTTTCGATTATTTTTAAATCTGAATCCCCCTCAACCCCACCAGAAAGGGGGATGAACTTGGACTTGTAAAATATCCGGGGTCTCACCATTCATCTCAGCGACCCCGACAACTATGGATTCAACATTATTTTCATTTATTTTTATATACCACTCTCCAATTGCCACCCGGCATGAAGGGGGCTGAACTTAAAAATTTCCGGTGTGCCATTATTCATCTCAGCGACCCCGAAAAGTATGGATTCTACACTACTTTCGATGATTTTTATATCTTAGCACCCTCGCTCATCGGTGCCTAAGGGTTCCTGGGGTGTCCTACCCCCACGTGGTTTGTCTCCTGATACTAAAATTTCGAAGTGTACAATTCACCTCGGCGAAATCGAAAACTATGTATTCGACACTATTTTCGATTAATTTTATATATCAATACCCCCTCGCACCCGATCCCAAAGGGGGATAAACTTGGACTTATAAAATAAACGGATTCTCACTATTCATCGCAGCGACCCCGATAACTATGGATTCAACACTATTTTCCATTAATTTTATATAACATTCTCCCATCTCCCCCACAACGATGGGGGCTAAAATTGGACTTTAAAAAATTTCGGAGTGTCACTATTCACCTCAGCGACCCCAAAAAATATGGAATCGACACTACATTCGATGATTTGTATATCTCAGCCACTCGCCCCCCACCCCTAATGCTTCCTGGGATGTATTACCCCCACGTGGTTTGTTTCCTGATACTAAAATTCCGGAGTGTCACTATTCATCTCAGCGAACCCGAAGCCTACGTATTCGACAGTATTTTCTATTATTTCTATATATCTATCCCCCATCCCCCTCCCAACGAAGAGGGCTGAACTTGGACATTAAAAAATTCCGGAGTGTTGCTATTCATTTCAGGGAGCCCGAAAAGTATTGATTCGACACTACTTTCGATGATATATATGTCTCACCCCCTGGCCTCCCCTCCGCCCCTAAGCGTTCCTGGGGTGTCCTACCCCCACGTATTTTTGTCTCCTGATACTAAAAATGCGAAGCGTACCATTCACCTCGGCGACCCCGAAAACTATGTATTCGACACTATTTTCGATTAATTTTATATATCACTCCTCCCTCGGCCCCACACCAAAGGGGGATAAACTTAGACTTATAAAATATCCGGAGTCTCACTATTCATCTCAGCGACCCCGACAACTATGGATTCGACACTCTTTTCGATTATTTTTATATATCACTCTCCCATCGGCTCATAACACGAAGGGGGCTGAACTTGGACTTAAAAAAAATTCCGGATTGTGACTATTCATCTCAGCGAGCCCGAAAAGTATGTATTCGACACTACTTCCGATTATTTTAATATCTCACCGCCCTCGCCCCCCTCCCCCGCCCTTAAGGTTTCCTGGGCTGTCTAACCCCCACGTGTTTGTCTCCTGATACTAAAAACCCGGACTGTACAATTCCCATCGGCGACCCCGAAAACTATATATTCGGCACTATTTTCGTTTAATTTTATATATTATTCCCCCGTTGCCCCCACCCGAAAGGGGACTGAACCTGGACTTTAAAAAAATCCAGAGTGTCACTATTCATCCCAGCGACCCCGAAAAGGATGGATTGGACACTATTTTCGTTAATTTGTGTATCTGACCCCCTCACCCCCCCCCCCTAAGGTTTTCTGTGCTGTCTTACCCCCACGTGGTTTATCTCCTGATACTAAAAATCCGGAATGTACAATTCACCTCGACAAACCCGAAAACTATGAATTCGACACTATTTTCGTTTAATTTTATATATCATTCCCCCATCGCCTTCCACCCAAATGGGAGCAGAAATTTGTCTTTAAAAAAATCGGGAGTGTCACTATTCACCTCAGCGACCCCAAAAACTATGGACTCGACACTACTTTATATTATGTTTTTACCTGACCCCCTTAACTCCCCACCCCTAAGGGGGGTAGTGGTGGCTTACCCCCACAGTGCTCGTCTCCAGATAGCAAATAATATGTGTTGAGGTTTAGATTGAAATTGCTCCAGTGGTTTAGGAGGAGATGTGTCATTTACACACATACATTTATCATCAGTCTCTCCTCGCCCCCCACCCAAATGGGAGCAGAATTTTGACTTTAAAAAATCGGGAGTGTCACTATTCACCTCAGCGACCCCAAAAACTATGGATTCGATACCATTTTCGATTATTTTTTACCTGACCCCCTAACCCCCCACTCCTGAGGGGGGCTAGAGGTGGCTTACCCCCACAGTGCTCGTCTCCGGATAGCAAATAATATGTGTTCAAAATTTGATTGAAATTGCTCCACTGGTTTAGGAGGAGATGTGTCATTTACATACAAACATACAAACATTCATTTTTATATATATAGACTAGCAAATGTACCGGTGCTTCGCTACGGTATTCTACAATGTATACGGATCGAAGTAAATTGCTGTACATGAAGTGAATAAAAAAAATTAATTGCATGTCTCTTGGCGTTATCCGAGAAAAAGCATAGGGAGGTCCGCAGACGTTGTTTCCAATGTAAAGTGCGAGCTGCAGAGTTGTGATGATAACGACAGGTCCACTTGTCTGCCGCAATTCACTATGCGTAACGTCAGTCACATTTTGATGGGTAAATTTGTTTATAATCGGGTGCACCTATACCTAATGATAAAGAGAATCAGGTAAAAGAGTTTAAAAAAATGCACGCTCCCTTGCCTTCTGCTAGTCAAATCAAGAAGGGAATTATACATTACAACTTTACACAGGGGTTGGAGAACTACCCCATTCCTATTGCTACTTAAGGTCGATGTGGGGAGTACTGATTACAACAGTAGACGCCCTCCTGCTGAGAGTCACTTTTGATTTGTAAAGTATTAATTACAATGTAAGACACACCCCATTCTAGATCGCTAAAAATCGACTTAAATTAATAAATGTAGATCGGCATACGGAAGTATATGCATGTTCACCTTCGTTTACAGAATAACTGCTGCTAAACGGTGCATTCATATTGGAAAACGGATTGTATTAAAAGACGACTCTGGCCTCATTTAGCTATCTAAATGGCTGGCCCTATGGTATTTTCTCGTATCTCATCTATTTAAAGGCAAGATTATTTTAGAACCGTTGAATAGGGTGAAATTTGTGTAAGGTTTTCACACAGTGAATTACTTTTCAAATACTTATGCGACAGCTTCAAGCATAGAATTTGGCTGGGTGGGCCAATATTCGTGTAGAATTTGATGATCCCATCTTTCCTATAAGTGAATCAAACCATCAATTTACGTGTACAAAGTGCAAAATTTAGGTAATTCCAGAAATAGAGCCAAATTTAACATAAGGGATAGAGATACAACAAAAAGTTGTAGATCACTCTAAATTGAACGGAGATTGTGCCATCCGTTTTGTGATACGACTTACCGTCTAGCCACCAAACACCTCGAAAGGAAAGTCTGCACATCATTAAAATTGTCTCCATATTTCCATATTTTTGGGGGGTAAAAAATTATTTTTTAAACATCTCGTAAATCTTCCATCGATTACAGGCAAAAAGCTTTAATTTTGCCAAATTTCTATTTTCTAACTCGTCTGGGAGATTGTGCTGCAATCTTGATATGGGGGAGGGGGTTAAAAATGAGGACTTTCAGGCAACATTTAAGCCCATAAAACGTATAGGTCATCCTTCAGGATAAATATCACCGACTGTGTTCTTATGCAGATTTGAAAACTCCCAACGTGTCCCTCTTAGAGAATTTTGAGAATTTTAGATTTTTCTAGGGATCCTGAAGTTATCAGGTTGTCTGATACCAAGTTTTAAGTTTCTAGGATGCCTAGAATGGTCTCATAAGTTCACGTCTGTTTTCATTTTTATGCCTTAATTTATATATGTATAGTACAGTATATATAGATCGCGCCAAACTGTCTTCTATTTATTAATATGGATTTTATATTTCACCCGCTTCCGAAGTGGTTCTAGGGGCGTCTTACTCCCACAGTGTGTTTTCCAGGTAGTAAGTCATACTTGAAAGTCATACTGAAACATACACACGTCTATTACCTTGGGCATATTTGACACTTTATTTTTTCACCCTTTCTCACCCTCTATGCCAAAGGGGGGCATTTTTGCCAATTTATTATTTCACCCTTTCTCACCCTCTATACCAAAGGGGGGTGAGGCTGGACTTTAAAAATCCGGAATGTTACTATTCATCTCAGCGACCCGGAAAACTATGGATTAGGCACTATATTCGATTATTATTATATCTCATTACCCTCCCCCCTAAAGGGGGCCAAACTTTGAGTTTTAGAAACAGGGAGTGTTACTATTCATCTCAGCGACCACGAAAACTATGGCTTCGACACTATTTTCGATTATTTTTTAATCTGAATCCCCCTCAACCCCACCAGAAAGGGTGATGAACTTGGACTTGTAAAATATCCGGGGTCTCACCATTCATCTCAACGACCCCGACAACTATGGATTGAAAGTCATACTGAAACATACACACGTCTATTACCTTGGGCATATTTGACACTTTATTTTTTCACCCTTTCTCACCCTCTATGCCAAAGGGGGGCATTTTTATATATCACTCTCCAATTGCCACCCACCACGAAGGAGGCTGAACTTTAAAAAATTCCGGAGTGTCATTATTCATCTCAGCGACCCCGAAAAGTATGGATTCTACACTACTTTCGATGATTTTTATATCTCAGCACCCTCGCTCATCGGTGCCTAAGGGTTCCTGGGGTGTCCTACGCCCACGTGGTTTGTCTCCTGATACTAAAATTTCGAAGTGTACAATTCACCTCGGCGAAATCGAAAACTATGTATTCGACACTATTTTCGATTAATTTTATTTATCTATACCCCCTCGCCCCCGATCCCAAAGGGGGATAAACTTGGACTTATAAAATAAACGGATTCTCACTATTCATCTCAGCGACCCCGATAACTATAAATTCGATACTATTTTCCATTAATTTTATATAACATTCTCCCATCTCCCCCACCACGAAGGGGGCTAAAATTGGACTTCAAAAAATTTCGGAGTGTCACTATTCATCTCAGCGACCCCCAAAAATATGGAATCGACACTACATTCGATGATTTGTATATCTCAGCCACTCGCCCCCCACCCCTAATGTTTCCTGGGGTGTATTACCCCCACGTGGTTTGTTTCCTGATACTAAAATTCCGGGTTGTCATTATTCATCCCAGCGATCCCGAAAACTGTGGATTCGACATTATTTTATATTATTTTTATATATTACTCCCCCATCGCCCCCCACCCCGAAAGGGGCTGAACTTGGACATTTGAAAATTCCGGAGTGTCACTATTCGTTTCAGCGAGCCCGAAAAGTATGTATTCGACACTACTTCCGATTATTTTAATATCTCACCGCCCTCGCCAACCCCCCCCCCCCCCGGCCTTAAGGTTTCCTGGGCTGTCTAACCCCCACGTGTTTTTCTCCTGATACTAAAAACCCGGACTGTACAATTCCTATCGGCGACCCCGTAAACTATATATTCGGCACTATTTTCGTTTAATTTTATATATTACTCCCCCCTTGCCCCCACCCGAAAGGGGACTGAACTTGGACTTTAAAAAAATCCAGAGTGTCACTATTCATCCCAGCGACCCTGAAAAGGACGGATTGGACACTATTTTCGTTAATTTGTGTATCTGACCCCCTCACCCGCCCCCCTAAGGTTTCCTGTGCTGTCTTACCCCCACGTGGTTAATCTCCTGATACTAAAAATCCGAAGTGTACAATTCATCTCGACAAACCCGAAAACTATGTATTCGACACTATTTTCGTTTAATTTTATATATCATTCCCCCCTCGCCACCCACCCAAATGGGAGCAGAAATTTGACTTTTAAAAATTCGGGAATGTCACTATTTACCTCAGTGACCCCAAAAACTATGGATTCGACACTATTTTCGATTATGTTTTACCTGAACCCCCTAACCCCCACCCTAAGGGGAGTAGTGGTGGCTTACCCCCACAGTGCTCGTCTCCAGGTAGCAAATAATATGTGTTCAAATTTTGATTGAAATTGCTCCAGTGGTTTAGGAGATGTGTCATTTACACACATACATTTATCATCAGTCTCCCCTCGCCCCCCACCCAAGTGGGAGCAGAATTTTGACTTTTCAAAAATCGGGAGTGTCACTATTCACCTCAGCGACCCCCAAAACTATGGATTCGACACCATTTTAGATTATTTTTTACCTGACCCCCTAACCCCCCACTCCTAAGGGGGGCTAGAGGTGGCTTACCCTCACAGTGCTCGTCTCCGGATAGCAAATAATATGTGTTCAAAATTTGATTGAAATTTCTCCAGTGGTTTAGGAGGACATGTGTCATTTACACAAATACATTCATCATCAGTCCCCCCTCACCCCCCACCCAAATGGGAGCAGAATTTTGACTTTTTTCAAATCGGGAGTGTCACTATTTACCTCAGCATCCCCAAAACTATGGATTCGACACCATTTTCGACTTTTACCTGACCCCCCTAACCCCCCACTCCTAAGGGGGGCTAGAGGTGGCTCGTCTCCGGATAGCAAATAATAGGTGTTCAAAATTGGATTGAAATTGCTCCAGTGGTTTAGGATGATATGTGTCATTTACATACAAACATACTAACACACAAACATTCATTTTTACACTGACTGACAGAGCAAATGCAACACCAAGAAGGAGTGGTTCGAAAGGGATGAAAGTTGGGCAAAAAACAGAGACGGCACGGACGAATAATTGATGTTCATTTCAAACCGATATGCAGGTTACACAATGCACACGGCATCGACTCAGTAGGATGTAGGACCACCGCGAGCGGCGATGCACGCAGAAACACGTCGAGGTACAGAGTCAATAAGAGTGCGGATGGTGTCCTGAGGGATGGTTCTCCATTCTCTGTCAACCATTTGCCACAGTTGGTCGTCCGTACGAGGCTGGGGCAGAGTTTGCAAACGGCGTCCAATGAGATCCCACACGTGTTCGATTGGTGAGAGATCCGGAGAGTACGCTGGCCACGGAAGCATCTGTACACCTCGTAGAGCCTGTTGGGAGATGCGAGCAGTGCGTGGGCGGGCATTATCCTGCTGAAACAGAGCATTGGGCAGCCCCTGAAGGTACGGGAGTGCCACCGGCCGCAGCACATGCTGCACGTAGCGGTGGGCATTTAACGTGCCTTGAATACGCACTAGAGGTGACGTGGAATCATACGCAATAGCGCCCCAACCATGATGCCGCGTTGTCTAGCGGTAGGGCGCTCCACAGTTACTGCCGGATTTGACCTTTCTCCACGCCGACGCCACACTCGTCTGCGGTGACTATCACTGACAGAACAGAAGCGTGACTCATCGTAGAACACGACGTTCCGCCATTCCCTCATCCAAGTCGCTCTAGCCCGGCACCATGCCAGGCGTGCACGTCTATGCTGTGGAGTCAATGGTAGTCTTCTGAGCGGACGCCGGGAGTGCAGGCCTCCTTCAACCAATCGACGGGAAATTGTTCTGGTCGATATTGGAACAGCCAGGGTGTCTTGCACATGCTGAAGAATGGCGGTTGACGTGGCGTGCGGGGCTGCCACCGCTTGGCGGCGGATGCGCCGATCCTCGCGTGCTGACGTCACTCGGCTTCGCCTGGACCCCTCGCACGTGCCACATGTTCCTGCGCCAACCATCTTCGCCACAGGCGCTGCACCGTGGACACATCCCTATGGGTATCGGCTGCGATTTGACGAAGCGACCAACCTGCCCTTCTCAGCCCGATCACCATACCCCTCGTAAAGTCGTCTGTCTGCTGGAAATGCCTCCGTTGACGGCGGCCTGGCATTCTTAGCTATACACGTGTCCTGTGGCACACGACAACACGTTCTACAATGACTGTCGGCTGAGAAATCACGGTACGAAGTGGGCCATTCGCCAACGCCGTGTCCCATTTATCGTTCGCTACGTGCGCAGCACAGCGGCGCATTTCACATCATGAGCATACCTCAGTGACGTCAGTCTACCCTGCAATTGGCATAAAGTTCTGACCACTCCTTCTTGGTGTTGCATTTGCTCTGTCAGTCAGTGTATATATATATAGATTTCTCAACCTATTGCAGTGCATGACCATAACCACGTCTCCAAAAAATCTTCGATTTACTTTGAGACTCGACTTGAACTTGGAAAATGTTATTTGCACTTCACAAAACGTAGTGTATGTCCATTTGAAAGTTTGTATATGTATATGGGACCCTCGAAGAGTTCATTTTTACCATCTGGTATTGTTATCAAGGTGGAGAGTATATATATTATATCCCTCACTCCCAGCTCTCCGTATTTCAGTTTGTCAAGTTATCAGCCCGGAGGCAGATTGGATCCTCAAATAGCATCACCGAAGGATATGCTGCTATAAGGAGAGCTCAAAAACTGACAGAGCCATAGTGAAGTGTGCTAGGAAAGATGAGAAATAAGGTGGACCTCCTGTAGATGGAGGACGCAGACGAAGAATACACGACCAAGGGATGATGACATTAAAACCACGAAACTGCTTGTGTGTTAGTACCATTACGTACGAAACACCATTCGTCGACGTTACTTGCGATTAGTACGACCTTACGAGGAAAACCATGGATCTACGTTACATAGGAGCAGTACCATTATGTGAGAAACACTACGGGTCTGGGCGTTGCTTGTGATAAGCGTCATCTTGTGTATTCCATTGGTCGGTTTCACTGTGCTCAGAATGGGCCTGCGTTACCTACGAGTAGTACCACTTTAAGAGAAACACCATGGGCCTACGCTGCCTTTGATTAGTGCCACTATGTGAGAAACACCACGAGTTTGGCCGGCGCCCGTGATTAGTACCACTATGCGAGGGGCACCATGAGTCGGCGTTGCTTGTGAGTGGTGCCCTTATGTGCGAAACGCCATGGGTTTGTGTTACCTGTGAGTAGTGCCATTGTGTGTGACATACGATGGGTCTACTTTACCTGCGATTAGTACCACTATAGGATGAACACCATGGTTCTGCTTTATCAGTGATTTGTACCATTATGAGGGGGTGGTGACCTGGATTTTGGACCTCTTTAGATAATGTCATTCCAGTAATTAAGGCTTTGTGAATTGGATTCATTGTTTATTTTTGTTTCACTATCATTTTTTATCATCATCATTTGTTTAAGATTCTAGTCAGTGGATAGAGTTTGAAGTTCCAATTTTTCATTTCGTAGCATCTCGTACCATTAGGGGCCGATGACCTTTAAACAACAAACATTATCATCATCATCATCATCATCATCATCGAATGGTGTGGTTTGTTATTGCTTTCCTCACTGAGCAGACATTGCTACTGCAGCACAACTGACCCTATGAGTGCCAAGTGTCATATCATCCAGACGCACTAGTCATACTATTAATGTCATTACTCAGCACTATCTATACCTCAAGAGCTTCCGTAGCGTCATAGCCAGACCAGTGCTCTGAACTTTGGAGTGCGGGTTGGCGACTACAGTTCTCCTAGCTTAGTCTGGCATTTCTTAGGCTTACTTGTGTCCAGCACCTCGCGTTCATCTTGTTCATCCTATCTCCTTATGAGGCATAAGAGCTGGGAAATCGTACTTTCTATAACTTTATTTGTTATGAACAGATTTTCGTTGCAGCTAACATTAAAGAGGAAATTTACACGATACACAGAGTAGTCTGAAACAACGTGAACCATATATATGATCCTTTGAGAGTTGGGCATACTGATATTTGCCAAAAAATGTCGGTGATTCGTGCTGTTGATATTTTATCAAGTTAGCCAGTCAGACCGCTTCGCGGACGAATTAAAATCGGCTTTCCACGGCAGTGTTACTAAATTTGCATGTGGTTTAAGAACGGTGAGAAATCAGCATCAAGCACTAATATACCGTTAGTTTCAGCCAGTGTCACAGTACCGTATTTGCTTTGGCACGATCCTGTCAGCTCGGAGGTGTGTACTCAAACCCGTCCCCCGGCGAACATTTGTTCTTTCGACTGGTGCTCCTCCGCAGCGTAACGTTTAGTGTTATTAGCTGCCGTCCTGGGGGGCCCGGGTTCGATTCCCGGTACTACCAGAAATATAAGAATGGCAGGAGGGCTTCTATGTGGTTGAAATGGTACATGCAGCCACCTCCATTGGGGGTGTGCCTGAAAAGAGCTGCACCACCTCAGGATGAGGACACGAGATTGCATTTGCATTATATGACTAATTGCATAATTATGTTCTAAATGTTTGTGATGTACACAAATCGCTATGGCTATCACGTAAAGAATAGCTTTAAGATGTCATGCAGCACCACCAATTGATTACATGTAATACTCGAGAACAGAAACTGAAAACATTAGGCAAATATTATCTTGATAACACAGGTCTTATTGGATAGGAAAGAGCTGGGAGTGGAAAGGAAGCGACTGTTGTCTTAACTAAGGTACAGTCTGGTGTGAAAGTGGGAAACCACGAATAACCATCTTCAGGGCTGCGCGACAATGGGGTTCGACCTCACTATCTCCCGAATGCAGGCTGACAGCTGCGTGATCCAAACTTCGCAGCTACTCGCTCGCTTTGTGTGTTATCGTATGGCCAGTTTGTTGGTTTAATGGCCTACAGTTCTTACAGTCCTGGGTTCGGTCATGAGCCAGGCTAGGAATTTTCGAATTTTCTCCTAATACACCTCTTCGTTGACTTACAGTGCATGGCATTTTCACCCTGCTGAAAAACTGGGCCATGTCTGCACGTGCCACACCCTCAACTTCAACACGTTTTGAAGGAAAGTAGCAGAGAAAGAACATGTCATTAACCATTTTCAGTATTAGAAGACGCCGAAGTGACCGAATTTTGTTCCTTACGAGTTCTCTTTCGTCCTTTCGAATCTCCTGACACGAAGCTGACGTATTTGAGCTCCCTCAAATACCGTCAGACTGAGCCGAAATCCAACAAGAACGTGGGCTCAGAAGGCCAGCACTATACTGTCTCTGTCACTGGACCCGACGAGAAAGAATGAATTATATTTATCTTGATCTGTGAAATGTTATTTCCTAAACCAGTGACTGAACAACAATATAAATCCTATAGCCCACGCCATTGCACGCATTTAATAACTCCACTCTCATCCCTGTGTAAATTTCCCCCTCAGTTTACCTCTGAATATAATTCTGCGAAGAAGCCAGCTGTGCAAGATATAACTCCGATTAATAACAGTTGAAGAAACTATTTCCATTAAAAAATAGAAGTGGAGTTTTGGTTTGAGTTATTTAAGTCTAGCATGACGAGCATTTTCATCCCCATACCTTAACTTTCTCCATTACTGGCCCAGCCCAGCTCGGGTCGTGATGAAGAATAATTTCTAACCTTCTCTCCATCCTAGCATTGATTTCTTGGTGAGTGGAAAATTTTCTATAATTATCGGGTACATGAACAAAGTTTCCAGACTCCCGCCATGTGAAATCTCTCCACTGAAGAGTTTATTCACAAGGCTGGGATTTCTATTATTGTTTTTTCTTTGCTTACTTCTCTTCTCCCGTGGTTTCTCATTTGAAAAGTTCTGTCTGAGTCGGTGTGGCTAAAAAGCAGTAAATAACAATTCAAATACCTTGGTATTTTGCAGATTCATCAAACACCCGTTTCTAGCCCAGATCCTCTCCTTCACGTCGAAGTTCACTGCAGTCCGTGTGACAAACCATGTTCTCTGGTATTTGCATTTATTCACCGTTTTGAAAGAGTTTTCCTTACCATCCCTATAAAGCGTTGTCAGGTCAAAATACTTTTTATTTCAAACAATATTAATAGAAATAAATATTTGAAAATGTGTAATGTAGGTAGAAACCAAGTTCATTCAATTATCCAGGCTCAGTGGCTTGTGTTGTTTAATTTCACCTGTGATGAATTCAATAGTATCCGATCAGTAGTCTGTGAGATGCATTACACGAAGAAATGCCAAAAGCTATAAATTGAGTGTGAAAACTCGCACATTCAAACCCTGAATTGTATACTAAACACACACTCTAGCCAATGTAGGCCTACTAATCGGAGTGCTCTTAGAATATATCCTGGAAAACACTGCCTTCTTAGTTTATTTATTGTATTCGAAAATGTGCTGGAAAAATCGCGTATATTTTATAAAATAGTAATAGTGGCTCAGACGGCAGCGCATCGGCCTCTCACCGCTGGATACTGTGGTTCAAATCCCGGTCACTCTGTGTGAGATTTGTGCTGGACAAAGCGGAGGCGGGACAGGTTTTTCACCGGTTACTCCGGTTTTCCCTGTCATCTTTCATTCCAGCAACACTCTCCATTCCCATATCATAGCATCTGTCAGTCATTAATAAAATCACTTTGGGAGTGGCGACCCCATCGTACTAATAGCCTATATCTGCTTCATTCATTCCATCCCTGACCCGGTCAATGACTGGAAAACAGGTAGTAGGTTTTCATTTTCAGTAATAATAATAATAATAATAATAATAATAATAATAATAATAATAATAATAATAATAATAATAATAATGAAATTGGCTTTACGTCTCACTAACTACTTTTATGGTTTTCGGAGACACCGAGATGCCGGAATTTAGTCCCGCAGGAGTTCTTTTACGTTTCATTGAATCTGCCGACACGAGACTGACTTATTTGAGCTCCTTCAAATACTACCGGACTGAGCCAGGATCGACCCTGCCAAGTTGGGGTCAGAAGGCCAGCGCTTCAACCGTCTGAGCCACTCGGCCCGGCCAGTATTTTTTTTAACTACGCGCATATAGTTATGAAAGGAATAAACAATTTCTTATAACGAGTTTCTTAACGGAAAGCATTCACATTCATTTTAAAATATATATACAGGTTCTACCAAAACTCGACGGCAAAAATTTAGGAATGGATTCCTCACATAGAGAGAAAAAAAAGTAGTTTATGACAACATGGGTCCGAAGACGTATACTTGCAGATTTATTCAAACTTTCGTACATTTATACCGTACGTCTGTAACGGCAACTGAAACACCTTGAGCATGTATCAGAGGAAATGTTCAAAGTGACGACCTTCAGCTTGAATACAAGCCTCCGCTCGTCGTCGCATGAAGTTAAGCACGCGATCAAAAATGCCTGGTGTAGTGCGTACTGCCTGAAAGATTGTCACAATGCACTCACATAAAGTTGCTTCATCACCAGAAATAGGAGTCGCATACACAAGAGATTTAACGTGTCCTCGCAGGTAAAAGTCCGGGGGGGTTCAAGTCAGGAGAGCGTGGTGGTGGCCAAGCAATCAATCGGTCCTCCTCTACCTATCTAGAGCTCAGGGAAATGGGTACTCAGGTACCTGCGGGCAGCAGACTGAAATGTGCGGGAGCACTATCATGCATGAAAAACATTTGTCGACGGGATGCAAGTGGCATGTCTTCCAAGTAATCAGGCAATGCATTACGCAAGCAGTTCGTGTGTAGTTCTGTCCAGTAAACCTATGCGGAAGAATGTAGGGTTCAAAACAAGGAATCACCAACAATGCCTGCCCAGATGTTAATGGCGAACTTCTTTTGATGAGACGAATGAATGATTGCATGAGGACATGTAAATATTACTAAAATTAATTTGTGTCACAAAGTTTGAATAAATCTGTAAGTGTACGTTTCCGGACCTATGTTGTCATTACCTCTTTTGCTTCTCTTTATGTGGGGAATCCATTTTTAAAGTTTTGCCGTCGAGTTTTTGTACACTCTCTATATACCGAGGAAGTGGCCACGCGGTTTGTGTCACGCAGCTACCAACTATCATTCGGGAGATAGCGGGTTCGAACCCCACTCTTGGCAGCCCTGAAGATGGTTTTCCGTGGTTTCCCATTTTCACCCCAGGCAAATGCTGGGGCTGTACTTTAATCAAGGCTGTAGGTGACATCTTGAATTTAACGAGTCACAATAAAACACACAAGTACCAACCTATATGCGCAAAAATAACAGTACCAACACAATAATATAAATGTCCTTGAAGATAGGCCACGGTCACATCCGTCCCACACCTAGGCCTTTCCTATTCCATCATCGCCATAAGACCTTTCTGTGTCGGTGTGATATAAAGCCAATTGTTAAATAATAATAATAATAATAATAATAATAATAATAATAATAATAATAATAATAATAATAATAATAATAATAATGCACAGCCTGTTTCCAATAATTTTACCGGGTCAGGAATGGAGAGGATGAAGTCCCTATCTAGCGGTGAGGATAGGCTGCCGAAGCCTGTCGCATTCCTCTGAGGCAACTGACAGATGAAATAAAATGATACTGGAGATTGTTTCTGGAATGAAAGAAAAGGAAAAACCAGAGTACCCGGAGAAAAACCTGCCCTGCCTTCCGCTTTGTCAAGCACAAATCTCACAAGGAGTAACCGGGAGCATTCAGATTAATTGTTGTTGTAAATTCAAATACTTCTTTTGACGGAGGACCTACTTGGTCAAAAGAGACATATAGAGAGCATTATCGACAACCATATACCGACTGCGTGCCCTCTACCGTGGTCATAGTTACTAATATTATTTCGTTTTGCTATTTGTTTTACGAGAGAGCCTCCGTGGCTCAGGCGGCAGCGAGCGCTTCTCACCGCTGGATACCGTGGGGTTCGAATACACTGTCTCCTGAATGTAAGCTCGCGGATACGTGCCTTCGATGAACCATTACAAGTCACTTCAACGAGTTCATCTTGCTTCTTCTCAGATAAAATATTACGAACAGGAATACATTCTAATGTGGAGGACTTTTTGTGTTAATTATATCACGGACCCATTACATTGGTTCCTCGAACCCTCGGGATCACAAAATGGGAAAGACTGGTATAGGCTACCATACTAGCAGTAAGTGAATTCCTTTGTGGGATGAAAAGTAATGTGTGTAAATACTTCTGATTTCTATCATTCCAATTCATCTTATCTGAACAATTAAACTACTTACTAAATGAAACCTGACGCTTACCTTAGTAGGCTGTTATGACGCAGAAGTGGAGCCTGTTTTGTATTTTATTTTTGCAGGTGGTTTAAAGGCGCGCCAACTGTCGTGTATCTAAAATAGTTCTACAGATTTTAATAAAGGATTTGATGATTCATTAAATACGTACGGTATCATTATTGTCTTAAAGAAACTAACGGCGTAGCCATGAAGAAACACCGCATTCCATTTTATTTCCGATGTTAAGCAACATTGGTACCAATTGGTTGAGTAGCCCTCGTGCTGTTGGCTAGGAGAGGAACAGAAAAGAACTCACCATTCTACTACAAGTAAACGGGAGCAAGGGCTAGGACGCTGACGTCCGGGTTTGAATAAAATAATTGGATAGCAGTAGTAGTATTTGTTGCAAGAGTCTTTGCCCTTTACGCGTGAGCGCGTTGATGTCTGTTTACTGAAATGTACCGGCACGTCATGGAACTATCGGGGAGTGACGAACTTTCCTCATCGCAGCGTTATTGAAAACCAGGCAGACATTCAACAATATATAAATCAGTATAAGAATAAGAAGACATTCATCAATATACAAATCAGTATAATAAGAAACCTTCAATATCTTCAACTTTTGCACACTTTTTCAGCCCGATCATCTTTAGTACATTCTCGCCTGCGCGGCCTGCTAGTTCTTTCAAAGCAAATAGTGAGGGCGGCCGTTGTTGGCGGCTATTAAAACTAGTACTATTAGGCAGTACCATATGGCCGATAAAACAGGCATGTGGGAGTTTAAAAAAAAGTAACCATGATCGGTGGAAAACGGTAAATAAAAATGTTAAAAGACTCTGGGATGAGTTTAAAGCAATTGTTTAGGAATTTGAAAATAGGTTTGTACCTTTAAAGGTGGTAAGGAATGGTAAAGATCCAATATATTATAACAGAGAAGTACAGAGACTAAGAAGGAGGTGCAGGTTGGAAATAAATAGTTAGAAATGGCTGTGGAAGTAAGGAGAAATTGAAGGAACTTACTAGGAAATTGAATCTAGCAAAGAAGTCAGCTAATGATAACATGATGGCAAGCAAAATTGGCGGTCATACAAATTTTAGTGAAAAATGGAAAAGTATATATAGGTATTTTAAGACAGAAACAGGTTCCAAGAAGGACATTCCAGGAATCATTAAAGGAACAAAGGGAGTGTGCATGCGAGAATCTTCAAAAGGCAGAAGTATTCAGTCAGCAGTATGTAAAAAGTGCTGGTTACAAGGATAATGCCCAGATAGAGGAGGAGACTAATGCTAAAGAAGTATTAACATTTACATATGACAACAATTACATTTACAGTAAGCTACAAAAGTTGAAAACTAGAAAAGCAGCTGGAATTGATAAGGTTTCGGGGGATACACTAATGACAGTGGGTTGGGATATAGTACCATATCTGAAGTACCTATTTGATTATTGTTTGCATGAAGGAGCTATACCAAATAAACTGAGAGTTGCTATAGTAGGCCTTGTATATAAAGGAAAGGACCAGATGATTTTATTCTGTACACAGTAATAAATGTTACAAGGATTGTGAGTAACTGCAAAATGACCTCGATAATGTTGTGAGATGGACAGTAGACAATGGTATGATGATGCACGGAGTTAAGTCAGGTTGTGATTTTCACAAATAGGAAAAGTCCTCTCAGTTTTAATTACTACGTTGATGGGGTGGAAGTTCTCTTTGGAGACCATTCTAAGTACCTAGGTGTTATTATAAGGAAAGGCCTTCATTGGGGTAATCACATAAATATGACTGTAAATAAAGGGTACAGATCTCTGCACATGGTCATGAGGGTATTTAGGGATTGTAGTAAGGATGTAAAGGAGAGGGCATATATGTCTCTGGTAAGACCCCAACTAGAGTATGGTTAAAGTGTAAGGGACCCTCACCAGGATTACTTTATTCAAGAACTGGAAAATATCCAAAGAAAAGCAGCTCGATTTGTTCTGGGTGATTTCTGACAAAAGAGTAGCGTTAAAAAATGTTACAAACTTTGAGCTGGGAAGAACTGGGAGAAAGGAGACGAGCTGCTCGACTAAGTGGTATGTTCCGAGCTGTCAATGGAGACATGGCGTGGAATGACATCAGTAGACGAATACGTTTGAGTGGTGTCTTTAAAAGTAGGAAAGATCACAATATGAAGATTAAGTTGGAATTCAAGAGGACAAATTGGGACAAATTTTCTTTTATAGGAAGGGGAGTTAGGGATTGGAATTGCTTACCAAGGGAGATGTTCAATAAATTTCCAATTTCGTTGCAATCATTTAAGAAAAGGTTAGGAAAGCAACAGACAGGGAATCTGCGACATGGGTGACTGCCCTAAATGCAGATCAGGATTGATTGATTGATTGATTGATTGATTGATTGATTGATTGATTGATTGATTGATTGATTGATTGATTGATTGATTGATTGATTGATTGATTGATTTTCTTGGTGTGAAAATGGGAAACTACGAAAACCATCTTCAGGCTTGCCGACAGTGGGGTTCGAACCCACTATCTCCCGAATACTGGATTCTGGCTACACTTAAGCGATTGCAACTGTTGAGTTCGGTAAATGAAAAAGAAAAACCTACAACCTGTTTTCCAGTCAATGACCGGGTCAGGGATGGGATGAATGAAGCCCCCCAACTTGCGGCGAAGATAGGAATTGTGCCGGCTGCCGAGACCTATCGCACTCCTCTGGGGCAATTATTAATGACTGACAGATGAAATGAAATGGTAGTGGACAGTGTTGCTGGAATGAAAGATTACAGGGAAAACCAGAATACCCGGAGAAATACTTGTCCCGCCTCCGCCTTGTCCAGCACAAATCTCAAATGGAGTGACCGTGATTTGAACCACGGTATCCAGCGATGAGAGGCCGGCGCGCTGCTGCCTGAGCCACGGAGGCTCAGTTCGGTAAATATTATACTTAAGGTCAATGATACAAACCATCATCCTTTCTTCCTTTTATCTTTTCTGTCGTAGATGTAGTACAGTTCTACATATTCTTGGACACACCTGAATCCTACCTTTCTTTTATTTATTTATTTATTTATTTATTTATTTATTTATTTATTTATTTATTTATTTATTTATTTATTTATTTATTTATTTGTGTCTTTATTACGTGGCGAAATTAGGGCTCTTGGCCATCTCTTGCATTTAACCACTTTTAGTTAATGATTTTTTCATTTCCTATCGCCACATATTTTTTACAATAAAAATAGCTATTCTTTCCGGTGTAATGCATTCTTTGTTTAATATGTTAACAATTGTAGAGGATTATTTCCCCCTTTCTCTTTCTCTCTCTCTCTCTTTCTCTCTCTTTTAAATTCACTACCCAACCATAACTTTCTATTTTCACCTTAGATACTTTTTATTACTTACCTCACACTTTGTCTTCTGGTAGGGACTAGAACAGTCTTTCGAATTTCGTCAGCCTATCTTAGTTTGTTTCTGTCTGTAGTACTTTTTAGGTAGAAAGAGGAGAGTTCGTATTTAGGATTAAGTTTGAAGTCAGGAATGCCGTTACGGACATTGCAGTACTTCACCAGCGGGTGAAACAAGGATACGTGTATTAAGTGCCTGGAGTGTTCAGGTGTGCATTCAGGAGCATAGTGGACATTTCAGCTTTTCTTGTTTTAGAAAGCGATATCCCAGTTGGTGCATCAACATGGTGAGAGCTACTCGACAAGGGATGTGCCAGGTAAGGCTAATACCAAAACTTCCCATAGAAAGTTGGAAAGTCTACAACACGCAAACGATCGTCCGTAGGGCGTAGGTTTTACCATCCCCCATTACTCCCCATATGCTTGGGGATACCCTGTATGTACAAAATCATATTTCTATTTGTATTTTTTAAATATTAACCTGGTACTTGATTTTCATACCGTACAGGGCAAATAATGGCCCGATTCGGGTTCAGTTTAAGTTTTGTCTGTTTGCCACAGAATCAACGGAAAACGGATTGGTGGATTTTCATAAAACTCGGTATATAAGCTCAATATATGGACGTGAATAATTTTCGGAAGAGAGGGGGTTTCAGAGAGGGCCTGGAATATAAATATCTTTGCTTGAATTTTTCGACTTCTTGACGGCGCATCGAACGCGCATCCTTTTGGTGAACCAAGGATTCATAGCGCTCACCACGCATCACCAATCTTCAGGCCCTCGGGCTAACCAATAGTCGCATTATAGGCCTGGGCTATGAGGGCTGTAGCACCATGGTTGTTGGTTTGTTTTGGTCTGGTTTGGTTTGGTTTGGTTCATCGTTAATTAATTATATATCCAAATCTCTGTATGTGTAACAGATGAGTTATTCAAAAGTCCACACACAAGGAACAAAGGGCAATAGTGCTTAACAACATAATTCTCCAATGTTTCTGAATGCACTCTTATTATGTACGATATATCTCCCCAAGAGAAGTTGCTATCATTTATAATGCCGTCCAGGCCTGTGCTGCGGCAGGTTTGCTAACGATATGACCATTATTCTGTCTCTCGTTGTCACGAAGATAAAGGTGGTCTCTGGTCAGACGGACTGAGTGGTTGACGTTTCCAGAAGTTAGAGGGAAGCAGCGATCGTTGTTTGACTTCTTTACCATCAACTTTGCGAGGCAATGGGACACGTTTCCCCTTGTTAGTGGCTGTTGTTGTTTGCAACAAGTTTGGCGTCGTGTTGGTCCCCTGTGACCGCCTGCCATGCACTGAGCAACTTATCTCACTCACTCAATCTCAGATAGGGACACACTTTCCGCCACGCTGCTTCAGATAAGTAAGCCCACACGTGGCTTAGGGTACACGGCTCAAACATGCCCGTTGCACTTTCATTTTTCACAAGCTACCAAAGGAGATTTAATTTAGACTATGTGCATACTATTTTTAATAATTTACCATCAAGGTTATCTTTACTCCCATAGCTGAGAGACGGCGAGAAGAAACGTGAGATTAAATGAATTATACAATCTGAGGGCACGGAGCTGCAGAGTTCTTCGTCAATGTTTATAACTACTATGTTACGTGAATACTTACTATGCTCGTACCCATTATTTACTAAGTTTCGTCATTGGACACGTCTCATATCCTTAAAGTTATCATAGATAAGTCATTTACCATGAACTTTATTTCGTTAGCATTCTTTTGGCATATCTTTTTTTTTTTTTTTTTCATAGAATTTGTAAACTATGCACAAGGACGCCGTTATTTCCTCCAGTTGATCCCCGCATTAAACCTTGAAATATCCCTCATTTCCTAAGTATAGTAAAACCTCGATAAGTCGCCCGTGTTTTTGCGCTATCCCGGATAAAACATGCATTATATCAGATCCCCAGTCATTTCCCATAGGAAGCTATTATATATCGGCCTTCGCTTCCGTTTAAGACTCTCTTTTTTGAGGGAATATTCTTCGGTTAATTGCTTAGAAAACATTGGAAGAAATGGAAAATTTTACTCTCTCGTCGCAGCTGTACCGACAGATCTGAAGAAAACTGTAAACTTAATCTGGAAATAAAGGATATGCGGAGAATGTTGATATTCAGACCTCGTAATCAGTTTATCTTAGTCTCGCTATGAGGAATCTGTAGTGTGTGCAGAGCTGAGGAGGGGTCTGTTTAGGATTTATTTGAAACAAGTTGTTTACGTACTGCACCCATCTGATCATACTTAAATGGTGCAATACCAATGGCGAGATCATGGACAACGAAGTGTGAGAAGGAACCTTTTAAACACATCCCTAACTGGTTTACCTTGACATTTGTACGATTGCCTTTCAATTAATTGTGTGTACTGTACTGTAGCTTGATTGCGATTATGAGCGTGAAAAGGGAATGTGATTTCCTAATCTAAAAATGAGAACGTTTGAGAAAGCATGACGAAAACAAAACGGACACTGATACGTAAAGAGTCCCATCGTCTACGCTAAGAACGATATTAAAAAGTGATTCAATCACCAAAATCGCAATGTAAGGAAGATGCACCTAATATTGTATCTACGGTATAATACTGCATTTCAATAGAATGATACGTCAGTATATAGTCCCCGATGCCAAAAAACCAACCTGAACTACTTCAGGAACGAACAGCGAAAATTGGGTTAAAATTTCATTTGAAAAACCAAAATGTATGACAGACATCAAAACTGCCCAATCTGAACTCAAAATTGACTATTAACTATTAGATGAATGGATTACTGAAAATTGTAATAAAAGGAAGTCTATTGAATGGTGACTCCAGAAAATGGAGACTGTATTTCAGTTAACAAAAATACAACAAAAATCTCTGGACCTGCAAAATAATCCGACACTATACGACATCAATCAAACCCGCATTTCTTTAAGTATCGGAAACTCTCAATCTCCAACATACACTAAAAAGCTAATTAAAAGTGAAAGAACCTAAACTAATGAGAAAATTCCTAGGACCGTGAATCAAAGATGAAGTAAATTTTCCAAAACCAAGTAAGGAAATAGAAATAAGAATCTCCAAAATTTAAGACACAAATTGCATGGGAAAAATACAATTCATGGGACACTTAGAAAGAATGAGCTTAAATAGAACGACTCAAAGAATTTACACATTCTTAAAGAATAAAACCACTCGATCGAATTGGCACAGAGAAAGACCTGAAGGAATTAGGATGGTCAGATCTATTGGAGTGAGATGAAATTAGAAAAATCACACTCACACTGGGTTTTGTGGATGATGAGAGAAAGACTAACCTACATGGATGACTCCTGCAACGAAAACACACCCATTCACGGAGTACGAAGTACTGGACGAAAAGAAAAAGCCAACAAATGTTGATTCGACGTGGTCCTAAGTGACCCATTCGCGACGAAGATGACGACGGCGGCGGCGGCGACGAAGGAGAAGAGAAGAACAACAGCAACAAATCACCTTTACAGTGAGAAACATACAAACTACATAATTATACTACTTAGATTACCCCTGCCTAATTCGCGGTATTCACGTCCCTGCGTCTTATCGAAGTTTTACTGGATACGAAGCTCTTAAACATTTAACATCTGTAACTCAAATTTTTATTGCTAATTTCCCTTCTCCCTCTACTCTCGCCATCAACTTCGTTTTGCATTCTAAATCCAATCGAATCGAATCAAACAATACGGCACTACAGCGGTGATGGTCCTTGACCTAAGCATCCACAGTTCAGCCCGAAGGCCTGCAGATTATAAGGTGACGCGTGATCAGCCCGGTGAATCATTTCGGCCGTTATATTTGACTTTCTAGTCCGAGGCCGCTATCTCACAGCCAGTTAGCTTGTCGGTTATTCTGATGTAGACGGAGTTGACCTGGAACTAGTCCTCAGCTCCAGGTCAAACTCCCTGATTTGGATGGGAAACTCATCCGGGGCCTCCGAGTAAGGGGTAGGTTCGTTTCCCGTAGACTGCTCGGCCAGCCGCTCTTATCCGCACTAAGTTCACATTTACTCGTCCTTCGACTCTCCTCACATACTTTCCTCAAAAAAGCAATTTGTATCCATTTAGGTTCCTTCACGAGTTTCCTGTGCTACAGTCTATTACAATTATTACCTCGTCAGTAATGGACATAATTAAGATGTGCGAATTAGTTTCCTTCAAATTATGGTGTATGGGTAAAATTTAATCTGTGTTCTATGAAACATTGAGGTCACATAAATTTTAATTTTTGTTTGCTCGTTTGTTTCAGGTACGTATTGAGTGAATTTACCAACAGAGAATTATAACTGGCTGCGACTGGTAAGCTGCTATTAATATAAAATAAAGTAAATTGAATTTATAGCCTACGTCTTAAGAGTTTGTAGTTAAGGTTTTGCTTGTCATATCTAAATATTTAGACCTTTAATGTTGTAATCATTGTTAACTATTATTTGTATGTTTAATGCTTACATATAATGTATGTGAACCTGGATGTTTTGTAGCCGACATATTTTTAATTTTTTATCTCGTATTAATTAAACGAATGTTGGAAATAGGTTCAATTAGGCCTATGTATTTGTCGAGTTGTTTCATGGCACCGCGTGAATAGCTGAACATAGTTTATGAAACTCTGTACGTAAGAGAAAATGGAGGTGTGGAATTTACGTTTTATATTATTTGATTACTTCAGGATAGATCTAAAATTGAGTTTCCAACAAAGAGTGCACGAAAAAATCCGTCCATTAATAACAGGCCATTTTCACAGGCAAACGCTGGGGGTGTACCTTAATTAAGCCCACGGCAGCTCCTTTCCCACTCCTACGCCTTTCCTATCCCATCGTCGCCATCAGACCTATCTGTCTCGGTGCGACGTAAAGCAAATTCTAAAAATAAAATAACAGGTCAAAGTAAGAAATCGTTAATGTTATTGTGTTTACGTCATACTAACTACTTCTGAAGGTTTTCGGAGACACTGAGGTGCCAGAATTTTATCCCGCAGGAGTACTTTTATGTGTATTTGAGCACCTTTAAATACCGGACTGTGCCAGAATTGAACCAGCCGATACCGGGCGAGTTGGCTGTGTGGTTAGGAGCGCGCAACTGTGAGCTCGCATCCGAGAGATAGTGGATTCGAGCCCCACTGTCGGCAGCCCTGAAGATAGTTTTCCGTGGTTTCCCATTTTCACACCAGGCAAATGCTGGGGCTGTATGAAACCATAGCCGCTTCCTTCCCATACCTAGGCCTTTCCTCTTCCACCGTCGCCATAAGACCTATCTGTGTCGGTGCGACGTAAAGCAAATACTAAAAGGAAGAAAAAATAGAACCTGCCCAGTTGGGGTCTGAGCCACTCAGCCCGACAAAAGAGATCGGTGGAGTATATGCTTCTTATTGATTTTCTGTCTTGCGAACATTCATTGCTCACTAAATTAATATTTAAGAACAGTTTTTCCATTGGCCATTTAATTGTATTTTTGTGACTGCCATTTCTTATTGTGATGTTAACTGAAAAAGTTTCATTGGATCTCCTCTATCTTTAAGGATTTAAGCAATGGATAAAGTTTGAAGACGTACTAAATCAAGTCTAGAGCTAGTTCACAGTGTATTGCACTCTATTACTAAACTACTTTTGAGCCGCAGAACTGTAGTCGAGCAAACCCCTAGCCGTCCTTGAACAATCGCCAAGCTCTAACTTCCGCGAGCTTGTTGGTGTTATTAAACGACCAAACTTTTCCCGCTCTCTCCCCACGGCCCTCAGCACAAAGCAGTAATCAGAGCCGTCTGATACTGCAACCGGATATAGAGATAACATCGCAGCTCGACTGTCAGATATTACCTCGCTAGAACCATTGTACGGTAATTAACTACAGGATGATAACAAAGTGAAAAGATTTTTGAAAATGTGTTTTCTGCAGTGCAACAATATGTTAGAAAGTAAGCAATATTATGTTTCTCGCTAGAACTTTGTTTTGCTAGTTGCTTTACGTCGCACCGACAAAGATAGGTCTTATGGCGACGATGGGACAGGAAAGGGCTAGGAGTGGGAAGGAAGCGGCCGTGGCCTTAATTAAGGTACAGCCCCAGCATTTGCCTGGTGCGAAAATGGGAAACCACGGAAAACCATTTTCAGGGCTGCCGACAGTGGGATTCGAACCTACTATCTCCCGAATACTGGATACTGGCCGCACTTCAGCGACTGCAGCTATCGAGCTCGGTTCGCTAGAACTAGAGTAATATCTAGTGTATAACAAATTCAGTTCTTGGGGGTAACAAAAGGTAAGGTAAGGGTGTATTCTGCCCGAAGGCAGGTCGAAACCTCCGCAGGGGTGTGCCTGAGCCGGAGTTTATGTACGGTAGGGTGGCTAGTTCCTTACCGCTCGTCCATTCCCTTACACCCCACTAAATGAGCGTGGCAACCCATCCAGATCTTGACCACGTTCAATGTTGCTTAACTTCGGAGATCTCACGGGATCCGGTGTTTCAACACGGCTACGGCGGTTGGCGATAACAAAAGGGAGAAAAAAAAATTGGCAGTAGGTTGTCACTATTTTAATGGCCACGGGGTTTTTAGAGCTTCGTAGACTTGTCTGTCTCTTAGGTCATCAGCCCAGAGGCTGGTTGGATCCTCAAATAGCACCACCAAAGGTTATGCGATTATAAGGAAACCCCAAAAACCAATGGCAGCACCAAAATGAGGCGTATTAGGCAAGATGAGGCGTGAGGTAGTTTGCCATTGCTTTCCTCACTGGGTCAGAAAGTACTATTGCAGCACGACTGACCCTATGAGCAGCACCTTTCATAACACTCAGATGCACTAGTCATGCTCTGAATGCCATTACTCAGCACTACCCATACCCCAGCAACTTCCATATTGTCACAGCCATGGATGTTGACTGGGACTTCGGTGGAAGCTACACTTTACTCTGGCCTGTGCCAAGAGATGGATGCAAAATTACTGTATCCATCAAGAAATGACAGCAGGCAGTTTCGTAGACTTACTTATTAGAAATTTAAAAAAAAAATATTATGTGGATGATAAATCTTATTCAATAGAATGTGGTACAATTGGAAAGTGAGTAATAACTCGAGGTAGTCTGAGTCGGTGATGTGAGAAATACAAAACATAATTTAAGAGTTCGAGAGTAATGTTGCGAGTAACTTCAATGTAGTTACATATTGTAAATTGCATTTTTGCTGTTTCACTTTCTCATAGTGATGCATTTGCAATTGCGCTCTTTTTATTTCTTTTATTCCTCCACCATTCACTCTCCTCGTTTGCACGTTTCTGCCGAATCCTAATCAAATCATTCTTTTCAATTATTTTTTTAAAATTCTATACAACTGACAACGATGTATTCACAACGACAGCTAACCTCCAACTGAGCGCGCGAGTTAATCCATCGTCACATGTGATGTCATATTTTAGAACAAATTTTGTCTTAATCTGAAGTACTAACTACCTTTTGATTATCAATGAAATGAGATGGCGTATGGCTTTTAGTGCCGGGATGTGTCCGAGGACTTCGGCTCGCCAGGTGCAGGTCGTTTGATTTGACACCTGTAGACGACCTGCGCGTCGTGAAGAGGATGAAGTGATGATGGAGACGACACGTACACCCAGTCCCTGTGCCAGATAAGTTCACCAATTATGGTTAAAATTCCCGACCCTGCCAGGAATCGAACCCGGAACCCCTGTGACCAAAGGCCAGTACCCTATTTATTTACCCATGGGGCCGGACAAGATTTTAAATTTTGCCTTTTAGCAGATAGCCTCCTCTTTTTTCTGTCCATTGAGACATTAAACATATCGTGTGTTAAACACTCGTGGCAATATACAACTTCTACACAAACACTATAAGCGTCTTAATTTTTTTCATGTATCTGTTGTCGAGAAATTTACGTTAAAAAACACTTTTCCGTTTGTAAAAATCAAATGATCATAAATATGTCTCTCGGTCATGGCAATTCTTCAACGGCTGTCCATATTTCATTTGATCTCCATCTATAAGACAAAGCCTGCACGGTCGCTAGGAAACATTATCTGGTCATCCATCCTTACCTTACGACACAACCTCCACGGTTACTAAGGTGACACTTCCACCTCACTTCTATGACGCAAATTTTCAGATGACGCGCGACCATGAGACATATTTCTGTCAATATGGATATCGTCGCTGCGCGAGCAATACCTCGTATCCCACAATGCTCTTCCTATCCATTATCCTCCTTAAGACTGGCCACGCCTCGCAGCCACACATGGATATGCAGTCCATCAGAACAACGTACGTTGTGTTTCTTTTCCTATGCTGATGTGTAAAGGAATGAATGAAAACCTACAACATGTTTTCCAGTCAGTGTCCAGGTCAGGGATGAAATGAATGAAGCCTCCATCTAGCGGTGAGGATAAGAATTGTGCCGGCTGCCGAAGCCTGTCGCACTCCTCTGAGGCAATGATTAATGACAGTGAAATGAAACTGGAGAGTGTTGCTGGAATGAAAAATGACAGGGAAAACCGGAGTGCCTGGAGAAAAACCTGTCCCGCCTCAGCTTTGTCTAGCTCAAGCCTCACAGATTTGAACCACGGAACCCAGCGGTATAACATAATTTCGTGTGGCTATTTCTAGCCGAGTGCAGCCCTCGTAAGGCAGATCCTCCGATGAAGGTGGGCGGCATCTGCCATGTGTAGGTAACTGCGTGCTTTTTGTGGTGGAGGATAGTGTTATGTGTGGTGTGTGAGTTGCAGGGATGTTGGGGACAGCACAAACATCCAGTCCCTGGCCCACTGGAATTAACCAATGAAGGTTAAAATCTCCGACCCGGCCGAAAATCGAACCCGGGACCCTCTGAACGCCTCTGACGCCTTCTCTGTGGAGAGGAGGTGCGATTTGGGTAAAAGAGATGTGATTAAGTAAAACTCAACCATTGGTCACAGAAAGGAGTTTGTTTCTCCGTCAATTGGTAGAGGAAACTGACATACAGACGGCATAGATGGCGTCAAATAAAAATGTCTGAAACATGGTTGCTGATGTATATTATTATTATTATTATTAGTAATAATATTATATCCGACTCTGTGACTCAGTGCTCAGTGTCTTGATCGTGTGTCCTTGTTGCCCAGGGTTCCATGCCACGCCGGCTTGTGGGATTTCAATCTTAAACGGTTATTTCACTTGGCTCGGGGAGTGGGTACTTCTGCTCAGCCCCTGAAGTTCATACATCTGTCCTATAATCGATAATACACATTATATTCAACTTGGTTTTGTCTTCAATTTATCTTGATCTTCAACAGGTGTTATTGGAGCTATAGCAACAACTACAGGAATAATGAAATGATTCCACCAATATGATAATTCCCTCCTATGTATAAAAATTAAATTGTTGAGGATATTGAAAATAAGGATTCTTAAATTTAATATTCCACACACAGCAGTATATTCCAAAAATGCAGTATACGACGTACACCCCACCTACCCGCGTTAGAAACTCTATCTTGCAAGGGCTGCTCTAGGCTAGCAATAGCTACAGGAAATTTATTATTATTATTATTATTATTATTATTATTATTATTATTATTATTATTATTAAAGTGTTCGTTATTCTGCCAGCGTAATGAAATAGTTAGATAGAATGTTAAGACAGAACTCTTGCTTTCTTCAGTGGCCGATTAATGTGGTTGCGATGTCAAGCTGACATACGCTCACTTATTCTTACTTGATGGCAATGGTAACCGATGTAGTCCCCTATAATAGTCCAATATTTGTCAGTTTTAATGTAAGTTTGTGGTTTCGACATTTTTGTATGCTAAATCCTATCCATCCTCCTTTAATCAGTGAAATATTTTATTAGTGGAGTGTTATTAACGAGATACAGTATTTAATAATCGTCGAGTCATTCTCGATGTTATGGTGCATTAGAAGAACTGCCTTAGTAGAGCTTATTATTCCAGCACATTACACCCCTACTCCCATATCACGTTGTAATTTGTTAGATCACTAGTTCTTTCCATTACTGCTGAATTATGTACGCTTAAGTGGACAGTTAATTAAATAATGAATTCATTTGTGTGTCCTTTGTATCGTTTTGCTAACAGAGAAAAGTTACGATACCAGTAAGTGCTAAATGAAAGGAGAATCACTGCTAACCTGCAAATGAAACCCACCACTTGAATTAGTGTTTGTACGTCTCTAGTAATTGCTTTGCTGGATTATCATGTCTGCTGGATGTTCAGATCGTACCCGAACCAGCTAGTTTTAATGCTTGATATTCATGACACCAAATGGACACTACTGTGCGTCATACAACAGGCTGAAGGAAGATTTAAAATGAAGCAGGATTCGAAACATTAAGCTTATGTGCGACAAGAGATAAGGTACGTAATGACTCGGAGAAACTGGTCACTATATATAGAAACAATCACTGTTTTTCTTGTATCGATGTAATGACTATATGACTACTGTACCCAGTGTCCGGCTGCTTCCCTGAATGGTCAGCTTCCATGCCATCGGTTCAAAAGGACCCGGCTTCGATTCTCGGCTTTTAATTAATTGTTCTGCTCGGGGACTGGATGTTTGTGATCTTTCAAAAAATCTCCTCTTCATATTCAGACATCCACCACAATACCAATCGCCGCAGAAACACGCAAAAGCCTAAAGCAGCCCTTGCGAGATAGAGTTTCTGACGCGGGTAGGTGAAGTCTGCGTTGTATACTGCATGTTTTGGAAGGTACTGCTGTGTGTGGAATATTAAAGTTAAGAATCCTTATTTTCAATTTCCTCAACAATTTAATTTTTGTGCATGGGAGGGAATTATCGTATCGGTGGAATCATTTAATTGTTCCTATAGTTGTTACTATAGCTCCAATAGCACCTGTCTCGGTATACAAATTGAAAACAAAACCAAGTTGAATATAACGTGTATTATCGATTATAGGACAGATGTATGAACTGCAGGGGCTCAGCAGAAGTACCCACTCCCCGGGCCAAGTGAAATAACCGTTTACGATTGAAATCCCACAAGCCGGCGTGGCATGGAACCCTGGGCCACAAGGACACAAGGTCAAGGCACTGAGCACTGAGTTATAGGGTTGGCGTTAGGAAGGGCGTCCAACTGTAAAACAGGTCCAAATCCACATGTATGACACACTTCGCCCCCCCGCGACCCCACAGGTATGGGAAAAGCGGAAGAAAGAATAAGAAGAAGTACGGATCCCAGGACGATTTCTTGAAACCACATATAGGCCTGTATACAGTATTTTGTTACACAGGTATCAGTCCATATTTGTATCGGGTGCGATATTGTGGACACTTCACTATGACTTAGTTTGGACTGGAATATTTCACCTACTTTAGTTTTGCTAGGTATAACAATACGATACTCAAATATATGTTTATTGGCTTACAGCACTGTCACTTAACGTAACCAAGACATCGTAACCAAGGAAATAACAAATGCAGCCATGAATAAATGCAAATCAGCCATATTAGTGGACGTATAGCACAGCTGACGCTCATTTCAATATAACATTTTGAAAATATTTTAAATACATTTGTCTTCACAGCAGATAAAAAGTTGTCCAATATTCTTATCGTAACATCATATTACAATATTTTGTGGGTTATAAATCTTGGCCTACGGTGCCATTTCACAACTTTCCCATCTCTTATTGTGCTATGATGCGTCACGGCAGCTGTGTTGAGTGGCTCAGACGATTGAGGCGCTGGTCTTCTGACCTCAACTTGGAAGGTTCGATCCCGCCTCAGCCCGGTGGTATCTGAAGGTGCTCGAGGTGTCGGTAGATTTACCGGCACGTAAGAGAACTCCTGTTGGACTAAGTTCCGGCACCTTGCTGTTTCCGAAACTCGTAAAAGTAGTTAGTGGGACGTAAATCAATTATTATTATTATTATTATTATTATTATTATTATTATTATTATTATTATTATTATTGTCCGACTCGTTGGCTGAATGGTCAGCGTACTGGCCTTCGGTTCAGAGGGTCCCGGGTTCGATTCCCGGCTGGGTCGGGGATTTTAATCACTTCTGATTAATTCTTCTGGCTCGGGGACTGGGTGTTTGTGTCCGTCTCAACACTCTCCTCTTCATATTCACACAACACACTACACTACCAATCACCACAGAAACACGTAATAGTGATTACATCCCTTCATATAGGGTTGGCGTCAGGAAGGGCATCCGGCTGTAAAACGGGGCCAAATCCACATGTGCGACGCATTTCGCACCCGCAACCCCACAGGTGTGGGAAAAGCGGTAGGAAAATAATACTATATTATTATTATTATTATTATTATTATTATTATTATTATTATTATTATTATTATGGTACGATATTAATATCGTAAATAACTACTATCCACCTGCCTCTGTGATACTTGGCTTTAACAATACGAAAGTGTTTATGATATGAGTAACTTAATGCTAGCAACACCGTTCGTTACGTAGCCAATCGCTACGGTGAATGATGCGATTATATAGTTTATAGGGTAAGTTTGTGGATACATTTCTCTAAGTTTAGCAGACAATTGTGTAATACCAGCTTATATTTCAGTAAGGAGAAACCGGAATTTATTTCACGCCTAATTTCCCTGTTAAGCATCCTCAGACACTCCCAATGGTGGAATTCATACTGAGATTATGTCCATTATTTCTCCATAAATACTACGTACACATTTTTCTAGGAGAAAATCTCATTTTATCTCCGTGTGTAATGTTTGTTTGCATGATTGTGAAACAACTCTTAACTCAGTTTTTGAGATATTGTGTTTGGTACACTCTATTTCTGGAACCGTCCTTTGTCCCCTTTATACTGCCAACCGTGACATTCTATAAACTTCCACCACTATGTTAATACACTCTGAAGTATCTTACACTCAGTCACACTGCAAGGAAATGTATTGTCTATTCACAGGTATAAATTATACAGCGAAGAAAGCACTAGATTTAATTTAACACCTTGTTACTCCAAGAACTCTTTATAAAGTTAAGTCTCGTATAATTAACAGTGTTTGATGCTTGTTGGGGGAAGTAGCCGTGCGAAAGTTTTTCCTAACTCAAAGTAGAAGTGTAAACATTCCGCCGCGAGTTCACACGTTATAAGCAGAAGTTGGAACGGCTTCGCAATGACGGCACAACCACAACCACAAATCCTTACATAGAAATTGCTTTGTGATATCTTGATTACTTCATTTTAGGAAGTATGAGATGTAGTTGTAATTGATTACATACATTTCGAGTTTATACAAAAAAATAAACTCATTCAGTTTAATTGGCATTATCTACAAATTACAAGCGGAAGCTGAAGTTACCTCGCTGGTCAGTTAACAGTATTTCAACTGAAATGAAATGAGATGGCGTATGGCTTTTAGTGCCGGAATTGTTCGAGGACAAGTTCGGCTCGCCAGATGCAGGTATTTTGATGTGATGCCCGTAGGCGACCAGCGCGTCGTGATGAGGATGAAATGATGATGACACATACATCTAGACCCCGTGCCAGCAGAATTAATCAATTATGGTTAAAGTTTCCGACCCTGCCGGGAAACGAACCCGAGAACCCCGTGATCAAAGGCCAGCACGCTAACCACTTAGCCATGGAGCCTGATAGTTTTTGAACTGAATAATACAGTGTTTACGTCTTGATTATTCGTATTTTACTTTACTTAATATTGATGTTTTTAAATATTAAACGTAAGAAAACTTGCCGTTTTAATATTGTGTAGGAGGAACAGTTTTTCGTTACGCACAATATTTTTAATTCATGATATTTTATAGTGCGTTATATTCAGGTTTGTTATCTTTACCAGTACGGTATACGTATTGGTTTCAACGTGTTGTATGTACTATGAATACGTGGAAGCGGCATATCATAAACACTTGCAATGCCAACAATGGAGGGCTGCGTGGCTCAGACGGTTGAGCTGCTTGCCGTGTGACCCCAACTTGGCAGGTTCGATCCTGGCTCAGTCCGGTGGTATTTGTAGGTGCTCAAATACGTCAGCCTCGTGTCGGTAGATTTACTGACTTTTAAAACAACTCCTGCGGACCAAAAATTTGGCACATCGGCTGCTCCGGAGACCGTACAAAGTAGTTAGTAGGACGTAACACCAATAATATTATTATCAATGCCAACAATGTTCTGTCATCGTCTCTTCAACACAAAAACTTGGTTCATTTGTCTTGTCAGAGTTAATGTGCAAAATATGTAGAGGCATAATTTTTTCGTATTAAATTATGTTCGATTTCGTGAAAAGGAAACAATTATTCACGTTATTTCGCGAAGTAGGACTGATCCCATGGCTTTAATTTCGCTTTAAGCTTTTCCTAATGTTATTCAAAAAAATTTTAATTCGTGAGATTTGTGAATGATTTATGTGAAAGTTAGATAAATATAGAGGAGCAATATTGATAACAATTCCTTATGCAACCTTGATTAGAACTATGATATAGCCCTAATCAAGAGTACATAACAAATTACCTTTCACCCTACTTGACCATAGCTTTCACTCTATATGGTCATAAAATTAAGGGATTTTATAGAATATTAACACGAAGAGATACTTCTGGCGAAATAAGAAATCCTTATTCTGTCTTCTGTTTCCCTTTATTTATTTATTTATTTATTTATTTATTTATTTATTTATTCCTGACTTACATTTGTGGCGAAGTTAGGGCTCACGGCCCTCTCTTACACTTAACCACTATAAACAGAATTTAAAAATGTAAACATAAAAGTAAGACATAGAAATTCTAAAAAGAAATAATACTACAAACGGATAATTCTAAGACTACCGGTAAGTTAGGCCTACATATCAGTACAGCAATTAATGTGATAATTACTAATAATAATAATAATCATAACAATAATAATAATAACAATATTAATATTAATAATAATAATAATAATAGTAAATGAAGAAAACCCATCCACACAACATACACACAATGACTCACACAACTCAGTTTTATGTTACCAGGAAAAACTTTCTGCAGGCAGATTTGAATTTATGAGAGGAAGTAAGGTGCCGAATGTCCATTGGGAGTGTATTCCAGAGTCTCGATGCGGTAACTAAAAAGGATTGATTGTAGGAATTGGTTCTACTTAGTGGAATTTCAAGTAAGGAACCAGAACGGGTACTAATTTCATGGAATGAGGAAAGGAAACGAAAATTAGAAGAGAGGTAAGTAGGAGTGTTCGTCGAGAGCACTTGGTAAACAAGTGTCATTAGGTGATAATTCCTTCGTTCATTTATGCGTAGCCATTCCAATGTTTTGAAATATGGTGTAACATGAGTGTCATGTCGCAGTTGGAAGGCGTATCGTATGCATGAGTTTTGTGCTCGCTGAAGTCTCAAAGCTTGTTCAGCATTTAGATTGACTAGTACTGTATCACAGTAGTCTAAAATTGGGAATAGTAGTGCTTGGATTAATTTTAATTTAAGTTTTTGAGGAAAAGAATTCTTGTGACGTTTCAGGGGATATAGAGCTGCATGAACCTTTCTACATACATTTGTTACGTGTTCATTCCAGGTCAGATTCTCATTGATGGAGATTCCAAGATTAGTTACATTTTTAAGGTACGGTACAGCAATGTCATTGATTATGATTGGAGGAGGATTGATATTGCTTATTACATGTAATAATTTAGAGTTTCCTATGATAATACTTTGTGTTTTACGAGGATTTAGGAGTAAGTGGTTGTTTTTAGCATAGGCGGTAAGCCTTTTAATATCCGAATTAATGTGCTGAACTGTTTCATGTAAATCGTTTGTAGTGGTGTGTTTGTATATCTGCATATCATCAGCATATAAGTGGTAGTTGCAATACTGAAGTGTGGAAGATATGTCATTAATATGCAAGACGAACAGTAAGGGCCCTAGAACAGACCCTTGAGGGACACCGGATGATTTTACAGCCCATTGGGATCTTTGATTGTTTACCACTACGCACTGGCGACGATTTGTAAGGTACGACTTAAAAAAATTAAGGGCTATCGGGCTGATATGCAGAGAGCGTAGCTTGGATAATAGTATGTCTATATTTACCGTGTCGAACGCACTACTAAAGTCAAGGAGTGTCAGTATCGTCACCTGCCGTTTGTCCATTGCTAGTCTTATGTCATCTGTTACCCGAAGAAGTGCAGTCGTAGTACTGTGTCCCTTTCTGAAGCCAGATTGCAATGGGTCAAAAAGAGAATGCCTGGTTAAGAATTCTACTAGCTGCTCGTGTACAACTCGTTCAAGAACTTTCGAGAGAGGGGGAAGAATCGAAATAGGCCGGTAATCAGATGGCGCATTTGCTGTGGTACCGGTATGCTTTAATATTAGGGTTACTAGAGCATCCTTCCATGCAGTTGGAAACGTCCCGGTGGTGAGACAATGGTTTACAATGTGGGTAATAATTGGTAGGACCGCGCCAATAATGTTTTTTATAAAGCCTATTGGGATGTTATCTGCTCCTTTAGCTTGTGACTTAACTGAATTTAAAATACGCTTTACATCATTTACACTGACAGAGTGAAAAGAGAAATTATTTTCGTTTTCTGTAAGGTCACTGATTATTTTATTTAGATTGATATGATTTTGAGGTTGAGATTCCTTTATTGGGTTAGTTACGAAGTGAGAGTTAAGTGTATCGAGAGATATAGTTGGTATATGTGGCTCTTTGCATTTTCCAACACCCATAGCTCGAAGTTCATTCCAGGTTTCACGTGCATTTAAATTCCATGTTACATTTTTAATGTGATTAAATTTGCTATTGCGAATTAATTGCTTTGTTCTGTTACGTGAAAGACGATATTGTTCGAAATCTAATTCATTATTTGTTTCCTTGTATCGGCGGAACATTGCGTCACGGCGAGCCATTGTTGCTTTTATATCGTTTGTTAACCAAGGTGCAGGCGAGCGAGTGACTCTAGCTTGCCTAACTGGAGCATGTTTGTCATATAGTCCTATGAGTAGAGAGTTAAATCTTCTCACTTTCATGTCTGTGTCCTGCACCTGCTTTATATCTTCCCAAGGTAAACTGTACGCATCATTTTGGAGTTGTTGTAGATCGATATTTTTCAGATCCCTATAACTAATGTATTTAGCTCTGTATTTTGGTACACGTAGAGAGTAGCACAGGTAAATTAAGTCATGAGTTGATATGCCAGGTACAGGAAATTGACCGTACTTCAGAACTTTATGCGGGTTATTTGTAACTAGGAGGTCAATTCCAGTATGGCTTGTGTATTTAAGTGTATGAACATGATTCGTTGCATCAAGCGGTAAGATCGTCATGTCGACGGAGGTAAGTAGGTTGCTGATTCGTTCTGATTTGCCAGTCGGGGCTAAGATATTTGAGTTAAAGTCACCAAGAAGTAGTATATGTTCGTAGGTTGGTACTAGTTTGAGAAGGTCAGATTCAAGGTCAGAGATATTAGTAACATTCGGTGGTTTATAGACAACTCCTACCAATACTTTTTGACGGTTAATTATGGTCTCAGCAAACATATATTCTGTATGTGGAGTGATGCCAGATGATGATCTGATAATTATTCTACATTTAATATCATCTCTACAATAAACTGCTACACCTCCACCACGTCTGGCAGTGCGATCATGCCGATAGAGAGTATATCCTTCTAGATTTACAAGGTTAGAGATAATTTTATCGGATAACCAGGTTTCAGTAATACACATAATATGCATGTTACAGGTTGATATTATCGAACGAACTTCATCTATGTGACTGAGGAGTGAGAGAGAATTGATATGGCAACACTGTAGACTTCGCGAGAACTGAGACAGAGATTGTTTCAATAACAGTTCAGTAGGCTGAGGGTTGGGGACAGTTGGTGAAGGTACACGAGGGTTATTTTCGTCTTGGAATACACTCGGATCAATGACACTCAGGAATGCCTCATCTACCGTAACAGTAGTTTTAAGTACACCAGCTGCTGACATGTTTAAAGAGTAGGTGACTCATTCCTGGAACAAACACTGATAGCACACACACACTGACAGACACACGCAGATAATTAAATTCACATAGCATATGTTTGAACATTTCAATAGAAAAATAAGTAATAATAATAATTAAATAAGGATACTAATAAAATTACACTAATATACAGTTGAAGAGTTAGTCTAGAGTAGCATTTAGCTAAGGTGCTGTGCTCCAGGCTTTAAGTGCACCTGCCGGCGAGAATTTCAGAAATAAGTAGAAGAGAAAGAGAGTATACGTGTGGGTAGAACTGGTGAATGCTATACGACTATTTTACGAATTTGTTACAAATGAAGAAATAGTTGAGGAACTAGAAAGCTATTTCACAGTAGAATCTACATACACATGAGATACTACACTATGGTATTGCTCATTTATTTGAGAGCGTTCAGTTCATCCATTGTTGTTATGTTGTGTCTGGTTTCCCCTCTTTTTACAACAATGCGTCCCTGTATGGTCCAGACATTTCTCACTCCAAATTTATCTACAGCCGCCTTTAATATGAGAGTGCGAACCGCAGTCAGGTCCTCCCTGATAGTAATTCCAGTGCCTGCTAACCTGCGCTTGTTACGGAAGACTTCCTCCCTTTTCCTATAGCTTACGAATTTCACTATTATAGGGCGTTTCACTCCCAGCCCCGGCCTGCCAACTCGGTGAGACCTATCAATATCCTGCACGGCAATGTCAAGGCCAAGTTTATCTTTAAACAACCTGACTGAAAGTTCGTCCGTATTCTCATTAGGTGATTCGGGAATTCCGAACACACGCACACTTCCTCTACGTTGGTATTGCTCCAAAGCATCAGTACTCCTTTTGAGTTCATCCTGCACTGCTTTCAGTTCAATTTCCCTATTTTTAATATCAATTTTAAGTTCATTGATAATCTCAGTGTTGAAGTCCAGGGTGGCCTTAAGTTGTTCAGCCACGGCCTTTGTGACACTTTCAGTTATTGCCTCAACGATAGCCGAGAGAATGTCTTTCGACTGTAGGGCTTCTCTTACCTGCTGAACAATGCTGTCAGCTAGGGTCGCCTCACTTCCGCTGCCGGCTACACACGTGATATTGGAATACAATTTCAAGGTCGTTATTTTCCACGAATTTCGCTGCATTTTCGCACTTATCGCAAAATAAGTAAATTTCGCGAAAAGGAAACAATGTTTCGCATTATTTCGCGAAATTGGACTGATCCCTTTCGCCTTGTCACTTTAATTCGCTGTAATTGGCGAAAACATAATCAATAATTTCTAAACCAAAATCGAATGATTCGTTAAGATATTACAAAATCGTATAAAAATATTTTTTCGCGTTTATCATTTATGGGGAAAAAGCTTGCCTCCAAAACTAGGTATGACACTCTGCAGTAGTCCCTGTAATTGGATACGGCCTGGAACAACGTGCATACACTGTACTACTACTACTACTACTACTACTACTACTACTACTACTACTACTATACTACAATGTTTTCATTCCTCCCCTGAATGGGCAGGTGGGTCTCTTAGATAGTGACGCCATCTCTCAGACCGAGAGATTTGTTACGGTGAAGGAGATGTGTGGAGAATGTGAGAGGGTTGCCGGCCGTGGCCTATACTGGGAACTGTCCCGGCATTCGCCTTAATGCAGGAGAATGGGAAACCACGGGAAACTATTCTCAGGGCAGCCGACGGTAGGGACGTAAAGTCCAGACCCACCCCTCCTCTGCGGAGGTTCTCAACCCAGTGTAACTTGTCGGTTTAATGGAAGAATTGTATAAATATTAAAACAGGAATAGATATTGCAAAACCTTCAAGAATTAAAAATTGCACCTTCCAAACTGTTATTTTTATTACCTTGCTCTCCGAACCGATATGTTGATTGAGTTTGCTAGGAATATTCCCAACATTTATTGAAAGTAAAACGAACTAATTATACCAAAATTATTTCGTTTATATATCAGATTTGGAAAATATTTAGGTTTATATGGCATATGTTCTTAACTGTATATTTCCCACAGTCCCAGAAACATTGAAGTTAAAATTGGTTTCCGGGATATACATACACCTAGACAACAATCTGTGTTCTTATTCTCCATCCATCCAGGCAGCAGTAGGTTATTAAAGCTCACTAACTCGCGTAATTACGTTCCACAGTAATGCAGTGTACGTGTACCCAGTATCTTGATTGAAACGGACGATTGACGCCCATGAATAATTTGTCTTCCACTTGTTCATGCTATCGATATAGGCTCAGTACACGGCAGAAAGCAATAAGAGAAGGCGACTATCTGTTGGGCGCAGTAATAAGCGTGTTATTGAAGGGAGCGGCGAAAGGAGCGGTCTCCATGTACTTCACTAGTAAACACTGAGGTGTTAGGGCACATGCATTTCTTTTTATTAAATTTCAGTGGTTAACTATTAAGCTAGATATTAACATTCCTTTTACCATGAAATACCGTAGCAATCCGATAAACCGAAAACTCGCAAATACTGAATAATCCGAACAGAATCCGCGATAAAAGGCAAAGAATCAAAATGCTACTTGAATTATTGTGTCACAGTACTATTCTTAAAAATGATTACTCAAATAAAAAGTTAGCAGAATGGAACAAAAATCCAATTAAATTGTAGTATATTGTTAGGAGCTCTAAAATAACTCAAGCTATAAAAACAGAAATTACAAATAGGCCTACTGTGAGCTATATGGCACCGCGTACTGGGCGGTACTTAGAAAACACGTTCGTTGCATCAACATGTCAATACTTGCTCTATTCTGTAAAGCAACTTTCACATTTGTATGCAAATAAAATTACTTAATCAGAAAAATCGGTAGTCTTATCTTCGCGTAAGAAACTAAACTTACCGGGTGAGCTGGCCGTGCGGTTAGGGACGCACAGCTTTGCGCTTGCATCCGGGATATAGTGGTTTCGAACCCCACTGTCGGAAGCCCTGAAGGTGGTTTACCGTGGTTTCCCATTTTCATACAAGACAAATGCTGGGGCTGAACATTAATTTAGGCCACGACCACTTCCTTCCCACTCATAGGCATCCCATCGTCGCCATGAGACCTACCTGTATCGGTGTCACACAAAGCAAATTGCATAAAAAGTAAAAAATAAAACAAAAATGGAACTAAACTTGTTAGCTCGTGGCTACGCATAATGTAGCTGTAACTGTACACTGACTTAGCAAATGTCATGTGATAGTCACCTAATAGCGTGTGGGGCCTCCTCTGGCCCTGCGAACTGCAGTGAGAGGCCATGAAAGTAAGTCAACAAGTCCCTGGTAGTCCTCTGGACGCAGCCGACACCAAATCGTTTGCAGAGCGGCCGCCAATGCTGGTCTGTTCTTAGGTGCAGGATCAATGGCACGGAGCCTGCGTTCCAGAACATCCCAGATATGCTCGATAGAGTTTATACTGGGGCTCCTGGGTGGCCATGGCAGTCGTTGGACCTCCGTTTCATGTTCCTGGAAACATTTCCGGGCGACGTGGGAGCGATGTGGCGGCGCGTTATCATCTTGAAACACCGCAGAACTGTCTGGGCGCTGGAAGGCCAAAAATGGGTGGAGATGGTCTCCGAGCAGCTCAACATACCGCGTACCATTCAAAGTCTCTTCCAGAACAAGTAGGGGGCCCATTCCATACAAGGAAAATGAACCCCAGACCATAACAGAGACACCAGCGCCATGGACCACACCTTCGAGGCAGGCGGGGCCCATCGCTTCATGTGGTCTGCGCCATACATGGTGCCTCCCATCGGCATGGTGCAGTTGAAATCGTGATTCATCCGACCATATCACGTTACGCCATTGTTCTAGTGGCTGGTGACAAATGCGCGTCGTTGTGCCCGATGACGTTGGGTTACCAGAGGTACCCGTGCGCGGCGCCGGCTCCCATACCCCATAGAACCCACGTTCCTACGGATTGCCCACTGGGAGACGTGTCTAGCACGGCCTGTATTGAATTGAGCTGTGATTTGTTGCACGGATGGCCATCTGTCACTATTGAAAATCCGTCTCAGATGTCGCCGGTCACGGTCATCGGGGCTGGCTGGACGGCCGGTCGTTCGTCTGTTGTGGACGATGACACCCGCATTCAACCATTCACGACACACCCTGGACACGGTTGATCGTGTGAAGCCGAATTCCCGCACCACTTCCGAAATTGCACTTGCCATCCGTCGGGCACCGACCACCATAACCCGTTCGAACGGTGTCAGCTCACGACGACGTTCCATGTTACGCCTGTCACATGCACAGCCACTGCTCACAAGGTCTTCTATACAACTGCCGCTGGCACAGGGGGCGTGTGGTGCTCAGACAACTCACCTGCGCATTAGTGCTCCGCTACCCCATGACATTTGTTCAGTCAGTGTACAATACAGTCATTCCATTATATTTTCGAATAATTTGAACATCCAATTATTTCGGATTACCGGGGATTTCGAACTAAGATATTACGTGCTCTACAGGGTGGAAGGGAAAGTTGTACCGCGATCATACGGGAAATCAGAGAATGATATTTGCAAGGCATACGTGAAAACCATCTTTGGTTTAGGGATTCGTTGTAAGTACTGTTGTGGCACGTAAGTGGCACGTAAAAAAATGCTATATAAGTTTATACAGTAGCTAAGATCTAGTCGTTACACTCAGCTAGGCTATGAGTTACTGAGCCGGAGTTTACTTGCGGTAGGGTGACCAGGTCCTATCCGTTTGTTCTATAGCCAACAGGACGTGAGCTATTCATCCAGGTGGTGAACACGCCCAATATTCCGTAACTTCGGAGATCTCAAGGGATCTGTTTTGACATGGCTATGCCATTAGCCTAACTGTATTCTACTGTAAAGCATTTCTTGTTTACTAGGTCCACTAAGGTGAACGAGAAAATTGGAAGTTTCTACCAAGGATGAGACGCAATCAATTGCGAAGGACGGACAGTGAGACTGAACATTCAGTCTTGATTTATATCTGAATGTTCTTAAAGAATGTGTGTGTTCGTTACAATCAATGTATTGTTAACTGCATTTCCTAACATTGGCATCAAATCTAAGGTATCTAATCTCCTCCATGTTTCTTGAGAGTGTAGGGAAAATACTGTACACTAATAACGGGCTATAATAAAGGGGATCATAGGAAGTAAATTAAGGATAGTGGCCAACCCTATAGCTTGCAATTTTCATCCAAATTCAAATAACAAAATAGTCAAACAATAAGTGAAAAGCTTCCTATTAACTCAATCAATGCTAGATTAACAGGTAAATAAAAATGAGTATTACACGATTGAAATCTTTGGAGGTAAATTAAGGTTCAGTTTGTAACCAGACCATGCAAGTAGACTGAATTCTGAATCTTAAGAAGGTTCTCCAAATTAATTATAATAAGTTGATAATTCTCTCGAAATTAATTCCACAATGGAATTACACATCATTTTTAAATTAGCAAGTTAAAGCATCAAACTCATCATGGATTCAACAAACGCCAGCAACAAACGGCAAAGCCCCATAACAACCCCTTTTAATAATTAAAACAAAACACACCCTAAGAACAAGGGGTAAGAAAAACTGTTCACGGATCAAAAATACGTATAAGGCAGAGACTTGAGAAAATTAAAACAAATTAAAAAAGAGTAAAGAGATTTAGCATTCGGTGTTCATTTTAAGTGTGCTTGGTTAATACTAATAATAAATGTCAGGTGGCATTTAAAGGGCTTTAAAATCAAGTCTGACATTAAATAAGTTACGTAATCAAATAGCCACAGGGTAAAAATGGAGAGTATCACTAAAATGGACCCAGTGAATCTGCGAGATGACATGGAACTGAAATAATAGTATGGCATGGCACATAGGCATAAGGGAAGAGTACAGGGAAATAACAACTACAACAACAAGAAAATAGCAAGTAAGGAACCAAGGGACACATAAATAAAAAGTAGCATAAGGGATACATACTCCATACACCAGTTAACCACCCAAAATTTAGAAAAGAATGCCAACAAGGGGGCAAAGATTGCATGGCACAAACATACTATAAAACACCCATGCCACTTAAACAAACGCAACAAAGCCCGCTCTAATGAACACCTCACTACAATGAAAGTTTACATACATCATTTTTCCCCTTCATAATTATGTACGTAAACTTTCATTGTAGTGAGGTGTTCATTAGAGCGGGGCTTGTTGCGTTTGTATAAGTGGCGTGGGCGTGTGTGGAATAAAATTGCCCTGCCCTGTTTTATTGTGGTCTTTGTGGTCTTTGTTGGTATTACTTTCTTGCTTTTGGGTGCTTAATTGGTGTTTCGATGCAGGAAGAGAGGTGAGGTGATACTCCTACGTGGCGCGTCCCAGGTGGCGGATATGGGGGTCCTAACCGCCTTGCCGGCGGACTTGAGTGAAATAAAATAGCTCTCGTGGAACAGACACACAATCCCTGTGGTTGGAGGACGCAGACGAAGAATACACTCACAGTATCCCCTGCATGTTATAAGAGGCGACCAAGAGGGGCTACCAAGGGATGATTGATTAGAACCATGAGACTAGTTGTAATTAGTACTATCACGGGAGGAACACCACGAGTTGCCTTTACTTCCGAGTAGTATCAGTATGTTATTGTGATGTTTGGGACATCACTGAATGTTTTTAATTATTGAACTATATATTTAATTGATAATATGTATATATTTAATCACTGATAGGTCATTTTAAATTAATATGTATATATATAGGGCTTTCATCATCCATTTCAATCATCATTTCATTTCTTTGTATCGCGGCTATAACGTATTCTGAACGAACAAATTATTGGGTAAAGTATTTCAACATCACGCATATTTATAACTTGCAGTAAATTTTCCAATAGCCGTTGTGAGGTGACCAGAGTCAGCAGGCTAATTTCAGCCCAGTTCCAGGAAAAGTACGTCATCGAGGTTACGAGAGATATTACCCTCTCCACCTCATGAAAAGACAGTTGATACATTATTAACACCCACTTTTCAAACTCAGCTTCGAGACGCTTTATTTCAGCGGGAAAGTTCAGCCTATGTGAATGAACGTAATGAAGCAACGTGATGGATGCACAGCTATACAAGGGAGAAGGGATGAGACTTTGAATCTTACTGGACCATGTGATATGGCTGATGGAAGGAGACTTTTGAACCAATATATACCACCGACAAGGGCTGGAGAGGACTAACATTCTCATTCAGACTCACATTCGGAGATTCGGACATTCTGATTCTGATTCTCACGCTTGGAAGATACTCTTACTACGATTCTACGTCTACACATCGGAGAAGATTTTAACTTAGTTCACTTCGCATCTGAGTATATTCTACTCAAAAATTATTCTGATTGGGACTGTTTATCTCAATGACGAGAGGTAGTCAACGGGAGACCGGTTCTGACTGGTATAGGGGAGGAGAGCTTTTATTATGAATTTAGCTACGCTACTGTTCCGTAATACGAAAGAATAAGAAGGTATTCTCTCCATGAACATAACCTATGGTGGTTGTACACTTAAAATTAGGACTCATTACGACTTAATGTAAGGAGTACAATAGGAAGTGTTAAAGACAGGAAATGTGGATGTAGGAATGGAATCCAACAACAGATGAGGCAGCCTGTACGAGAGATCCACCCATCTTCAGCTTCAAGACAACAGAGTCTACATTTGGTGAGCTTATGGCATAAGTTACTGCAAGTCTTCGCGCAACAGTTCATTTTCTTAAAGTTAATTTCATTCACTTTTTCTTTTGCTTCCGTAAGTTCAGATTTCGTTAATACGCCGTTACGTCACGTTTTCATCTAAATAAATAGCTGTTTTAATTTGTATTTTATGAAATGATTATTAATGATCCTTAAATTCCAAGTTAGTGTACTTAATGATTTGTGTTCCGTTCACCCCACCCCTGGGAGTTTTTTGAGTCTCATTACGTATTTTTATTTATTATTATTATTATTATTATTATTATTATTATTATTATTAATTATCTACTTTTGTTTTCAAGCCATAAGCTTGAAGACTGGCGCCCTTGAGATACTGTTTCTGGAGAAACAATGACATATCATTTATTTATTTCAATATTAAAGTGACCCGCCACGTTATAAATTTGTCATACATCTGTGGGCAAAGTGGGTACGTCACATATTGGCGCCACAACTGAGGGGCTCGTAAATCATTAAGTACTGGTATAGAAGGATAAAATCAGTAGCTTGGGGGTAACTGTTGTGTATCCACAGTATATTTTTCTTGTGTGTTTGATTTTGGGTGTAGCAGGGCTGAGCAAGAGGAGAAAGACATGACGCTGCGTAGTGGACACGTGCTGAAGGGTAGTACTTTAAGTAATTCTAAGGAAGAGTTAGATAAAGGTGTAGAGGAGGAAACTGATATTAGGAGCGAAGATAGCGAAGGGAATGAGAGTAGGAATGACGAAGTTACGTTAGATTCAGACGATAGTACGATGGGGGGCGAGGCGGAGGTTAGCCCTAACAGTGAGGGTAATAATAATCAGTTACTTGAAATGATGCAGTTAATGTTAAGTAAGATAGAGGATAGTAAATCTGAAATAAAATATGAAATGGAACAAAATAAATCTGAAATAAAAAATGAAATGGAACAAAATAAATCTGAAATAAAAAAGGAATTGGAACAAACTAAATCAGAAATTAAAAATGAAGTAGAACAAACTAAACGAGAATTAAGTAAGGCATTGAATGAACACAAGGTCGAAGCTAATAAAAGGATGGACGAACATAGCAAACAGTTACAAGAATTATTGAAACAAAATGAAAGATTTAACAAGCAGATAGAGGAACAGAAAGAGACTACTAAGCAAAACAAACAAGAGGTAGAAAAGAAATTTGTAGAGCAGAGGAGTGAGTTGTTGGGATTAATGGAAAAAGAAAGCAACAACACTAGAAAGGAGTTAGAGACACAGGTGACAAGTATTAATAATAAAGTTGAGATCCAAAAGGAAGAAATAAAAGAATTTAAAGATCAGGTACAAAACAAGATCGATACGGTTAAGTGTATAATAGAAGACAACACTAGGGAACAAAGAGAAAAGTTTGCGATAGTAGAAGGCAATACAGTGGAAATTAAGACGTTGAAAGAAAAACAGAACACTGTAGTGAATGAAACTGAAAGAAGAGATAAAGATGTAGATAACCGCATAGCGATGGCAGAAGCACGCATACGACGAGAAGTAAGAGAAAGGCAAGGTAACACTGAGAGGCAAAGTCATGGAGGGATTTACAGTAAGGAAATCGAATTACCGAAGTTCAATGGGAAACAAACTAACCCACTCGAATTTCTGAAAATAGTATAAAAACGGTTTGGGAAACGGATTGAGGAAGGGTTTATGGACTGGGAAGAGGCGATCGACATTATTGATCATGCTTTTGTGGGAGAGACGCGTTCCTGGTTTTCAGTCTATAAAAGTAACATGAAAAGTCTGGAGGAATTTAAGACGAAGTTCACAGACAAATACTGGAACGAAAACGTTCAAAGCCGTGAAAGAGAAAGGGTAGTATTTGGGAAATTCAAACATAATGAATGTGTCTCTATGACTGAGTATTTTTTGTCACATGTTATGATTTGCCAGAATTTAGACGGAATCACGGCTGATTCAGATGTAGTCAGACTACTGTTACGACATTTTCCAGACAAGGTATGCGAAGCAGCGTGTATGCAAAGTATTAAAACTATTCAGGAAATGGAGCAGTTATTAGGGACTTTTGATGCACTAGGAAACATTGGGCATAGAACAGGAAACTCACATAATTTTGTTCCTCATAGTGAACCAAGGGACAATAGGAGACAGCCAAACTACGAGAATCGTAATCAGTTTCAGCCAAGGTATAACGGTAGGGGTGGCGCACCTGAAAATAGAACGGGAAATGCCCAACAAGTCAGAGGACAAGTTACTAACGAGCCAAGTGTAGGTACAAGATCGCAACCTTTAAACTAAATGCAGGCTGTAATGATGGGTCAGAATTCCAGCCTTACCAGGAAGTAGTTAGGAATTGTGTTATGAAACTATTGCCGTATGACCTAGGTGTTAAGGAAGACCTTATGTGTGAACCAGATAATAATTATTTAGATTCGGGTGATGAAGTGATTAATCCTGTGGTTCAATTAGAAGTTTGGGGGGCGTATGTTCACGCGTTAATTGATACTGGAAGTCAGAAATCATGTATTAGTTCAGAATGGTATGACTCTTTAGTTAAACAGGGTATTATGATGGAAGAGATGCCTGTTAAGTCTACATTCATTATTACAGCTGTTGGTAAAAAGTCGAAACAAATATGCAAGCAGGTTGCGGTGCCGATTTGTATAGAGGGTTTTATTTCAGTACAGGTATGTTTGGTTATTCCTCACCTTGTATTTGATCTCATCTTGGGATGTGACTGGCTGACTTTAAAATCGGCTCAGCTAGATTACGATGATGCAACGGTAAATCTGAAGTGGGATAATAAGTATGTCAAACTCGAACTGAAAAATGAAATTCAGAGGAAAACGAATGTTTGTGCTATGTGGAGTGTTATTGAGGTTTCTAGATATGAGGAGAAACCCAGTGAGCGGTTTAATTTATGCCAGTTGTGGTTAAAAGAGGATCAGAAGGATGCCTTATTTGAAACTGCGAGTAACAGTAAATTAGATGAAGTCCAGAGGGACGAATTGTTGGCAGTGTTATGTGAACACGCTGTGATTTTTTCTAAGAAACCCGGTAAAACACATGTTTATGAACATTCTTTTTCAGTGCTGGATGACAGTCCTTTCAGCGGGCCACGGTATGCTATCCCTCACAAATATGCCAAGGCAGTTGACGATCAGATACAAGCTATGTTAGCTGATGGGATAATTGAAGTGTCTAATAGCCAGTATGTAAATTCTTTAATCGTTGTGCCTAAGAGTGATGGGAGCGTTAGAATTTGCATTGATGGGAGGGATATGAATAGACGTATTTGTACTGACCAGTTAAAATCACAGACTATTGAAGAGTTAATTCAGGGCTTTGAGGGTAAAAAATGGTTTTCATCTGTTGATTTAAGAAGTAGTTTTTGGCAGATTCCTTTGAGAGTAGAGGACAGGCCTCTGACGGCATTTAGTCATAAGTACAGCTTGTATCAGTTTCAGCGCGTTCCCTACGGGACGAAGACTAGTTCTGCAGCCTTAATTAGAGCATTAAATATTGCATTAGGTGATGATGCAGGTGATTTCGCCACGGTTTTTATTGAAGATATGGCTGGAGTTTTATATCAAGGACCTTATGGTATACATAAGAAACTAGGACCTTGTGCTTATAAATTATCTGACGGTGATTGCATTTTATTGGGTTCATTCAACATTCGGAGTTTACGTAAAATATGTTACGAATCCGGGGTATTTTCCATAGTGCTGGAATATAGGTCAGTGAGCCAGGCCACGCTTATCTCTTATATAATATACACCTGTCGCAGCGTGGAGTGACTGCTCTCTGGTAGGTGGAGTTTCCCAAGTTTTGTTTTGCTTGCTACACGATGTGTGTATACGATTGACACGAGTTCATTACCAAGATTACGTCTGTTCTCTTTACGTAATGCCATGTATGGGTAATTTAGTATTTGATTTTATATAACGAGGATCATTAATATTGCAGTTTAAAATTTGTAAATTCCCCGCAGACAATAAGAAGTCATCATAAAGACTTGCAATAATTTTACCCTAGGCTAAAACCACGTGAATGTGTTAGCGTGTGTGAAGTGATAGTCATACAGCAAGAACGTATAAACACTTGAAAGAGTAATACGATGCATTTTGTTTGTGTAAATTTTGTACAGATCTAAATTGAATTGTCAAGTATTGCATACACTGGATTGATAAAATCAGCAAGAGGGGACGAACATTTGAGAAAGTGAGACATCAGAAACTCGCTAAGTTGTAATATTGTGTTTTAATGGAAATTTTGAAGTGTTATATATTATTTGTTATTAAGTTGTAGGTCGAATCATCAAGTTGTAATTTTGTAAAATAGTGTTATGTTGTATACAGTAATGAATGAATGTACAGTTGTTTTGGAAACAAGTGAAACGTAAGTGGCAAAGTGTGGGTGTGAGCCCTCAACGAAGTACTACTTGTTTCAGGCTCAGAGGAGCAAATGTGATGTTTGGGACATCACTGAATGTTTTTAATTATTGAACTATATATTTAATTGATAATATGTATATATTTAATCACTGATAGGTCATTTTAAATTAATATGTATATATATAGGGCTTTTATCATCCATTTCAATCATCATTTCATTTCTTTGTATCGCGGCTATAACGTATTCTGAACGAACAAATTATTGGGTAAAGTATTTCAACATCACGCATATTTATAACTTGCAGTAAATTTTCCAATAGCCGTTGTGAAGTGACCAGAGTCAGCAGGCTAATTTCAGCTCAGTTCCAGGAAAAGTACGTCATCGAGGTTACGAGAGATATTACCCTCTCCACCTCATGAAAAGACAGTTGATACATTATTAACACCCACTTTTCAAACTCAGCTTCGAGACGCTTTATTTCAGCGGGAAAGTTCAGCCTATGTGAATGAACGTAATGAAGCAACGTGATGGATGCACAGCTATACAAGGGAGAAGGGATGAGACCTCGAATCTTACTGGACCATGTGATATGGCTGATGGAAGGAGACTTTTGAACCAATATATACCACCGACAAGGGCTGGAGAGGACTAACATTCTCATTCAGACTCACATTCGGAGATTCGGACATTCTGATTCTGATTCTCACGCTTGGAAGATACTCTTACTACGATTCTACGTCTGCACATCGGAGAAGATTTTAACTTAGTTCACTTCACATCTGAGTATATTCTACTCAAAAGTTATTCTCATTGGGACTGTTTATCTCAATGACGAGAGGTAGTCAACGGGAGACCGGTTCTGACTGGTATAGGGGAGGAGAGCTTTTATTATGAATTTAGCTACGCTACTGTTCCGTAATACGGAAGAATACGAAGGTATTCTCTCCATGAACATAACCCATGGTGGTTGTGCACTTAAAATTAGGACTCATTACGACTTTATGTAAGGAGTACAATAGGAAGTGTTAAAGACAGGAAATGTGGATGTAGGAATGGAATCCAACAACAGATGAGGCAGCCTGTACGAGAGATCCACCCATCTTCAGCTTCAAGACAACAGAGTCTACATTTGTTGAGCTTATGGCATAAGTTACTGCAAGTCTTCGCGCAACAGTTCATTTTCTTAAAGTTAATTTCATTCACTTTTTCTTTTGCTTCCGTAAGTTCAGATTTCGTTAATACGCCGTTACGTCACGTTTTCATCTAAATAAATAGCTGTTTTAATTTGTATTTTATGAAATGATTATTAATGATCCTTAAATTCCAAGTTAGTGTACTTAATGATTTGTGTTCCGTTCACCCCACCCCTGGGAGTTTTTTGAGTCTCATTACGTATTTTTATTTATTATTATTATTATTATTATTATTATTATTATTATTACTATTAATTATCTACTTTTGTTTTCAAGCCATAAGCTTGAAGACTGGCGCCCTTGAGATACTGTTTCTGGAGAAACAATGACATATCATTTATTTATTTTAATATTAAAGTGACCCGCCACGTTATAAATTTGTCATACATCTGTGGGCAAAGTGGGTACGTCACATTATGTACACATTAGCTTTGTGATTAGTTGCAACAGATTGTGAATCAGTATGCGTTTTACAGTACTCGTGATTAGTGTTACTATATGCGGAACACCACGGGCTTAAGTTGCCTGTGATTAGTACCATTATGACAAACACCACTGGTCTGGACATTGCCTGTGATTAGTAGCCTACCGTGGGTCTGCGTTGCCTGTGATGAGTACCTACTATGTGAGTAACACCAAGGGATAGTACGAGTCCCTGTGTTTAGTACTCCTATGTGAGGAACACCATGGGTTTGCGTTGCCTATTAGTGGAGCCGTAATGTGAGAAACACCATAGATTTGCGTTACCTGTGAGTATTACCACAATGTGTGCAACACCGTAAGTCTACGTTACTCATGATTAGTACCGCTACATGAGAAATACTATGGTTTTTACTTTCCTAACGGTAAGTTCTATTTCGAGGGCCGCTGACTTGGATTTTGGACCCCTTTAAACACGAAGGATCATCGATTCGGGATTGTGTTTTCGAAGCAGCCCCTTGGTCAGTATATATTACTGGTTGAAGATTGCTTCTGGAAAGGTGAGGCACATAGCGGTCGAATCCACTGATTGTTTTAAGTTCATCAGCATTGTTCATCGTCTCCTTTTTTGAATTCTAGTCAGTGGATTACTGTTGGATTTGTTTTTAACTTTCAATATTGTGAGCTGGAGTGCCTCCGTGGCTCAGACGGCAGCGCGTCCGCCTCTCTACCGCTGGATGCCGTGGTTCAAATCCCGGTTACTCCATGTGAGATTTGTGCCGGACAAAGCGGGGGAGCGACAGGTTTTCCTCCGGGTACTCCGGTTTTCCCTGTCATCTTTCATTCCAGCAACACTCTCCATTACAATTTATTACCATTTATCAGTCATTGATATCACCTCGGGAGTGGCGACCCCATTGTAATAATAGCCTATATCTGTTTCATTCATTACATACCTGACCCAGTCAAGGACTGGAACACAGGTTGTAGGTTCTCATTCATTTTCATTTTCATTGTTAGCTGCATCCATTAATTATTTTAAATTGATATTCATCCATTCATTCCTCATTACTTTTTAAATTCTGGCCAGTGGATGAGTTTTGGACTTTTAAACTGTCATTATATTTCATCTCATTTCGTACCATTAGGGGCTGATGAACTAGATGTTAGACGCCTTTAAACAACAAGCATCATCACCATCATCGGTGTTTCGATTATGTATCCCTTACGCTATTTTTTTCTTTGGGTGTCCCTTTGTTCCTTTCTTGCTATTTGCTTGTTCCTTCCGTTTTCTTTTTCTTATTCTTGTTCTTCTTTTTATTACTATTTACTTGTATTCTTCCCTTATGCCTATATGCCATGTAATACTATTTTATTATTTCCTTCCAAGTCATCTCGCAGATTCACTGGGTCAGTTTTAGTGACACTCTCCACTTTTACCCTGTGGGTATTTGATTACGTAACTTTTTTACTGTCTAACTTGTTTCTCAAGACCTTCAAATGTTATCTGACATCACGATTATTTTTTATAATTTCTTATTAGTATTAACCAAGCACGACCTTATAAGAAAACTGAATACTAAATCTTCATTCTTTCGTTTGAATTTTCTCAAGGCTCTGCCTTATGTTTCTGATCTGTCAACTGTTTTTCCTACCTCTTGTTCTTAGAGTGTGCTTTGTTTTAATTATTTAAAGGGGTTGTTATGCGACCTTTCCGGATGTTGCTGGTCTTTATTGACTCCATGATGAGTTTGATGATTTAACTTGTTGATTTTGAAAGGAATATTGTTACTTATTTTTGGTGATGTTGTGTAATTTCATTGTGGAGTCAATTTCAAGTGAATCAAATTATTCTATTTATTACAGAGAATCTTCTTAAGATTCAGAACTCAGTTTCCTTGGACGGTCTAGTTACAAACCAAGTCTTAATTTTACTCCAGTTTCATTGTACTATAAAGATTGCAATCGTGTGATACAAATTAATGAATCATTACCTAATAATCTGGGATTAATTATTTATTGTTTGACTATTTTATTAGGCAAATGGTTTTATTACATAGCGTGGTACCACTTTCCTCGAATCAAGAAACCAACTATTTAATCCAGTAATCATTCATTACAAATTACTTAACTCTACTATTCTTGAATTTATTTAATGACATCGGTGAAAACCATTCCAATTATATTTTTAATTTTGGATTGTTGTTACACGTCTAGTTCCATTCAATTCATTAAACATTTTTTTATTTACCCTTTTCTGTGTTATTAAATGAGTGGTTTACCAATCGAGTGGCGACTTGCCGATTTTTTGGTGAGTCAGCCTCTTTAATTTCAATTTTTCCCACTTCCATGATATTTCTTCGTTTTTTAATCTACTGAGACAAGGGAAGTGTTAAATTATGTTCTATTCGATGTTGTTGTTTTTGTTGTTATTGTTATTTTGCCTATGTTGTTGTTCCCTTGTTCGTCTCAAGTATAATAGCTAGCTTACTTAAGTCCGGATCCTTGGGTGATTGGTCAGCGTAGTGGTCTTTCGTTCAGAGGCCTCCGGATTCAATTCCTTGTCGGGCTAGGGATTTTAACTCCAGATGGTAATTCTTCCGGCTTAGGGACAGACAACACACCATCCTACCCACCACCACGGAAACACAGATTAGTGAATATATCACTCCATATACCGTTGGTTTAAGAAAATGCATCCGGATGTAACACTGGCCAAATCCACACGAATTGCCGATCCCCAAAATTTGGGATGTAGACAAAAAGAGAAGAATAAGAATAAGAAGAAGAAGAAGATCAAGAATGGCTACAAATGAGATCTCGGGAGCCCAATGGTGAAGAGGGCGCATCGGATTTCGTGTTTCAGAAGAGGAGCACAACAGGCAGTATGAAGTTAGAGGACTACCATTCCACACCCCAGCAGTGGACATCTCCTCTGTCTTGGACTGGTTCTGGTAAGGAGTGCCAGATATTTGGGACAATTATGTCATCCATATTACAAAAAAATATTGATTTAGAAGTCGAGTATCACCTTTTGGTTACTAGAATTTTTTTTGAGGTCCATATTCTGATGTTAAAACCTAGAACAGATTTCATGGCAGAATACGTCTTTGGTGGGCTATTTTATATAATAGACTGGAAGTTTCTGTGGCTTTATGTCCCTCATTTCCTTATAACTGAACTTCCTTTCTCTTCTCCTTCTCCGGTACGATATTCTCAGCACGTCTTTCTCCACCTACATTCTCATTTAAAGTGATGACAGCAATGCCAGCCCCTTCCTCTAAACACTGCCATTCTCTCGATCTACGCCACCACGGAACGTACGAGTCGGCATTTATTATCCAGCTATACGGAAATGAACCACGAGACATTCTCATATTAAAACTAATATTTATTGGCCATTTTTACATTCATCCCGCTCACTTTAATTCTCAAAGATTGCATGAATATGTACTTTCTTCTAGAATATTCTGCTGCAAATCTTATACTCTTTATCCTGTGTCGGTCATATGTATGTGTATTTTAAAGGAAAATTCATTTTTTGAATACACTCTACCTTTTGGTTAAGCAAAATGCTGATTCACGGTAGAAATTGTGAATAATGTTCCGTTAAGCTGAAGCCTCCATGGATTGAATACTATCATTTTCTTCTTCCGGATTGGACTGTGCCATTATTTTTTCTTTATAGTAAATAGGTTATTCTCAGTCTTTTCTTCTTCTTAGTCTACTTCTTCAAGTGGCATATCCGGTCGCTGAGACGTTGGCGACCACCCTGTAGTAAACACCCCTTTCTTTAGCTAACTAGAAGAGTTGTTCGGTGTTTTTGATGCAAGTCGAGTCTTTGATGTTTTGGAGCCATGGCATCGGTGGCCTACCAGCTCCTCGCTTACCTTCTGTCTTTTCTTTTGATATGGGGTGTAGAAGCCTCTACATTACACCTTGTAGAACTTGGCCGAAAAAAAGCTGTTTTCCTGATTTGATGATATTTGCTAGCTCAAGCTCAGCTCCAGCTATCCTTAACACTTCATTATTTGTTACAAAATCTGACCAGGCTATTCTGAGCATTGTCCTATGTAACCACATTTCAAAGGCCTCTAATCTGTTCATGGAGGAAGCTTTGACAGTCCAGGTCTCTACTCCATCAATCAGTGTTGACAAGACGTAACATCTCAATAGCTTTTGCCTGAGTTTGAAGTTTAGATTATCATCACAAAAGAATGACCTCATTTTTAGGAAAGATTATTTGGAAATCTCATTGCGGTGACTGGTCTTTATCAGGGTCAAAATTGTGTGTTATGGCGCTCCCAAGTTTTGTGAACTGACTTACTCGTCCAATGTTTTGATTATTTAATGAAATGGAGACGCCTTCATAGCTGCTTCTGCTAAATAACATTAACATGGTTTTTGTGATATTGATGTTTAAATTTTATCTTAATCCACTGAGATGGATTCTACTGAGAAAGCAAAGAAATTTAGAAATAAACTAGATATCCAATTCTGGGGAGGTACAGACCGCTGAGGTTCACACAGCTTACACAAAAAAATGAGCATCAGTTTTATTCTTGGAGCAAAGTTGGCTAGACATAGATCCGACCATTCTATCTCACTTAGAGCCGAGACCGCGGATGCTGGAAGACTTACCGTCCATTCGAAATACCTTCATAGTAGTACGAACTGTTATTTACAGTTTGCCGACATCTCGAATATGTCGCAGTATTCCTTCACACAACGACTGATGCACCCCTAGTCGAACCGCAGTAATCAGTCTCCTCAGGCAGCCAAAATGTCAACTACGAAGGTGGTCCCTGTGCCTCGCCTTGTAATTAGTATATCCGTCATACGCGAGCCTTGATGACATCTCAGGTACATCATTTAAATGATGTTAGCAACAGTGGCCCAAAATTTCGAAAGAAAAATCCGGGATGCCTTGGAAATAAACACCCGAACAACATGAATTTGGAATAAAGTAACACTCCTTGTGTTTATATTATGTACATGAACATGAAAATACAGGAACCTCAAGTTATGAAAGAGTGACAGAAAATACCCACGTGACGGGCAAGAAATAGGCTACCATCTGTATGTTCCAAAGATGCCCTTGGAGTTCGGGTCTCGCTTCAGCTTGAGTTACGGAGAAAAGATTATAAGGTCAGGTATGGAGATCCCATTGGCAGTTAATTTTTGCTTCCCTTCGGTACTGATTACGTGGGATTCATCAGGGGTACATTAGTCACCTTGATAGAAAATACCGTAACGTGATCAAAACGTCGACCACCTATACATAAGATGCTCTACATAAAATCACGCCACAGTTCAACTCGAAGAAAGAAAATAGTTACTTACGCAACGGACGCGGAAAGTTATATTTTACCTTCGGCTCGCAATTTCCAAATAAGTCAGCTAAACTTATCACTTAAGTGGTTATTACGTAAAATATTTTATTCCATACTAGGGTGAATCTACTTATTTTGCATTAAATATTTTGTTAAAAATGATACGTCGCTACGCAATTCATGCGTGATCGAGACGGCCGTGCCCAAAACAATCGATACAAGAGTAGGTGAACAAATGACAAACATGGAGGGAAGTTGAGAAAATCAGTATTTGAGAGGAAATTTGAACCAATCCGAGAAGCTGTTCGTAAGCGCAGCAGAGTTTAACCAATCAGAAACGAATTTTTAATGAAAGTCTACGGAAAGTAGCTACTAAAGTGTCAATAAATTACAGTATATTTTTGGGTGAGGAAAGAAATTCGTCGTAGTATGGAATTTATTTCTCAGGGTATATTGTATGAGATCACACTCATTTTTCCTACCACTGTTGAATACGATTCGACATTGTTTTCTGTTGTATTAAAATAGCTGTTGAATTATAATTGGAAGGTGAAGATTTAAAATATTATAACATGAAGAGAAAGAAGAAAGAAACAATAGCTCAGTTGATAAGCAGATTAAAAATAACAGGAAGAATACGTGTGAATCATGCTTGAAATAAGGTCCGATGAAAAATATAAAGGAGAGACTTTAAGGTAACTCTAACAATAAATGTACCTAACCTATCAAATATTTATTTACTATGTTATTTGCTGTTTAGTGCTGGTGTATAATTATATAGGAATAAAATAATATGAGCAGGATTTTTCCATAACACAAACGAAAAGTTCAAGTTAAGAATCCCGAAGGATGGAATGATATTATCACTACTTGCAGAATGAAGCAAAGTCCTCTCAAAAGATTGAATTTATTTTGGGATATATTTTATGAAATACACTGTTGAAATATTTTCATAGAAAGCGGTAAATATGTCGTCCAGCTGAATAAGCTGCGCATGTTACACATTTGTTCAGAGACTAAATGTCCACGTGCAAGAGATTCTTAACATGGACGTTGAGTTTAGTTGATGTAGTGTACGTAAGTGTTGCCTTACCATATGAACACTCGTTCCAGAAATACAAAGCAGATATTCAGATTGACAATGGAAACTGAGAGAACATCATAAATGGTCTACTGAAACCAGGAAGCTAGATCTTACCACCAGGAGTAATGAACACAATTCACTGCTCTGAAAATAGCAGTTGAGAAGAGCAGTAATGTGAACTCTGTTTTGTTTCTGTTCACCATCGTTTTCAATCATTAGAAAGTTTCATACAGCTAGCTGTAATGAATGTTTTATGAAAAACGTTTTTTAATCGCGTAAAAATAGTGTTTTAATTGGCAAAGTCATTGACTTCCATTGTTTATTTACAAAAGATAGTGAAAATATATTATACATTTGATTGGAATTCAGTAATATATTGCATTTGTTGCGAAGTATGATGAATATTAATGTTGTAATAGTAAAAGAGTTTTTCGCCAAACAGTTTATTTTATAAACAATCCTAGTCAAAGATGTAAAGGTTTACAGCATTCATTATAGGAAATGAGCTACACAGGGAAGTAAATGATTGTAGCAAATCATGTATAATATATTACATTGTCAACTGACAAAGTATCGAAAACGTTATGATTGTAACTGAAAAAGGGAGTACATTTCTCCTGAAAAAATATAAGGGTGGTTTGTGAAAAGATGTCTTCAGTTTTATGTACATGTGATAATGCAAGAACCGTACACGAAGAAATAAATTATGTCTTTCTTAATAATTTTACATCCCTTTTTATAGAGCGGAATCCACTTCTCCAATCCTTTTTATGAAAATTTACTGTATTCCACTGTACCCTGCCTTATAGCTGCCGCTGGAAAACTGGGTATTGGTCTAGACGTCATTTTCCATTGAGAGAAAAGAGCGGTCGCGTTGTTACAGAAGACGGCATTTTGTATAGTCACATCTCATTGACTTGGGTAGACAAGTTCTTTTTCCCTCAAATTATAGTCTAAACTATGGCATGTAAATGGTATAGACCTACCGCAGATGTGCTTATGGCATGTAATTATTACTGTTAGATCGTTCAACGAACACATCAACAATTTTTAGGTGAGATAGAGAGTTATAATGTGTAAACCCGAACGCTTCACACAGTTCAGTGAAATTGAGCAGGGTGGATACCTGGTGTTTCAGAGCAATGAATGTTCAAATCCGCCTTCGCTCATTACACTTCATTTTCATTTTGTACTCGGGTAAGCAACCTTCCCGAAGATTTTACCTTCCTGAAGTCTCGGATATCCTTATAACAATGTTATAATGAACTGGTCACGTATCTGTTAACTTGCATTCAGGAGATAGTGGGTTCGAACCCCACTGTCGGCAGTTCTGAAGTTTGTTTTCCGTGGTTTCTCAATTTTCACACCAATCAAATGCTCGGGCTGTACCTTAATTAAGACAACGGTTGCTTCCTTCTCACTACTAGCCCTTTCCTGTTCCATCGGCACCATAGGACCTATCCGTGTCGGTGCGACGTAGAGAAAATTGTAAAATAATAATAATAATGAAATTAAATTAAATGAAATTAAATGACGTATGGCTTTTAGTGCCGGAATATGTCAGAGGACTTCGGCTCGCCAGGTGCAGGTCTTTTGTTTTGATGCCCGTAGACGACCTGCGCGTCGTGCTGAGGATGAAATTATGATGAAGACAACACCTACACCCAGCCCCTGTGCCAGCGGAATTAACCAATGATGGTTAAAATTCCCGACCCTGCCTGGAATCGAACCCGGGGCCCCTGTGACCTAAGGCCAGCACGTTAACCATTTAGCCATGGAGCCGGACAATAATAACAATATTGGCTGTGGACAAACGCATTATGTGTAGCATCGCTAGTATTATGCTTGGACCCATTCAATCATGCAATAGGTATAGTCTCTCAAAAAATAATGAGCCCATAGCATTGTATGCTTTTCGCATTTATTATTTTATCAGACTTAATTTTAAGTATTATCAAAATATCATTCACCTCCCATGTAGATTCAACCTCTCTGGATAGCCACAACAAGCATTATTTCCACTGGTTCAGTTATTTCTGAGTAAATTGTACCTGTGAGGAACTTAATACAATACCATGAACTCATCAGCCCCTGAACATACTCCATTAACTGGGTGTTGTATACAAGAACAGGTATACAGGAACACAACTATATTTTATTGCTTCAGATAGTCTTAACAACATATATACATACATTCAAAAAAAAAAAATTCCTCGAAGCAGTATGAACATTATAAACAGTTAACGTTGCTTGTAGACTGAAGTTCCACAAAATGTACACTTTATATACATATATACATGAATCTATCTTGATGCGGAAGTTCATTGAAAAGCTAGAGTTCTTGATAGTTCAAAACTATCTGCTCTATACCGTCTCAAGTGTAATCAGTAGCGAAAGCTTGCACTAATAGAATATTAGTTGTTTCTGTAACTTGTCAGGAACTGACATTGAAATGCATAATTAGTAGAATACTAATTGATGTGTTTGAGCCTAGGTGGGACTGAGGGAATATTGTCATCATGCTCGACGTGGCTGCAGGAAACGGGAGCGGAGGCAGTAACCCGAGGTGAAACCTCAAACACTCAGAATCAGTCCACCTATTCGAGACACCTTTTTAAGAGGGATAGCCTCCGTGTTCGACATTCGGCGTAATCTGGTGCTGGGCACTGGCAAGTCCTCGCCTGTGGCTGGAAGGCAGCGCCTTTATATAGCTGGCTGATGTAACAGGCAAGCGCAGTGCAGACGTCTCGTAGAGTCGAGTACAATCCAGGCTGTTGCGTGCGCGGAGCAGGCGGCGCAGAGCGAGGAGCGCGCAGACACACGACACTGGGCATGATTACTACTACCTGGGATTCATAGAGGAATAATTCAACACACTGTGGCTGTTGCAGCACTACTTACACTGCATTTTACATTTGATAGAGGTTTAATGTAGAGCCTCCGTGGCTCAGACGGCAGCGCGTTGGCCTTTCACCGCTGGATACCGTGGTTCAAATCCGGTCGTTCCATGTGAGATTTGTGCTGGGCAAAGCGAAGGCGGGACAGGTTTTTCTCCGGGTACTCCGGTTTTCCCTGTCATCTTTCATTCCAGCAACACTCTCCATTCTCATTTCGTGGCATCTATCAATCATTAATAAATCACTTTGGGAGTGGCGACCCCATCGTACTAATAGCCTATATCTGCTTCATTCATTCCATTCCTGACCCGGTCAATGACTGGAAAACAGGTTGTAGGTTTTAATAAAAAAGGTTTAATGTCGCACATATCGAAGGTATTCGGTGCCGCAGGGATGCGAAAGAGACTAAGTCAGTATGTGTAAGGTGACGTCTATGACGATATGATGTTTCTCTACGAACGAGCAAAACATGATTCATGAGAAGCAAATACTGATACGACTTCCTGCATGAAAACAACCGGCTTCGGATACCTTTCAAATGGTTTAAAGACGGCTACGTGAAACTATGTTGTTTGAAAAGGTACATTCCGTGATGCACCAATGACGTCTGATGATAACGAAGAAGCTGTACATAATGCAATTAAGAACAACCCACACACCAGCTTGAGAGTCAAAGCACGTGATCTGAACATAAGCCAGGCGTCTGTACTGCGCATATTGCAATGCAATAAATCATGTTCGTAGAATGTGATTTGTGATCATAATCACTGTTGGTTATAATAATTCCGGCTCACATAGGATCGAAACAATCGCATATACAAATTCTGTCAACATCGAGTTCGAACCTCCCAACCTCACTGGCCGTTAAAGACTGCGGCCACGGAGATTATGTTTACCACTGTTATTATATCGCAACATTTCAGAGTCAACGCAATTTCTGATCAACACGGTGCATTCATTTGTAATAATAATAATCGTTCTTTCTTAATCTGTTTACCCTCCAGGGTTGGTTTTTCCCTCGGATTCGGTGACGGATCCCACATCTACCGCCTCAAAGGCAGTGTCCTGGAGCGTGAGACTTTGGGTCGGGGGATTAAACTGAAAGGAGGACCAGTACCTCGCCCAGGCGGCCTAACCTGTTATGCTTAACAGGGGCCTTGTGGGGAGGATGGGAAGATTGGAAGGGATATACAAGGAGGAGGGAATGAAGCGGCCGTGGCTTTGTTACAGTAGGTACCATCCCGGCATTTGCCTGGAGAAGTGGGAAACCACGGAAAACCACTTCGAGGATGTCTGAGGTTGGAATCGAACCCACCTCTACTCAGTTGACCACCCGAGACTGAGTGGACCCCGGTCCAGCCCTTGTAGTACGTTTCAAATTTCGTGGCAGAGCCGCGAATCAGACCCGAACCTCCGGGGGCCGCAGCTAATCACGCTAACCACTACACCACAGAGGCGGACAAGAATACTACTAACAATAATGTTGATTTTACACGTTCCACTAACTCCATTTTTTACGGTTTTCGGATACGTGCGTTCATTCATTATTATCTCCTTATAGCAGGTTTGTCAGCAACGAATACATGCATTTCAATTCATGTACCTATACAGTAACTTATTTTCGGTTTGGGTGGGGGAGGATGGGTGTTTTCACTTTAGATTATAAACTATAGATTACTTAAATCCGAAGGAGTATGGGCGTCTGATTTACCCGGTATGGTCTATTCATGTCTCATATTCTGAACATTCGTGTGGGATAGCCCTGTGTGCAACTATCGACCTCCGACGTCATTTAATCGCTTGTCTGCCATGATGTCATCTATCTCTTTACGCGCTCAGCCTATCGATTTAACATTTTGCACCCATCTGTATACCCCGTGTACCTACCATAACGTCTACTAAAACGCAACAAAATTATTGCAAAGCCTGACCATAAGAAAGGAAGCATGCATATCTCAATGAGTAAGCTTAAAATGTAATGAGATAGAGAGATAGATGGACAGGATGCCTTTTTTGCATTGCCACTGACTTAGTCTCAGCCGTTACCATGCTTAGTTTCGAAACAACCACCAGCAGTTGCATTATAGTGCTCTCCAAGGCAGGAAGTTTTAAAGGAGTAGAGTGAGGAGTGGAAGAGGAAACAATTCTGTGAGAATCAAACACCAATAATTAAAAACCAGCCAATGCTGGATTATTTCATATCTTGGCATTTATGATATATAAGGCATAATTTAAGGTAACGCAATAGACTTGGCACTTAACATGTCTTCATCGTCTCCGAGTAATTTATCCTACAGAAATCCTGCACTGAAAGGAAATTCTCTGGAATTATATTTAAATTATATTTAAACTATTCACATTTATTCGCAAACTCTGAACAAACCCAGTTATTTTGATTTATTTCCCATGTTGCTTGAAAACTCCCAAGTGTATTAAGGGAATTTGAAATGATATGTGTGTACAAATGGCTTCTTGAGTCGGTAATTTCCTAATACAAATTATGGTTGAAATACTTCCTTTAATTTTTCTGTTACAAGCATAGAAAGCCGGCCCCGTGGTGTAGGGGTAGCGTACCTGCCTCTTACCCGGAGGACCCGAGTTCGATTCCCGGCCAAGTCGGCCATTTTTAGCTGGATCTTAGGGCTGGTTCGAGGCCCGCTCAACCTACGTCATTACAGTTGAGGAGCTATCTCACGGTGAGATGGCGACCCCGGTCAAAGAAAACAAGAATAACGGCTGAGAGGATTCGTTGTGCTGACCACACGACATCTCATAATCTGCAGGCCTCCGGGCTGAGCAGTGGTCGCTTGGTAGGGCAAGGCCATTCGGAGCTGTTGCGCCGTGGGATTTTGTTTGGTTTAAGCATAGAAACGATATATGCATATAAAAGACAGTGCATTGGTCTTCAAGCAGACTGAGACAATTAAAAGAAGTGGCAAGACGGAATGAATACGCCAAAATGAAAACATTAATTGATGTTAATATACAAAGTTCACACGAAGAAAGTAACGGAAAACTATCTCACTCTTCATTTTGCTGCGTTTCCTCTTGAGTGACATTCTAAGACAATTAATAGTGGAAATGTTGGAGATTCAATCAGCCTTCGGGCTGAGAACTCAGCTAAATAAAGCTACAGACTACATAGGCCTATAATTAGGCCTATTTACAGTATCAAGTGCAGGTAATGAAACAAAACGCACGAACATTTTTTGCGTCCCTTTCTTTGTGTTTTAGCAAATTAGAATATAAACTTAATTGCTGATTGGGGGGCATCTTGGCTTTTAGTCCTCGCATTCGATTCCGAGCGCATTAGGGAAATAATAGGTTCGAACCCCACTGTTGGCAGCCCTGAAAATATTTGTTAGTGGTTTCCCATTTTCATACCAGGCAAATGCTGGGAATGTATCTTAAAGCCACAGCCGCTTCCTTCCCACTCCTAGCCCATCGTCGCTATAAGACCTATTTGTGTCGTTGCGACGTAAAGTAAATACTTATCGATTTCCAGCGGATCGAGGAATTTTAGTCGTTAACGGTTAAATCCATTAGCTTACGATCAGCGTGTTTCTGCTGCCCCTAACATTCCTACAACTTACAGACACACACACAACACAACACTACCCTCTACAACTTGAACATGCGGCCCACTCTTGACAGAGGTTCTGCCTTACAACGCTGCACCAGCTTATCAATAGCCATACGAAATAATTTATTTCACATTAGAAATAATAATAAGAAGAATAATATTAATAATAATAATAATAATTTGGCTTCAGTTACCAGGCTGCAGGACGTCTGAAGGGGTATTATTTGGGTATCCTAACGTGCTGCCATCTGAGAGCGAGCAGAATTCTACTGGAACGATTCTTATGTTGAGTTAATTTTGTCGACAGGACGCAAGGTGTGCCACTAGTAAACCTGGATACAAGAATTATAGCATAGTGTGCCAAGATTTTCGCCGCCCTTCAACTATCGGCTACGCCTGGGGTGATCGAACCTGCACACTTCGGATTGTGCGTCATTCGCTGTAGTTGTAATCCACTGAGGTAGCTACTTTACTGTGGTATTAAAATCCATTATACTTACTAGGAACAAACTATTTCGAAAACAATTAATTATTTTTATCTTCTACGGAGAGCTCTTTCTTTCTGTACTAAAAATTGTGGTTTTCATTACTGCATTACAGTAATATCACTGTGGTTAGTACCTCTCCACCGCTTTCTTGTTACGAACCCGTCTCCTTTGTTCGAAATTGCGAGATGAAGCGCTGCCATAGTCGATCGGATTGAATTTTAAATGCATCAGACATGTGCCACTAGATCAACCGCCAGAACAATTTTTAGGGCAAAGTCCCTACATCTTGCTTCTACACGATTCTATTGCAACTGAAGGTACATTACGCAGTGCCTCTGTCCGAGATTTAAGATTAACAGGGGGACTGATATGTGGTTGAAGATAACGTACAACTCACCTTCATTGGAAGGGTAGGTCTACATGGAAAGAACTGAAATGCTTTGAACCTCTAAAAAGACTGCGAGTTAACAACCAATCTCATTTTCAGTGTCTAGCACTATAGAACTTCATTTGCCAGGTTTGATGTCCTGCCAGCATCTATTGAGCCCATAAATCAGCGCTTTCTTCCGCATTCCTGGGTTCTGACTCCATGACTTTTCACAGCCCACCTGAAACTATCCCGATCATAGATTTTATTCTCCGCAATGCATACCTCTCGCACTCTTGAAACCATCTTAACTTGGATACCTTCGGATTCAGAAAATCCCATATTTTTTAATTTTATTAATGTTATTTCCTTTACGTTCCACTAACTACTTTTATGTTTTTCGGAGATGACGAGGTGCCGGAATTTAGTCCCTCAGGAGTTCTTTAACGTGCCAGTAAATCTACCGACACGAGGCTGACGTATTTGAGCACTTTCAGATAGCATCGGACTGAGCTGGAATCGAACCTGCCACATTGGGTCAGAAGGCCAGTGCCTCAACCGTCTGAGCCACTCAGACCAGCATTTTATTATTATTATTATTATTATTATTATTATTATTATTATTATTATTATTATTATTATTATTATTATTTTGCTATTTGCGTTACGTCGCACCAACACAGATAGGTTTTATGGCGACGATGGGATAGGAAAGGGCTAGGACTGGGAGGTACAGCCTGGTGTGAAAATGGGAAACCATTTTCATGGCTGTCGACAGTGGGGTTCGAACCCACTATCTTCCGGATGCAAGCTCATAGCTGCGCGCCCTAAACCACACGGCCAACTCCCCCGGTATTATTATTATTATTATTATTATTATTATTATTATTATTATTATTATTATTAACAGGAAGTATAACGCTGCAATAAGAGAGAAAAAGAAAGATGTATGATTCTTTGAAGGTGGAGGTTTCGACAAAAGAAAGGGAAGGAATTCGAACGGCGTGAAAATTACACTCTCTTGGTCCCGCAAAGCTAATGCCATCGGCAACGGATCAGAAACCAACGGTGGTCCGATAGGAAATATGAAAGCAAGGAGTCTAATAAGTGGCAAAATGCCAGTCAGCTATTGCCCTGTAGTAAACATGTCAACGCTCTCAATTTGGGAACCCCTTGTGTCCCGTTTTAGTTGCTTCTTATGACAGGCAGGGGATACTGTGGATGTATTATACCACCCTTGGCGGGATGCATACACTGTTACGTGTTTCTGTGGTATATAGTAGTATTATGTATGGTATGTAGGTGAAGAAAAAAGCCAGAGTAATTAACCATACGCAGTTAAAATTCTCGATCCAGCCGAGAGTCGAACCTGAGGCTTCCTGAACTGAAAGACACTACGCTAACAATTCAGCCAAGGAGTCAATAATGTTATTTGCTTTACGTCCGATTAACTATTTTTTCGGTTTTCGGAGAGGCCGAGGTGCCGAAATTTTGTCCCGCAGGAGTTCTTTTACGCGCCAGTAAATCTACCGATACGAGGCTGCCGTATTTGAGCACCTTCAAATACCACCGGACTGAGCCAGAATCGAACCTGCCAAGTTGGGGTCAGAAGGCCAGCGCCTTAACCGTCTGAGCCACTCAGCCCGGCGCCAAAGAGTCCATTGTTATTGTACGTTTAAACAAATGTCCATGACAAAGCGAGAAGAATGGATATCATATTTTCAGACTTGCCGTTAAGTCTTTTGAAGCTTCACAAATTATTCAAGAATCCTTGGGTACCGAAGCTCAGTGATTGAAGATTTTGAAAATTTGTTCGAAAGAACCCAAATAATTCGACAAAAAACAGACATCATTGAAATCATTTGATATGGTTCTCATCAATTACTAAGCTCAACCGAACAAATTAGCTCCGATCGTTGTAGTACGGCCAGTTATGGGTTCGAATCCCTCGTCGGCCATCCTGGAAATGGTTGTTCGCGATTTCTCATTTCATTTCCTGCGAAATACCGAGATAGTATCTTTATCAAAGCTATGGCGGCTTCCTTCACATTCCTTGCCGCACAATTACACCTACATTCACACACAACATCCTTACACAATGGTACATGCAGCTCGCCGCCATGGAGTGTACAGAACCTCGGACACTCCCGATATTTAAAAAAATGCTTAAAAAAGCCGGACAGAACCTTCGAAACGCAGTATATTTCTGTTAACAATGTCCTAGCAATAACATCGTTACTTCGCCTATGCCAGACAATTTGTTCTCATATAATAGGCAGTATTCAAATAAAAATGGATGGATCTATAAAAATAATAGCAACCTCAGTGATCTATATCGAGGAAATAAAATGAAGATATGTTTGTAGAACTCGCCGAGGTGTGTATTTTTTTAAAAAACGAGATGAAATATGTTACGAGCCAACAAAGCACCCTTCTGTTTAATTTTATAGAGCAACATTCGTTTTATTTCGCGGTGTTTGTAACGCGAGACATTTGTACCTATATTAATGTTTAATGCACTGATATATGTATCCGTACCTTCATAGCTCTGAGCTAGCAATAATTTCTATTTTACTGTGTATAACTAGCAAATGGAGATCGGATATACAAGTGAACGCGTCTCCCGTCCATTGATTGCGCCGCGTTGCTCACTTCCGGCGAAAAGGTGCTTCCGGTTTCATGAATGTCTAGTTTCAGGTTTTCCATTCCATTTGCAAGTGCGGAGTCAGCGAGCCTGAACCAGTAGAATAGTGTGGTAATTATAAATCTGATGTTTTGTGAACTCGGTACCAATCATCAGCAGGCTGGAAGCACAATGTGCTAATTGCTATACACTATAATGTTGCTACATGTGATATTCAACATTCCCTTCGTTCGTATTGAACCACTGATGAATGGTACATTCTGTAGCCTGCTTCCAATGGCCTGCTCATGGCCAACAGGACAATCAGGGAGAGTAAAACGAATATGGCTCATCGGTCTTTTTGGCAATCTTAGTCATTCACCTCTACGTATAGCAAGAGATCACCATGGTCACATTGATAATTGCTAAAGTGAGTGAAATGAGTCAGACAGCCTGAGCGATGAACAACAAACGAAGCTCTGAGCTGGCTGTTCTAGGCAACGGTATGGTATAACATAATCCGGCTTAATGAGAAACACCAGAGAAGTTCTGGGCGAAGATTACCAGTTCCAGTCCACGGTAGGCATAATATTGTGACAAGGAACGCAGGCGAAGTGCCTAATTGATGATGTTGTTTGAGTCATAAGTCCACAGACTGATTTGATGCAGCTTTCCATGCCACCCTATCCTGTGCTAACGTTTTCATTTCTATGTAACTACTACATCCTACAGCTGCTCGAATCTGCTTTTCCTACCTTGTTCTACTCCTTCGTTTCTTACCGCGTACACTTCCCTCAAGGACCGAGCAAGTGGCCGTGCGATTATGGTCGCGCAGCTGTGAACTTGCATTCGGGAAACAGTGAGTTGGAACCCCACTGTCGGCAGCCCTGAAGATGGTTTTCTACGGTTTCCCACTTTCATATCAGGCAAATTCTGGGGCTGTACCTTAATTAAGACCACGGTCGCTTCCTTCTCACTCCCAGCCCTTCCCTATCCCATCGTCGCCATAAGACCTATCTATGTCGGTGCAACGTAAAGCAAATCGCACTTCCCTCAAAAACCAACTGAACAAGTCCTGGCTGTCTTAATATTTGTCGTATCATTGTATCTCTTCCTCTCGTCAAATCGATCTCCCCTCATTAATTCGATCCAGTATCAACTTCATTCGTGATTCAATCTATCCACTTATCTTCAGCATTCTTCTATAATACCACATTTCAAAAGCTTCCATTCTCTTTCTTCCTGAACTACTTAACGTCCATGTTTCACTTCCATACCTACAATGCCATGCTCCAGAAGAAAGTCTTCAAAAACTCTTTTCTTTTTCTTATGTCAATGTGCCGGACTGAAAATGGTAACAAATCAAATACGATGGAAAGTTCAGCTGCCCATAGTAGTAATTATACACATTTTTGATCCTAAATAGATACCAGTATAATAATTAATAATACAGGAATCTCAGCTATAACTAATGATTAATCTACTAATTTTTGCTGTCGTTGCATATACTTAAACATGTTTGTCAATCAGTCATCAATGATCTGCATTTAGGGTAGTTGCTCATGTGGCAAATTCTCTAACAATTGTTTACCTCATTTTACATTTATATATAATTGTTTACCCAGATTTTCTTTAATATTTTCAGCGAATTTGGATATTTATCGAACATTTCCCTTGATAATTTCTTCCAATCCATTACTTCTCGTTATTGATGTGGAAATCTGTTAAACACAATTGTAAATGTCACGAAAGCATATTGGATGAATGATGCCTTTGTGCAGTTGGAAGTTGAGCAACTAGAATCATCAGTGTTCCAGATAACATTGCCAGGAACGTCAAAGGCATCTCATTAAACTGAAAATGTAGCTTTCATGTTACTGACTATAGGGCATTGAAGTGATTATGACAAGCGGATGAAAATTGTTGAGAGCGTCACGGCTCTGGAGGTCAAAATAAATGTTGTCGAGAAAAAGACGTTCACATTAACGTTGGACAAACTTCTTCCATTGATCAAAATATACATTCAGAGGTTGGAAGAGGTAAACCAGGTAGAGTGGTTGTTACCTGTATTTGCTTTTCCGAAATTACGAACAAATTTTGTTGACGAAGTAAAAATGAATCTAGAATCTGGCAACATTTTGTTCCAACATTGGGATTGTTCAAGAATACTCTTCGACTTTGCCTGATTTTGAAAATTGATATACAGACGAAAGCGTTCATAGCGACATCGCTTTTAACGTCAAATTGGATATAACGGCGAAATATAATGGTCCCATCGTAATCCTACATATACACTGTATTATAAAAAGCCGCTTAGTACGACATCGCTAATAATGACATAACGTATAAAACTACTTATTTTGATCACATTTGCGGAGAAATTTATCGGCTATAACGTCAAATGGTGAGTTTTGTTTGTTACGTATTTGGGGATTGCTCACAACAGTGTAACGCTTATTATTGTAGACTTCGGATCAGTCTCTCTGTTGAATAGTCAAGGTAAGCATCGCTGTCAAGACGATGCAGAAGAGAAGGTAAGTGTTTAATGCTGAAAAAAGGTCACACATAATACGGCGATTGGAAAATTGGGAAATAAACGTAAAGCATAGCGAAGGAATTGTGTGCAATTTCTACAATTTGGAAGACAGAGAGAAAATAAAGTCTCTTTTCGAAGAAACTTTAAAAGTCAAGCAGGCCAGAATATCTGAGCACAGTGATACTGAAGAATGTTTGCTTGGATGTTTTAAGCAGCAAAGAATAAATAATGTGCCGATCATTGGACGTATTCTTCAAGCGGAAGCCAATAAAATTCCTCGCAGTCCCGCTCTGCAAATACTGAACTGTAAATATAATACTTATTTTAGTGATATTTTTTGAAGTTTTAATTTCATTTTGTTAATTAACCATGTAAATGTGCAGATTAAAACTTACAGATACAACATTTTTAGCAAAAACGAAAAAAACAAACCGGTTTGTGACTATCACGCTATAACGACCGTTGAATTCGCGGTCCATTCGGAATAGTAATAACCGATTTCGACTGTGTGTGTTACAAGTTTGGGTCATGTTCTGATGCATAAAGGGACAAAATGTACACCTTTCTTCACGTAATACAATAAGAAGGGGAGATAGAATTTTATCTTCCCAGGATACCGAACAAAATACAGAGTTAGGTAATTTGCAGCCACATATCCAGTCCCATTCTCCCGACACATTTTTGTTGAAGTTCTTGTTATACGTTCTAAACTTAAACACCTGAGTTACAAAAAGTTCTGCACTTGTTGAACCTAATTCATTTTCAAGTAATCGTTCCTCATAATTTAGAGTTTTTAGTTTGTAACTATCCCACCTGATTCATTTCACTTACTATGACAAACACATCACACACAAATAACACTTGAATATTCACAATTTTTTAAAGAAAAGTATCAAGCAGCGACATGCACCGTAATCGCACACTGCAATAAACAGTAACCGAAGAAGTTGAAATAACCGATAAATATTTATAAGGAACATTCGTTCTTTTTCAATACCCGTGCTAAAAACGTATTGAATCCACTAGGTCTAGTGGAGAAATTACTACATTGGCACTACTGATTTGGTTCACTATAGAGCAGTGAAAGTGAATACTGCACGAATATTTCTCTTTTCGGTTTATCTTTGTGTTTCTATTATCATGCAGTTTATATCATGAGAAAACGGGTTGAAACGTTCTAGGAAAAAGAAAGTTCCTTCAGACTACACTGAAGAAAGTTAACAAAACTGTTCCTGTCACCATTTAGCGCACAAAATATAAACTATGAGGAAGATCTGTTACAGCGCTGAAGAGCTCGGTCTCAAAATCTTTGTCGGTGGATTTCACCGTACACCTCCACCTCCTCCTAGCTCCTCTCACAGCTGCAAGTTAGGGTACGGTGCTGTCGAATGAGAGAGGAAATCCATAACTAGAATTATGACTCCTGCTATGTTGCCACGTACATACGGGAAAATAGCTTCATGTGTAAACCCTACAAAGAGCACTTTTTAAAGGAAGTTGCGTCTTAGATACGTGCTCCTTTGAATTTTCACCTTGTGACCCAAGGGGAGAACCGATCCAAGCTTTAAATGTTGGTGGCAGTGATTTGATTTCACAGATATTTGTATCCTATTATTATCTGGCTCACATTACTCAATTGCAGATCTTCTGAGGTGGAGCTATGCAGGCAAAAAAAAATTAAAATTCTTATTATGCTACTGCCTTGCAATGAGACCGGAATTCTCCTGAACAATTTCTGTAATTTTTCCCTTTACACTCAGTTCGTACCAGAGATCATTCATTACCAACAACAATTCCATGGAGTGCACTGACTTTTTCTGTCGGCCTTCAAAAATTTACACATAAGAATCACATCCTCTGGAAGAACATTCGGAAGAAAACACAAAATAAGCCAGGATGTCTCCAGTGATCCCAGAAATGCATAATATTAGGAGTGAAGACAGTCTCGTAATTCCATCACCATCATCATCATCATCATTAATACTGATTTTCATTCATTGATTAGAATAACGATTGTCTTCGGAGTCCATCAGTGTTGCTGATCATGGGTTCTTAGATATACTGTAAAGAAAGTGTTCAGCATCATGTCAGTGTTTCCTTAGTGAGAGAGGGAAATCGCTACGGCTTTTACATAATAAAGACTCTAAACAAACTCAGTTACAAAGTGGAACAAATATAAAATTTCACCATGAACTTCTGAGTGATTTATTGCGTTGAAGCATCTAGTAGGAAGATGATATATATTTTTGCTCTCTCCTGAGTAATCTTAATGAATTTGCATTAGTATCAGGAATATTTTAAAAAAAGTATTCCGAAGTTAGTTAAAGGAGATCGATCACTCAACAAATATATTAAAGTTCAATAAAAATGATGATGGAGATTGTCCACTTTCCCCATTTTTCCATTAAATACGCCTCGTATATTATAGCTAATCGTGGTTACACTGTAATTGTTATTAACTTTAACAAAACGTATATCGGAACTATGGTTTGCGACCTATTGAACAGGAGGGGAAATTCAGATAAATGTAACACCGGATAAAGTTGACTCAGCCGATTAATTACAAATTGTATCGATATCATTCTCAGTCACGTGCATCCATCGGATGGACATCCAGTATACGAGCGGAACAAAGCTGTGCATCAATTGACTCAATAAATTGGCACGGCTGGGAAGTTACTATCGGTGTTAGTTCCGTAACCACGCTCTGATCGCATACCTCAACTGATGATTGGAAATTGTATCGATGAAAACACAGAAATACCTCAGATTACACACCGTTATCTGCCATTTATTTTACCAGAGCATTGACATTCTTTCTTGGGTCAGCCAGTGTGTTCATTTGATGACCAAACGAAACCAAACCAAACCCCATGGCCAACAGCCCCGAAGGGCCATGGCCTACCAAGCGACCGGTTCTCAGCACGAAGGCCTGCAGATTTCGACGTGTCGTGTGGTCAGCACGACGGGTCCTCTCGGCCGTTATTCTTGTCTTTCTAGACCGGGGTCTCAATCTCACCGTCCGATAGCTCCTCAATTGTAATCACGAAGGCTGAGTGGACCTTGAACCAGCCCTCAGATGCAGGTAAAAATCCCTGAACTGGTGAGGAATCGAACCCGGGGCCTCCGGGTAAGAGGCAGATACGCTACCGCTCCATCACGGGGCCGCTCATTTGATGAAAACATTCGAATATAATAGTGACTTATAAATCAAATGCTACAAAAAATAATTCATGGTTCGAAGGTACCTTAGTGGAATCTGTCTTCGTGATGTATTTATCGTTGGAACTCCCAGGGATCTCTTTCTCTGCGAGGAGGTCGCCTATGGGACATGGCAGTATATTGACTGGTATATTAAGTTTTCTGTAGTGAAAGTAAGTCCGTTAGTTCGTAACAACAAAGTTTAAACCACAGCTTGGAATTTCACGTCGCCGTCTTAACAGTATGGTAACACGCTAATGCATGAACCTGTCGTTTCTCCCACTTCATTGCTAGTAGAGATGATATCATCTACCATACGGTACGTAGCGGAGGGCTTTGGAACTACGCCAGCTATCACACAGTATCTAGTTGCACACCATGGTACCTAACGGCAAACTTCAAACACTGCTTGAAGAAAGAAAATTATTCATGGAAGTCGGCGATCTTAAGAAGACCTCTTATTTTTTCGTGGACTTTCAGTTTGTGCACTTTAAAAACGAAATCTGCTCTGCAGTTTTCTCACAATTTTCATTCCGAAAACGACTGTTATAGTAGATATGAGGGGTCCACGGGAAAGGTGAGGGGGATGTCAGCTGACTACTAAAGCTGTGCCAGAATAAACAATATATTCATAAACGGCAGTAGAATGAGTGGAGTTCTCGCCCAACACAAGAAATGGGGTGATTGCGGAGAAATAAACCAATGTAAAAAGAAACCGTCCGTCCGCCTTTGTGATGTAGTGGTTTATGCGATTAGCTGCGACCCCCCCCCCCCCCTCCGGCGGAGGCCCGGGTTCGATTCCCGGCCAAAACGGGGTCAACTCAGCCTTGGGAGGTCAACTGAGTAGAGGTGGGTTTGATTCGCACCTCAGCCACCCTAGAAGTGGTTTTGCGTGGTTTCCCACTTCTCCTCCAGGGATGCCGGGATCGTAGTTAACTTAAGGCCACAGCCACTTCCTTCCCTCTTCCTTGTCTGTCCCTTCCAACCTTCCCGTCCACCGCAAAGCCCTTGTTCAGCAAAGCAGGTGAGGCCACCTGGGCGAGGTACTGGGCATCCTCCACAGTTGTATCCCCCGACCTGGAGTCTGAAGCTCCAGGACGCTACACTTGAGGCGGCAGAGGTGGGATCCCTCACTGAGTCCGAGGGAAAAACCGACCCTGGAAGGTAAACAGATAAAGAAGAAGAAGAAACCACTTTTCCCTTTGCGAAAATCAGATGATCGTAATTATGTCTCCCGGTTATGGCCATACAGCAACAGCTGCTAATTTCAGATGGCAAACAGCCATAAGTCATAGTGTGTAAGGTTGCTAGGTAACATTGTCTGACTATCCATCTATACATTACATCACTGCCTCCACGATTGCTATGGTTACACTTCTGTCACACATTTTGTCGCGTTTTGTTACACAAATTTTATGTTGACCCCCAGCCTCAAGACAAAAACGTCAAAAGCATGCACTGCAAGTTGCAGATTGTACAGTAGGCCTATGCAATGGCCGAGAAGAATTCAGAACCAATCCTTCGGTTTGTTGAAAGTCGTATGAAGATTTTTATGTGTACGGTAGAAAGATACGCAGTCCCCATGATTCCCGCGAACTCATATGCACGGTTTGATGCCTTCCTTCCGAAAAGGATGTCTTATTTCCTCATTTGCTATTGACCTTACGTCACGCCTAAACGGACAGGTCATATGGTGAAGATGAAACAGAATAATGCTAGTACTAGGAAAGAAGCAGAGGTACAGTCCCAGAATTTGTTTGGTGTGAAAATGCGAAACCTCGGATAAGGGTTGCCGACAGTGAGAGACGACACCATTATCTCCCGAATGCAAGTTCACAGGTACGTAACCGAGACCACGCAGCTAACTCACTCGGTGTAAAGTATGTCCTTTTCAAACATGAACAATAAGAGAACTTGTCATATGCATGTAGCATCCGTGACTCATGGAATGCAGAGACGCTTACAGTGGCCAAATGATGTGTTGTACATTCTCCAAGGTCAAGTGTAGAACTACCGGTAACATTCAGTCATGAGTTTGTCCTCTTCTTATGAAGAATGTTCTGAAGTCCCTAATCCAGGAAAGAAATCTTCTCACATGAAAGTCCTTATGTCATTTTGGAGCCCACTTATTATTTCTTACCAGACTTACCTCCGTGTGATTAACAGTCACCAAAAAGTAGCACTCGAAATGCCGGTATAAACTTGATGGCATGTTAAAAAATGAGGAATAGTGCGCGTTTTGAATGTCAGACGTCACAGTTTCTTTTCCGTGACGAGCGTGTAAATATATTACTTTCCGATTTTCTTTCTCCTCACCAGAATGCTTCAGATTCTTAGAAACTGTGCAGATACGATTTCAGTTCATTAGACTACAGAACACATATGATGAGTGTATGTTCAAAAAGTGCTACTTCCACTACAAAAGATTTTTTTAAAAGTATTTCGTCCGCATGCATTGCAATAGTTGTATACTATCGAATGCCATGAACAATCCAGACCAGAAAGATGTAATTCTTTAAAAGTAGTACCGTACCCAATCATGGGTACGTTTCATTTGCCTTTCATTATTCGCTTCCTTTCTTAGGGTGGAAATAGCGCCTTTCAAACAGACACTCCTCATAGACAGCCATTGCCGTACACATATGATTGTACAAATTATTAGTTATGTAAACTTAATCAGTGAAGTACCCCCAAAATATGGAAAAATGTAACTTCTCAATGCACCTTTCATATCTATAGTTTTAGATTCGATGTTACTGTCATAAACGATTATTCGAAACTTGAGATGTCTAAAAAACAGTAATGAAGACATTGTAAGGAAGAATATCAGTATCATCAGAGGTTCCCGTGGCCCGAGTTTATCACATCATCTTCCTGTTCCGTACTCAGCGACAGTGAAAAAGTACGCGAGGCACAATAAAGTTTCATCACCGTAAAAATGACGTTTATGGCCCCCTGAGGCACATTTACTTAGCCGGAGACAAAATTTAATGCACACTTTTACCCTTAAAGTATTTATGAACAGTTACATCACCTCCTGTACAGACATATGGGCGCGGTAGTTAGCCTTCAAAGAGCGGAACACTCGCCATTTCCATACGATTAATGTCAAGATAATGCAATAAGGTAATGTGTGCTGCTTGCACTAACAAGAACATCCGATATTTAATTCAAAAATCATACATTCATACGCACAATGCACCTTCTCCCTCAAATTCTTACAACCATGAACAGATGTGTGTGAAGGCAATAGCTCTTCAGTTGATTCCAACATTTATTTCAGTCATTAATAATAATAATAATAATAATAATAATAATAATAATAATAATAATAATAATAATAATAATAATAATAACGTCCTGTTTATTTAACGTTGCACTAACACATCGAAGGTTTTCGGCAACGGAGGGATGGGAAAGGGCTAGGATTGAGAAGGTAGCGGCCATGGCCTTAATTAAAGTACAGCCCCAGCATTTCTCTGGAGTGAAATTGGGAAACCGTGGAAAACATCTTCTTCAGGGCTGTCGAACGTGAGATTCGAACTCATTATCTCCCGAATGCAAGCTCATAGCTGCGCGATATAACCGCACGGTCTACTCACTCGGTAGTAGTAATAATAGCTATAATCATAATAATAATAAAATTAAAATAACAAAATAATAGTATTAGCCAAGTGGTATCATCATTGGCTTCTCACCAATGCATCAGACGTTCAAATTTGGGGCAATGAACATGGGATTTTCAAAATTAAACACAGATTCTTTCAGTTCGAATTCCACGTAATAAATCTACAAACTAAACCACACATACTTTAACGCCAGATGTTATACTTATGAAGCACAAGGGATCTCCGATTCCATTATATTTCATGTTCCTCCTTTATTTGGTATTGCTACCCTTCTTTATTTAAGTAACAGACAGACAAACTGGTAGACAGGCAGAACAATTAAAATGAACCCAGCATTGGCTATTACTTTCCCTGTACAATTTCAAATAATGTGCTCGTTTTATTTTCAAAAAAGTATTATTATTAGACTAATATTCTCCATCGCCAGGGTCGCTACGGAGCATGAGATCTCAACTGTTTGTCTTCTTGTGGGCCCACCAGGTTTTCATCCTTACGGGTTGTACTTTCTTCCTTGCATCAGAATGGACATGCTGCGGTCGAGTTGGGACTTTTTCTTAATGAACCTGTTTGAGTTTGTGTTTGAACGGTTAAGTTTCTTGTTTGAGCGGTTAAGTTTCTTGTTTGAGCGGTGCTCGGAGTTGAATGTCTGTTCCTGTAATTCCGTAGGCCTACCTTAAAATACCCTTATCGATCTCCACCAAACAAGGAGGGATCGTGAGAGTAAAAAGTTATCATTCTTTTCAGGATTACGCTTGATATCTTTTTGGTGTGGGGTGTATATTTCTAAGTTGCTCTGAAGTCTGTAAACAACATCTTTGAGGTTAGGGCCAAGAATTCTTTGGATACTCCTCCTTTCCTTAATTGCCAGTTTTCAAATAGGCTGTGTGTTCGGAGTGTTAAATATACTGCTGCATATAATGTTTCAGGTCTAATTACAGTCTAATAATGTATATTTTTTTGCATTTTGAGAGAGAGACTTTTCCTTATATATGTTTTGAGTGAGTCGGAAGGTTGTTTCAAACTTGTGGACACGTGTTAAGACGGTGAACTTCTCAGAATTGATTGATTCAACTCATTCTCCAAGGTATATGAATCTTTTCACTTTCAATATTGTACCGTGGCTAATGAGAATATGTGGTCATGCATGTATTATCTTATAAATGAAGTCGGTTTCTGTGTATTTTATTATTATTATTATTATTATTATTATTATTAATATTATTATTATTTAACATTTTTTTTCTGTTTCTGTTGAATATACCAACCAGTTTTCTCAACAACTCCATTAGAATCCATCGTTTTCTTGTTGTTTACTCGGCTTAAAGAAAGGTAACCAAAAACGAAAAATGAACAGAGTTACCCTCTGAAACTTTGTAGAAAGAAAAGCAAATCAAGATTACAAGGTGGTGACTGTTGTTGTTTAAGGAGACAAAACAAAGAGATATCTTGCACTCGTAACTAGCTCCATAAAATGGTGGGGAGAAGAGCTAAATTATAGAAATGGCCATCGTTGGTGTCGTAAGGGAAAAATGTTGGATTAAGGGAGGTCTGAGAGAGATTTGTTTTACGTCGCACCGTCACAGACTGATTACACGGAGACGATGGGACAGGACAGGGCACGAAATAGAATTGAAGCGACCGTGACCTCAATTAAGGTACACCTCGGTCATTTGCCTGGTATTAAAATGGGAAACCAGGGAAAGATATCTTCAGGACTTCGGACAGTAGGGCTCGAACCCACCATCTATCTAATACAGGCTGACAGCAACGTGACCTGAACCGCCTTGCAACTCGCTCGGTGAGAGAGAATATTGCACCAAATTTTAAACCCTTGAGGGGACTAAGATTTTAACCATGAGATGTGTATGTTCAGTCTTCAGCCCTGAGGCTGGTTGTATCCTCAACAGCTCCGCCATCAGCTGTCATAGATGGCCTAGGCAACACTGAAGAGACGTAATAGGGAAATGAGGAGTGATGTAGTTTCCCGTTGCTTTCCTCACCGAGCCAGAAGATGCTATTACATATCAGTCTGCCAAATCCACTGAAATGCATGCACCAACCGACCCTATGAGCAAAATTTTCACACCATTCATAGCAGGGACTGGCTGCAGAAGGAATGGCATTACTAGCATCGCTCATACCTCAGCCACTTTCATATTGTCAAAGCCAAGTATAAGACAGAGACAGATCAATGAAAGTAACAAAATTACTCTAGCCCATTCCAGAAGACACAGTACACTGTAAACACTAGGTCCTGCCAGGAAAGACAATAACCATGAGAGGTACTTGGAAAGAAAGTCCTTACATTCCACGGTGGGCCTTGGAGGAAAGGAATATGAAGGGAGTGGACTATTCGAAACTTCGGCTCGTTTTGGGGTAGGGTAGTTAGCTCACATCCATCTGTCATTGTTCCCACGAAGTAACCTGGTAATCATTTTTGACTTAGGTTGCGTGAACCTCAGGACAATTTACCGCTCCAAGGGTGTAGTAGCCGAATGGAATTGTCACTGGCTGCTCACTGGAATAGCAGCCAATTCATGTGGGTTTTTGAAATGAAAGTCCACGTCCCCATGGTTTGGATTCCATGTGAAACTGGTGGGGAGATTCATTTCTAAAAGTTTTGACTTCCTGATAGGGAAGTGAAATCATGTCATTCGGCGAGAACCGAGTACATCTTTATCGCCTCGGCTCGTAAGTTTCATCATAATCATCTCCAAATGATGGAAGTGAGAGTATCCTCCTCCTTGACAGTTTCCACAATTATCTGGTCGGCGTTTCGTGCAGATTTGACCCAGTTCTACCGCCAGATGCCTTTCCCGACGCCAACCCTGTTTTGATGGATGTAGTCACTATTGTATGTGTCTATGGTGGTAAGTAGTGTGGTGTGTTGAATGTAGATCAGGGTTACTTAAACTGTGCGGCGCGCCTCCATCGGGAGGTGCGAGAACTTACCCGACTTCTTACCGAAAGTTTAAAATGTGAAAATAAAAACTATACCAATATCTTTGTAATCACAAAAAAGTCGAAATTACAGTGGAATAGTCAAGGAAGTAATAGAGGACTTCTTCCTGTTTGAAAGGTTGTTGCAGGAGCAAGCTAAGGAACATGAGAAGACGAGGCAATAGTTCTAGTAGATCATGAAGGAAACGGGAGCATATATGGAAAGCAGTGAAAGGGAAATCGTATATTTTAGGAAGAGAATAACAATTTTGGAAGAGGAGGTGAGGAACTTAAAATAGGAAACTGCAGACGCTAGCCGAGAACGTAGAGAAAAATCCATATTTATTTATGGTATGAAGGAAGAGAATACAGAATCTGAGGTGGAGATCGTTTATTAAATGCTTGACATCGTGCAACATAAAATGAAAATGAACTTCAGCGATGTAGATATAGACGATGTTGTGAGAGTAGGCAAAAGAAGGGAGAGTAGACCAATAAAGGTGACGTTGATATCTACGCTGATGGCTAATATAGTGGTGAAGAATGTCGGGAATCTACAGGGTAATAAAATGTGGATTAAAAGGGACATAGGAAGAGACGAGTACGAGAAGTATAAGATTCTGATGGAACATCTAGTGAGAACAAGGCTGCAAGGATTGAGAGCGCAGATCAGGGGACAGACACTAGTTGTTACCAACGGAAAATGGACGCGGAGGTTGTCTGTGTCCAAACGCAAGGCAATGGAAGAAGGGATGGGAGTGAGAGTGGAGGAAAGACAGGTTCCAGAAAGAAATTCCGGATAAGACGGTCTTGGTTTGCAAGATGAAGCTACAGGGGTTGTGTGTCGAGTGAGTCTAGTATAGGGAGGAAAGGAAGAAGTATAAGTCTAAAAGAGCTGTGGGGTAAGAAAGACAATAAAGATGATGGTGTAGTAACGAGAAGTAGGAAGTTAAGTAAAGGGAGACAGTAGATAGTGTTGGTAGTGATAAGTGATGAGGTATTTTATTATAGCAGGAGAGTAATTGTAATGAGGTATTAAGTCTGAATGATAAGAGAGGTAGTGAAAGACGGTGAATGGATATTGGTAAGAGAGGAAGTGTAATGAAATATTATGTATAGTTAATAAGAGAGCCAGTGTTGATGTGGTTGGTGATCGATAGAAGGGAGTGGATCTCGGCAATTGAGGAATTGTAATGAGGTATGATGTCTGATTGATAGTAATGTAAAAGTGTGGCGATTTTAGGGTCGAAGGTAAGAGAGATGGAGTAGGTGATTTGAATTTGAAGTGTAATGAAGTATTATGTATGGTTGATAAAGGAGCTGGTGTTGTGAATGGGTTATTATGTCTGACTGATAGTATTTGAAACTTATGGTGAATTTGGGGTCGAAGGTAAGTGAGTTGGAAGTAGATTAATTGTATTTAAAAAGTATGGTGAGTGTGAGGTTGATGGTGGATTAGAGTGCATAATTTAATTTTGGTGAGTTGTTTGATTTGAATGAAGAGTTGAGGGTAGAGTGTGGTTGTTAATGGTATTTGAGAAAAATAGTGAATAGTGTAGAGAAGAGGGATTATGAATAAGAGGTGAGTGGGAGATATGAGATTGGAAAGTATGATGTGGTGGTATATAAAGAATGATTGTGTTTATTAATAGACAAGGTGGACTGATGGCAAAATTCAATATGGAGAATGGCTTGGTATTTAAATGAGATTAAGCATGGTTAAATATGATGAGTAGTATCAGAGAAGTAGTACAAGGATAAAGTTGCAACGAGAGCAGAATGAGGTACTCATACGCGGCTGGTGATGTAACATAAGTCAGGACTCAGCAAGCCAGAGTGGGTCAAGTAGAAGGATGGTAGGAGCAATGGAATGTGCAAAGGTTTGCGTGTTTAGTCAGAAAGGACAAGAAGGTCTTTGACATTCATAATGCCGTTTATTTTATTTCAACTTTATTATGTCTTTTAATTCTATTTTATTTAAATTGCATATTCTGAAAAGACAATATGAATATCCAGGTGAGACGTTGGACGTGGCATGCAGGGGCTGAGGATGACTACTGTGGCGACTCTCACTTTGGAGATCACGTTTCCTGGGTATCCGATGGACCTCATGGCATGTCCAAGGAGTATCATGTTTCCTTTCGTTTGATTATTATTGTTATTATTATTTTGTTCATTTCTTCTGTTTTTTTATCCGTTTATTTCACTATTGTTATTATTTGCACTAAATTTGTGCCTATTGTCATGGCCCCTGGTATCACCATTAAGGGTAGAGCAGGGGCCATAAGGTAGCCGTATTATATTCTGTTGCATTATAGGCACTATGTAGCTTGCTTATGCTACTATGGATTTATGGGAACATGTATTCGGGCGTGAGCTTGTTATGTTCAGCAAATAAATGTTCACTTTGTTTAATGTTGTGGCTGCAGACAGTAGGCTACGCTACCCAATAAACAGAGGCGATATTTAGAGACAGTGCATAGCAACCTACAAGGTAAGGATCGAAAACATATTTTTCGTAAAGCAACGGAAACAAAACCATGTAAAATTGCATTTTCTTAAGAAGTGTTAGTGCTCACAAAATCACTACTAGCATCGTACAAAATAGCGTATCGTGTGGCACGTTGCAAGAAACCACACACCATAACCGAATAATTGATTCTGCCTGCAGCAATTGATGTGCTCTTGATTATGATAAGCGAATCGGCTGCTAAGCAACTAACAAGTGTACCTCTGTATGTGCTGTTGATATAAACGAAAAATTTATCCAATAATTTAGAGAGAAGGAATTTTTGATGCAGTTGAATGAGGCAACTGATAGTAACAGTGATGTTAACTTGATCTACTATTGTAGAGATTTATAAGGAAGATAATTCATCTTTGAAGATATTCTGTGTGGTGAAAATATCAGACTCACTTGTCAGTACTAGTTATTTGAAATAATCGAGAGGATTGTGGATGAAAGCCAGCTGGATTGGAGCAAATGCTCTAAAATAAGCAGAAGTGGTGCTCGTTCGATATCAGAACGTTATAGTGAGCTGCAGGCTCTTATCTATAAAAAAGCTCCTGATGCATTGTAGACTCACTACATTGTTCACAGGGAGTCCCTCACTTCAAAGAACCTCAACAATGACGTACACGACATACCAATATCAGCAATAATAGTGGTGAACTGCATCAAATACCGTCCCCGAAAAACTATTTTTATGGGAGTTGAACACACTTCCCTTTTTATTATTGCAACTCAAGTTGGTTGTCTCACAGGAATGTAATTTGCTTTCATTTTCATTGGTATAGGGATTGCATTCCTGCCTTGTAGAAAAAATCATGCTTCATGGGCATTGACTTCGTCCACACGTCTGATAGTTTCCAGGAACTAAACATACTGAATGTATCTCTACGAGGGAATGATACCCAAATTCAGCATCTATTAGACAACGTGTCTCAGATTAAAAAGGAAGCTATTGCTTTGCAAAAGAAACACTGAAGAGGAAAGCATTTCTGATTACATGCATACATTGTACTCATTTTTGGAAAAATCAGAACTACAATTAAATGAAGAAACCAAATCTGTCTTGAGAAATATTTACAACTTCATGTCCGCTTCGAAAAGTATTTTCCATAGGATGCACAGGTCAACTAGATCAGGGATCTTTTCAACACAGATCCTATATAAAATGTCACACAGAAGTAGCTTTTTGCTCTTCACTCAGACCACAAAATGAAGACTATGTTTCTTCCTTCAAAACTGTCTGAATTTTGGAGCCTCATAATGAATGAGTATCCGGCGTTAAGTAAGAGGACCTTGTTCATTCTACTGTTGTTTGTAAAGTCTTATCTGTCTAAAACGGGGTTTTTAAATCATTATGGGGATCAAATATAAAAGTATATCAAGAATACAACTCTAAAATGAGTTGCGCCTTGGTATTTTGAAATATGAACTCAGATTCGATGAACTGCCTGACATCAAACAAAATCACACATCCCGTTGTCTTGGCTGAACATGAGGCATTTTAATAATTTCCATTAACCAGGTTTTGCTACGGACCATAATTGTATCCATTCTTCGTTACGAAGAGTAAACTGATGAACTGATGACATTATAAATATATATTTCACTTCAATCACTCATTCATTCATTACTTACATGATATCGATGGTAAGTAAACACACGAAAGATTCTGTATTCATTTTTCATTGTCACAAATTAACAAAATTCATTGCTGAGATGGGAGCGACGTGCTGATTTTGGAACCACAGGAGATTTACGACAACGAAATGTTCGAAAACCCCAAAGGTAGATAAAGAGAAATGTATTAAGACGATCACAAACACGACATTCGCCTTCTCACACCTACTTGGCAGGTTCGATCCTGGCTCAGTCCGGTGGTATTTGAAGGTGCCCAAATACATCAGCCTCGGGTCGGTAGATTTACTGGCACGTAAAAGAACTCCCGCGGGACAAACTTCCAGCACTTTGGCGTCTTCGAAAACCTTCAGAATGAGTTAGCGGGATGTAGAAACGATATTATTATTATTATTATTATTATTATTATTATTATTATTATTATTATTATTATTATTATTATTATTATTATTAATATTCCGGAAATTTCGTGGCTTACAGGGGTGTACGAAGGTGCCAGGGTGGAGGGGTAGACAAGGAAATGACCAGAGCATAAATTTGATTTTCACTAAATTTTGAAATTTTATTTATTTCCTTCCTTTTTTTTTTTTACTTTCAAATTTGATAAATAGAAGATCTGAATAAACAGTAACAATATAATAATGAGCTCGTCAGCTTTAACAAGAGTGACTTGAAGTCCAAAAATCAGGTACAGAACTCGAGAGAATTATCAGCACGATAACATACAGGGAAAGAGCATTATAGCTCTGAACAGGTACACTATCTTATAAGAGCATGTTTGCTCCGCTAGTTAACATAGCCTAGGAGTATGAGCTCCAAAAGTCAATGTAGTCCAGACACTCAGAGGCATAAGTTTCTTACAGCGCACAAGGATATACAACTTGATCATCTTCAAAAATAGGTTATTTACAGTCACTTAGCCCTGTTTTGGGCTTATCTTCTGCTCAACAGTTTTTCACTTTCCTTTACAGAAACATAAACAGGGGCAATAAGTGCCCATACTAAGTGGCCTTAATGTAAAAAGAAAAAGGTTGAACATGATAGGCCATGAACAAAAGGGTAGAAGGCGGTACACTTGCATTCCTTCTAGAAGATTCTAAGACCCTAAATGGGCTTATGACCCTATGACGCAGAGAGTAAACCTATTCTACGCTGGGGTGACTAAATGAAAAACATGAAATTCCAAGAGGGTGTTAAGAATTAGAGATGATTAGAAACTTTGGTCACGCAATACGAAGTTGAACGGGAATCAACAGAGGGAGATCACTCTTTGTTCCCTTACATTATATGTTTCCCAGCAGGGATTTGAGTAGAGTCCTCAGACCTGCCAAAAATCTACATTATAAACCTTGAAATTAGAATTTCAAAGGAATAAAGGAAGTTTGAAACCTTCCCCTCAAGCTATCTACCGGAGCTATCACATGTTAGGAAAATTCTGCCATTACCTTGGAGTTGCTGGGCCTTCCGATCGCCGACCTACGGCCCCTGCTTCCTTACTACACTCCGCACACAATGAACTGGAGCGATGAAGATGAAGACTGAGCCCTAAAGTGCCCATCTTTTATAGCATTTCTAGGGCGAAGTTTCCAGAACTCTTTACAGATAGGCTGGATGCCTGTACACACACCCAATTTTAATTGGCTAGAGAAAATATTCTCAAAATATTTGATTGGTTGCTGGATACAGGAGTTGGAGGAGCAGAAGTGTTGACAAACTTGACACAAGAACAAAACAATCTTATAAAACTAAGGTTAGGTAACAGAGAAAATTAACTTTCCCTTAAGAATTAATTGTCCTTAAACTCGCCAGAGGGGGCACTTAGGCCGATGGTAGAGATATCTAACAGTTGGAATCCTAAGTATCTTGCATACCGTTAGTTCAAGTTCAATTACATAGATGGCTTTATAGAAGGCGCGCAGTTTAACTGGACGGAAAAAGGTGTACCCCGGGTTTATTATTATTATTATTATTATTATTATTATTATTATTATTATTATTATTATTATTATTATTATTATTATTATTACACATCACGGAGTCAGAGGTATTAGTAATTCGCGCTTAAACTCTACGGTCCAATCGGAATTCGAACCCGGTGTCCTCTAAACTGAAGGCCAATACACTAATTATTCAGCCAAGGAATCGCATCAACGACTTATTATACAGTGCTGCTCTGAAAACGTATTCTTTCACTACATTTTCTGTCGTTTATTTCTTAGGACGTGCTTGAATACTATGAAATTCAATTGCGATATTATATGTGAGTGTTTCGACGTGCTGAGTAATTCAAAGAACGAAGTAGGTCTTCTCTTTATGTTGGTAGTATTGCGTGTTTCCGGGGCACAGTGTATATGGACAAGTGGGTAGGGTCGGGGGAGAATAATGGACAGGGTGCAGTAACTCCCGCTGAGTCGGCTTTTCAAATATCTTACATCTTTCATGTTCATGCTCGTGGCGGACATTTGGTGCTGTCAATGTTATACTCCGCTAAGAACACGACCCCGTAATTTACGGATAAGGCTAACCAGGTAAGGAGAGAGAAATAATCTACTAGAACCAGCGACAGGAGAAATACATTAGTTTAACACTGTTATTTAAACCTGCTGCAGTCCACTTTCATATCCATGCATTTCAACACACGTGCTATAAACACAGATACTACTGCTGACTTGATTGGTTTTATCCATGGTACTGTGACTACCTAAGTACAGTACAACGATTAATAATAATAATAATAATAATAATAATAATAATAATAATAATAATAATAATAATAATAATAATAATAATAATAATAATAATAATAATTGTGCCGAGAGAGTTTGCCATGCGGTTAGGGGCGCGCAGTTGTGAGCTTGCATTTGGGAGACAGTGAGTTCGAATCCCACTGTCGGCAGCCCTGAAGATGAATTTCCGTGGTTTCCCGTTGTCACACCAGGCAAATTAGTATTATTATTATTGTTATTATTATTATTATTATGAATAACAATTACATGTGAATAACAATTACATCAAAATGGGAAATGTCCCCGTAACAATGGTCACTTACAGTAGTGTGTGATAATAAAGTGAAAACATAATTACCGAACAACAACAACAACAACAACAACAACAACAAGAGTACAACAAGCAATTCCATGGAAAGAAAATATTACAAGAAATACTACTAGTTTTAACGTTCTAAATCCAGCATTATCATATATAAATTCACACACAGTTTAAGTATTTCCAGTGCTTAACATTACGGCTCAGAACACTATAGGGTGAGCTTACTACTAGCTTAACATTACAAGTGATAATAGAGTAAAGTTAAAATCTAACTACCCAACAACACGACTACGACAGCAAGAGTACAACGAGCAATTCCATGGAAAGAAAATACGGCAAGAAATACTACTAGCTTAACATTCTAAATCCAGCATCATCATATACAAATTCACACACAACATAAGTATTTCTAGTGCTTAACACTACGGCTTACAGTACTATAGGTTAAGCTTACTACTAGCTTAACAAGTGATGATAAAGTAAAATAAAACCACCCTACAACAACAACAACAACAATGCTGGGGCTGTACCTTAATTAAGGCCACGGCCACTTCCTTCCCACTCTTAGCCCTTTCCTACCCCATTGTCGCCAAAAGACCTACCTGTGCCTGTGCGTTATAAAGCAACTTATAAAAAAATCATAAAATAAGACGCCGAGGTGCCGAAATATTGTTTCTCTGGAGTACTTTTACGTGTGGGTAAATCTATCAGCAGGAGACTGACATATTTGCGGAACTTCAAATATGTTGCCACCGGACTTTGTCGGGATCGAACCTGCCAATTCTGGCTTCTGCCATCTGATCCACTCAGCCGGGCAAAGTTGGAAAGACTCAAGTAAATCCAGAATACGGCAAATTCCGCAATAATTGAAGCATGTTTACTGTGACCATATCCCATCGTGATGAGCAAGGAGCTTATTACGTCCTCTGTCTGATGGTGAAAGCTGTAAATTGTGCAATAGATCTCTTTGGTTGTAGTATCAGGAAACTTCGGTGGCCTATTTATCCTGTTTACTGTGTTTGAAAGACAGGCTTCTTTAAGGTGAGCCCTTTTACAGTTATTTCCTACTGCCTTAAAGTTATCGGCAAAGCATTCACGGACTACGGCGGAATTAGGCATACCCTGCTGTTGAATTGCCCGATTCCTGCGGATTTAGCAGAAGTGCTACAATAACTAAGTGAATCAATTCAAAAGGTAAACTGTATTATAATATTGTTTTCAGGTAATGTTAATGGCTTCCGGCGATGTCTGGTGTAGATTTTAAAGTTGATTCTCATAGGTATGTCTGTGAACATGGGGCCCTACCTGGGATGAAATATGATTTTAAATACGACACACACACACACACACACACACACACACATCGGTCTTCATAAGGCACTTCCATTTGATTTGCTGCACTAAGAGACACGCTTAGCCCAAGTTGGCAAGTACCGATGATATTTGGTTGATTTACTCTAATGGCATGTAAGGTAAATTATGCGGGAAAGAATTCCGGCACCTTATCGTCTGAGATTCGTAAAATTTACTATTATTATTATTGTTATTATTATTATTATATATATATAATTCGCTGGGGCCATCAAGGACCACGTTAAGTCTTGTTGCATTTGACACTGAACTTGGCCTTCTTTAGAGCCCAAATTTCCCTCATTCTTTGCGAGTGGGCCTGCTTACGCTCCACTGTCCAAGGGGCACAATGTCTTCTCTTCGGCTGCTCGTCTCGGTTTAGCCCGTTCGTCAATATTTTCTTGCGGAAGAGATCTCTGTTAAGGGCGTCTTCAGCTGAGATATGTAGCATTTGCAGGTCTTCTTTGGTATTTCTAAACCAGGGAATTGTGGTTTTGGGGTATGAATCAAAAAAGTGAAAGATTTCTTTAGTTAACTTTCTTCCGTCCATTCTTTTCAGATGACCGTAAAATCGTGCCAGTCTTTTTCTGATCGTGTCGGTAATTTTCTCTATTTTGCTGTAGACTTCCTTGTTGGATCTCTTTTGATGGATTCCATTTCTGTACTTTGATCCCAAGATTCCTCTCACAATTTTGCGTTCTCTTTTCTCCAGTTCTTCAAGGAGTCCTTTGTTGGCATTTAGAGACAGGGTTTCGGCTGCATATAGAACTACTGGCTTCAGAACTGTTTCATAGTGACGTATCTTGGTGTTTTGGGAAAGGCATTTTTTGTTGTAGATTGTGCGGGATGTTTGGTAGGCTATTTCCAGTATGCGTACTCGCTCCTGAAGTGCTTCTTTGTCCAGTCCATTTTTCATGATGATCTCACCCAGGTATTTGAATTTGTCTACTCGGGTGATGTCCCCGTATTTTGTATGGAGTTTTGGTGGAGCCTCTTTGATGTTAGTCATTACTTCTGTTTTCTCAAACGATATCTGCAAACCAGTTTGTTCGGCAATTTCCTTTAACATTTCAACTTGAGCTCTAGCGGTTTCTATGTTGTTTGAGAGAACAGCAATATCATCGGCAAATGCTAAGCAGTCTGTTGCGATCCCCTTAGATTTGGTTCCTATTCTCAATGGACTGTAGTTGGTTTCCTGTAATCTCACCCGCCAGGTTCTGATGATCTTTTCAAGAACACAGTTGAAGAGTATCGGGGATAGCCCATCACCTTGTCGGACTCCTGTTTTGATGTCAAAGGAATGCGAGAGACATCCGTGGAACTTCACCTTGGATTTTGTATCGGTCAGGGTAGCTCTAATTAATGCCAGCAGTTTCAAATCAACTCCAAATTCATTTAAGATGTTTAGCAGGACTTCCCGGTCAATGGAGTCGTACGCTTTCTTAAAGTCCACAAAGACAGACACATACTGCTTGGACCTTAGTGTACAATATCTGATGATCGTTTTGAGATTTGGGATCTGTTCAGCTGTTGAGCGACCTTTTCTGAACCCTCCTTGGTATTCACCTATTTGATGTTCGACTTGTGCTTCCAAACGCTCCAGGATGGCAAGTGATAGAATTTTGTAAGTCACGGGTAGCAAAGATATTCCTCTGTAGTTGTTGATGTTCTTCATGCTGCCTTTTTGTGTAATGGATGGATCAAAGCTATTTTCCAATCTTCGGGTAGGGTCTCCTTGTTCCAAATTTCTTCTATTTGCTTTTGCAAGATATCAAGTGATTCCTCTGGGACATATTTCCATAGTTCTGCTACTACTGAGTCTTCCCCCGGCGCTTGGTTATTTTTGAGACGGGCAATGTGGCGCTTGATTTCATCTCTGTCGGGTGGTCTGGAATCTGGGTACCTGAGTAAGGGTTCCTTGGTCTCAATGGCGCTTTGAGGTTTAGAGCAATTAAGTAAATTGTTGAAGTAATCTGCCAGAATGCTGCAATTTTCTTCATTTGATGTCGCCAGTGTGCCGTCCTTTCGCTCTAAGCACAGAGATGGTGGTTTATAGCCAGTGAGTTTGCGTTTGAAGGCTCTGTAGTAATCTCTGCTTTCATTCTTCCTAAAGTTTTGTTCTATCTTTTCAATGAGAGATTTTTCGTATTTACGTTTCTCAGTTCTGAACACCCTAGCTGCTTGGGTACGTTGGGTTTTGTAGGTTTCCCAATCATTTTCTGATTTCGTAGAGTAGTACTGTTTCCACGCATTGAGTCTTTCTTGGAGGACTGATTCGCAGGTACCATTCCACCAGGCATGCTTTTTGCCTCTTGATTTCTGCAACGTCTTTGGCGGCCTCAATAAGGAGACTTTTGGCGTTGTTAAAGTCAGTATCATTTGGTCTAGCCTTCTCCTGGAACTCCTCGACCCTTTGCCGAAGTTTATCATTGTCGAAGCGTGTGATCTGTTTGGTTGTCTTCCTTGTGTTTGCGGGAATTGGTTTGAATTTGATAAGAGATATAAAATGATCTGAGGCCACATTGATGCCTTTCTTTACCTTGACATTCATAATCTCAGGGCTGTTTCTCCTGGAGATTGCAACATGATCAATTTGGAACTCTCCGAGAGCTTGGACGGGAGAACGCCAAGTCATTTGCTTTCTGGGTAGATGGCGAAAGTGGGTCGACATGACCTGCAGGTTGTGATTTTCGCAAATGGACACCAGTCTTTTGCCGTTGGGATTAGTTCTTTTGTGAGCAGGGTAATTTCCTATAACTCTCTTGTACTTCTGTTCACGACCTAGTTGGGCATTGAAGTCACCCAAAAGAAGCTTGACATGGTGTTTGGGGATTTTGTTTAATTTTTCATCCAGTAGGTCCCAGAAATTATCAACTTCGTCTGGATCAGACTTGTTCTTATCGTTTGTAGGAGCATGTGCGTTAACTAGGGCGTAGGTTTTGTTCGCGCATTTCATTGTGAGTATAGACAATCTGTCATTCACAGGTTCGAAATTTGCAACCGATCTAAGGATCTTGGTTCTAACAGCAAACGCGGTTCCAAGCATCACAGCTCCATTGAGGATTCCTCTTTGCGCTTTGCTCTTGAAAAATCGGTAGCCTTCGGATTCAAAAATCTCTTCATCTGGGTACCTTTTTTCCTGTAGGGCCATTATGGATATCTGATTTTCGTGAAGAGCTTTGGTGAGGGTTTTCAGCTTGCCAGTTTGTGTAAGTGAATTTATGTTGAAAGTTGCTAGAAAGGTTTTAGATTTTGGCCTGAGTTTTTGACTCTTCGGGGTACACCGAGACGCTCCGACTCGTCTCTTGCATGATGTCGAGTCTCCCCCAGAATCCGAACGAGACTCGTGCGCCGTGGCGTTCACGACGAGGGATTTATCCGAAGATTTACCCCCTGGGGTATATTTCTTGAAATGTTGTGCCATCATGCTTTTTGACTTGACTTTGCTTTGGACGGGTACCCATCCTTTTACAACTAGGGTTGTTAGGCCTAGAGGTTGCCTCAAGATGTTTTCTGGCTTCTGGTCATTTACCAGTCTTCGCCGTAACCCTGGCAAGGGACCAGTTTTTTTTTCACGGTGGTATTTTATTTCCCTACTACCCTCTGACTCTGCTGGCGGCAGAGCCAGCAAGCTTCCCCAATTCCAATGGGACGCGCCCGATGGAGGTAACCGGTAAATCCCCACACGGGTATTATTATTATTATTATTATTATTATTATTATTATTATTATTATTATTATTATTCTACCGTACCTGTACGCCTCTGTATTCGAGAGACAGAGAGGAGCTGGTCCCCACCGTCGTCTGTCCTGAGAATGGTTTTCCGTCGTTTTCCACCTTTTTGCACTAAGGCGAATGCCGGGAGAGTTCCTAGTACAGGACACGGCCGCCAATCCCCTCACCTTCTCCGAGCATATCCTTGGCCGTTACAAAACACCAGGTTTGAGAGACGGCCTTACCGTCTACTACTACAACTAATAAAACGTTTTCATTCCTCCCTTGAAGGGGGAGGCGGGCCTCTTAAACGGTAACGCCGTCTCTCAGGTCGGGAGACTTGTTACGGTGAGGAAGATGCATGGATAAGGTTAGGGGGTGAGGCTCGCCCGTCAGTGCCTTTTTCGGAAGCTTCTGACTGCACTAAACATAATAGGGCCCAAGAACTGTGGTAGATGTATTCATCAGAAGAAATAGCATATGCCACTCAGACGAGTTTGCGAACTACTGGTGACGTAGAGATTTCAAATTTAGTGAAGGAAATCACTGTTAATGCATCTCCTTCCCGGGAAAGGCGATTTAGAAAAGCTATTTGGAATTCGGCACATCAGATCTCCACCTTGACTGGAGAGGAAGGTATTTACACGATTATACAAGCTAAACTTTCAAGATATTAGTATGAAGTTGTGAAATCTAAAGACGGGCATAGATTTCCTTCATATAAAGTGATCCAAGAAGCTATAACGAATTGTAATTTGAAGATAGTCCGGCTCCATGGCTAAATGTTTAGCGCGCTGGCCTTTGGTCACAGGGGTCCCGGGTTCGATTCCCGGCAGGGTCGGGAATTTTAACCATCATTGCTTAATTTCCCTGGCACGGGGGTGGATGTATGTGTTGTCTTGATCATCATTTCATCCTCATCACTACGCGCAGGTCGCCTACGGGAGTCAAATCAAAAGACCTGCACCTGGCGAGCCGAACCCGTCCTGGGATCTCCCGGCACTAAAAGCCATACGCCATTTCATTCATTTGAAGATAAATAAATAAATATTGTTATATTTAGCATTATTTATGTTATCTATTATCCTTTGTTATCAACTCAGTCCATTACTGTTCTTCAGTTCCCTTAAACTATTTAATATTAACTTTGGAGGCCTTCTGCCCCACTGTGCGCAAGGAGGAAATTAAATGTGGTGGTCTACAACGTCCTAAGCCCCTAAAACTGTACGTCAGGACTGGAGTTACGTTGGACTTCCCGTACTCCTATGTGTTCCGAAGATACAGTAGCTATAACTAGAGGTATGCGCGGATATATAAAATATTATCCGCATCCGCTCCGCACCCTCGCTTCCTTCATCCGCATCCCTATCCGTGAGGGGATACCCGGCAATGGCTACCCGCGGATATTCCAATTATTTAACTACAATATATTACACCCAAGGTATTGAAACGGATAGGTCTGTAATACAAGAGGCCTGATACCTGCCACCACACCGTCTAAAGTCACAGGTTTATGATGGATTTTCTCTTGCGATAACTACCGACGTATGGACCTTTGTTCCTTCTTTCCATTAACTGCCGGCAGGAGCCAGTTAGGCGCCGTGCACACCGAGCGCCCTTCGCATAGTGTGTCGCGTGTTGCTCAACGCTAAGCGTCACGCTAAGCATAACCAGTGCTTTGTTCCTAAGCCAGCTGTTCACACAGCCCGCGCTCTGCTGCGCTGTACGCCTACCTTACAGCTAAGCGAAGCGCCAGACAACGCGCAGTGTTGGTTAATTTCTTAGCGTTACCTAGCTTGTTCTGAAGCTATGGAAGAAGAAATTATTCATGCAGTGTTTCAAAGAGAAGAAATATGGCACCCAAGACACAAAAACTATAACAATGTAACTGTATGGCAAAATAAGTGGATTTACGTATTTACAACAGTTTTATTGCATTCCTACAGTAAACATATACAGTAATATTACTTCTACTGTCACACTTTACTGGGCTTAACATTGTGAAAGGATGAAATTGCGTATGGATTTTAGTGTCGGCATTGTCCGAGGAGAAGTTCGGCTTGCCAGGTGCAGGTCTTTTGAATTGACTCCCGTAGGTGACCTGCGTCGTGAAGAGGATAAATGATTGTGAATACACACATACACCCAGCCCCCGTGCCAATGAAATTTACTAATTATGATTACAATTCCCGACTCTGCCGGGAATCGAACCCGGGACTCCTGTGACCAAAGGCCAGTACGGTAACTATTTAGCTATGTAGCCCGACACTTTGTGACAAAGTGCATAGAATCTATAATTTTGCAAATGGAGGGTGGTAACATGAAGAATATCATTCAGCAGGCTAGGAGTGGGTTTGGAAGTAAATATAATATTTGTCACACATTTACTTCACTTTTGTTACGATGATAAATTGTGTATGCTAATTGTAACAGTATTGTAAAATACTATTTATAATTATTATATAAAGAGCGTGATTTAGCCGGAAATTTAATTTCCAAGTGTTTGCTGCACTGAGATCCTGGACAATTGGGAAAATTGAATTTCTCCCAATACTTCTCTGCTACTTGTCGCCTCATTTCAGTTGTAGGGCTTGGAAGGTCAAAGGTATTTTTTGCCATTCTGAAGTAATCGAACAATTTATCGCGATAAAGTCTTGCATCTCTGTACAAACAATGGAATTCTCCGAAAGTAATTTGTTCTTCATTAAATTTATGAATCCACTTTCGGTTCTTCTTTCTAATTTTTAATTTTAGGTTACTGTTATCCATCAGTAAACTGTTTCTAGTGTACTTGTATAACGGCATTAGTTTGTGACGACCTTAAAACCCCTCACGCCAAACTAAGCTGAGAGCACGGCGTAGAGTTTTCGGTGTGAACAGCAAACACGCCTTGCGCTATGCATAGCATTTCACGCTACACGCGACACACTATGAGAAGCGCGCTCGGTGTGCACAGTTTCCATGACTTATAACATGACCTCTGTATAATTTAGTCTATAATCGATAAATGGACAATGGACATGTCATTGCAGAGAAAGTAAATGGAAAGGGAGACGCACTTTATTTGAAAACATGAACAGAGTTTGCCTGTGTATGGAAATCTCATTATCTGCTCTCTGGCTAATCATTTAGGCGTATATATAACAATAAAGAGAGGTATTAACTTAAAAATAAGTGAGGAATTCTTTGTGGTTATACGGGAGCAAAGTGCCCGACGTGTCAGTATAATATTGTGTTAGGGCGTATTTTATATTCAGTAGCACTTAGGCTGGGTTTAATAGAGCGGCATTAAGTCGCATGTGCCGGGCAGCACAGACAGAGCGCACTGTGCGGTGTAATAAAAGTGGCAGACTCCCCGTATGTAAAGTGGGTTGTAAATGAGCCTCCTCATGGGAGGGAGCACATTATATCGCCACCCTCAACATTTCAGTTCATGCCAGTTTCATTAGAAGTTACGATTTTAGTTCGAGATCACCCAGTTCATAATTCGATATTATTATTTTCCATTTCTGTCTCTCAAATTGCTCGCTTCGTTTTTTTTTAAATTTACAATTTGCTTTACGTCGCACCGACACAGATAGGTCTTATGGCGACGATAGGACAGGAAAAGCCTAGGAGTGGGAAGGAATCGTCCGTGGCCTTAATTAAGGTACAGCCCCAGCATTTGCCTCGTGTGAAAATGGGAAACCACGGAAAACCATCTTCAGGGCTGCCGACAGCGGGGTTCGAACACACTATCTCCCGAATACTGGATACTGGCCGCACTTAAGCGACCGCAGCTATAGAGCTCGGTCAGTTTCCCGTTTTATCTCAGTCTCCTCTGTCTTTCATTCTCTCATACATGAGTTTTTATGTTGGTCAACTCGTAACAGTCAAATTCACTGGGTGGATGATGAATTTCAAAATACCGGGCGAGTTGGCCGTGCGCGTAGAGGCTCGCGGCTGTGAGCTTGCATCCGGGAGATAGTAGGTTCGAATCCCACTATCGGCAGCCCTGAAGATGGTTTTCCGTGGTTTCCAATTTTCACACCAGGCAAATGCTGGGGCTGTACCTTAATTAAGGCCACGGCCGCTTCCTTCCAACTCCTAGGCCTTTCCTATCCCATCGTCGCCATAAGACCTATCTATGTCGGTGCGACGTACAGCCCCTAGCAAAAAAAAAATAAATAAATAAATAATGGAAAAGCATGCGTCAGATAGAAATAAACCCATCAACTAATCACATCAATTGTTAGATGTTATACTGAATAGGAAAACATAACTGGATGTGAGAGGAATAAGTTAATTATTTACTATTAATTAATAATCTACGTCATAGAATTCAAGAACGTACTTTATTTATTTCGATTCAGTTTTGTTATGGGTATCCCGTACTTTCCGATATCAAGTGCGGCCAGTATCCAGTAATCGGGAGATAGTGGGTTCGAGTCCCACTGTCGGCAGCCTTGAAGATGGTTTTCCGTGGTTTCCCATTTTCACACCAGGCAAATGCCGGGGCTGTACTATAATTAAGGCCACGCCCGCTTCCTTCCAACTCCTAGGCCTTTCCTATCCCATCGTCACCATAAGACCTATCTGTGTCAGAAAAAAAAAATTTCCGATATCCTCATTGATGTAGGCCTACTAGCAAGAGCAGTTTCAAATTTCAGGTTCTGTTTGAAAGACCCTACAGTCAAAGAACCAATGAAATGCCCTACCAGTAACATCTTCTAGTCATAGGAGACACTAAAAGTGGATATCAGGAGGAGAAAATTTGCAAGATGTGGTGCGACTGCCAAATATTGCTTCTACTTGCACCAGGCTCTCCCTTTTGTACTCCCAAATGGCTTCTGTAGGTCAAGAGTTTTCCTCTTTTAACTCTGATGGTATTATATTTTCGTGGCCAAGAGAGTCATTTAATTTTACAGCTTTTGATAATCCATTTATTTCATAAGCCAATCCCCTGACTTCATAACGGGTAAAAACTCTTTTAATTTTTAATTTTATAGGCTAATGATCTAATTTTCCCCTAACAGTAATAACCAGCACAACCGTCCCCACCACGACAACAACTAAATTCTACATAAATTCCTTGAAAACAACACTCCTGTGCCAAAAAAGAGATAAAAAATAACTAATTGCGCACCATGAAGGAGCCATTCAAGGGTATTTACGTACTTACAGAATGTGACTTACTATTCAGAAAAAGATATTGTGGGGAATGGGGGTAAGACATGTAAAAATTATCGAATATAACCAGTATTAATATCGAATCCATAGTTTCCGGGATCGGTGAGGTGAATTGTGACACTCTAAGTCCCAGTTTTCTTCCCTCCATCGGCATGGGTGGGAGGGTGAGAAGAGATGAAGGAGGAAAAATGTCCAAAATGACCGAGATTAGTGTTTAACCCACTGTTCCTGGGGTTGCTAGGATGATTGGTAACAATCCGTATGACAGCTGGAGTCGTGCACATCATAACTATGCAGAGGATGGTTGCGTAGTTGTACTTCCTCTTAAAACAATAAACACCATCACATCGAATCTACAGTGCGACACGTAAGTAGACTACATATAGTTCATTTACGTTTATTATTTATTTGAAGGGATCAACTACTTCCCAGACAATATGGGCTACCACAAGGACAAAGTTTAACACGGAACCAAATAATCTAGAACTGAAGATTAAATAATTACATAACAATAACTCTGATACTCTACGAGCAGTTTTGTAGTTTTAATCAGCGTCACAATAAGTAAATATACAAAAATAATATTTTGCTAGTGGCTTTACGTCGTATTGACAAGGATAGGTCTTATGGCGACGATGGGAGAGGAAAGGCCTAGGAGTTGGAAGGAAGCGGCCGTGGCCTTAATTAAAATTCATCCCCAGCATTTTTCTGGTGTGAAAATGGGAAACCATGGAAAACCATATTCAGGGCTGCTGACAGTGGAACTCGAACCCACCATCTCCCGGATGCAAGCTCACAGCTGCGCGTCCATAACCACACGGGCAACTCGCCCGGTTACAAAATTCCACTTCACATATAATTAATAGGTGATACAAATGTTAAGAGTAAACATTCAATAAATTACATTGTGCATCAGCTAGTAAATGATAAAGGAACGCATTCCTTGTGAAAAAAATCCCTATTAATTATTTATTCCTTATCGCGAATCAGTACTGAATTTCCTAACTAGGACCTTCAAATTATTTTTAAAAATTAGGAGCAAGGCGCTGTCTTCAAAATAGTAAATTTTTCTGTAATGAGTTAACGAGAAACGAAATTTTGAAATACAATATTAAAATAGCATACGCTGTCTCGAGCCAGTATACAGTAGTAGCTATCCAAGGAAGGCTATTGAAATCACGACAGTCGTAATGGAATTCTATATGTAGTACTTCGAGACGATTATCCTCTCTTAACACTAATGAGAGGGCAAGAATATGAAGGACTCCGCAGCTGTCGCAAACCAAATATCACGGAAGTCGGAAAAGAAAGAGTTCAGCGTTGAAAGAAAGTGTGCAGCCTGGCACTAACAATGCCAGACTCAGCTAGAGACCCTGTCTTTACCACTCTAAGCTCCCAACTTGAGAACTCATGTTGGACTGACCAAAATTGTGCGTTCGTTCCCTACCCATTTAGGTGGAACGTCGAGAATATTCAAAATCAATAATTTCTCTCCATGACGTTCATGAAAGCATACAGAAAAGAAACCCGCTACAAACACATGAAGAATTCTCCTAGCAAGAAATCATCACTTAACATTCTAATCTGTCTACACTGAGTTATGGAAAATATGGTTACTTCCGCTTTGAACATAGTAGTGAAATCTGTTCATGAGGACAGGAAAGTAGAACACGGGAGATGGTGGGCTGGAACCCTTCTGAGCAGACTTGAGTATGGTTCTTTGGTTTCCACATTTTCACACCAGACAAATGATGGGAATGTATCTTAATGACAACCACAACCCTTTTGTATCCCCTTGACCCAATAAAAAATGAAAAAGAAAATCTCTCTGAATTGGTAATTGGTACGAGGTCAGATAATTAGCATAAATAAATAAATAAATAAATAAATAAATAAATAAATAAATTAGAAAATAAATAGATAAATACAAGAGAGTACTCCCGTCCTCTAGTTCAGGATTGCCTGAAACAGGAGAGAGAGGTCACTCTTTTATTGCAATTCATTAAGTTTGATACATGCATTATATTTTCATCTTTTAATTATTTGACTATTACTAAGTTACACTAAATATTATTTATTTTGTCCTAGACATTAACAATGCTGTATTGTCTAGGACAACATGTATCTTCCGTTTCCTTAGCTTTTTAAACACTTACTTTTGTGTCACAAGTCTTGGAGTATCCTACCATTAACAACACGCCTTACTTAACGCCTGAGTTAAGAAGAGAAAATAATTACACGACAATACAAAAATTTATATATTACTACGTTTGATATTATATTTAACCTATTCTAGGACAAGCATGCCTCTTATCCTTATGCTTCATTATTCTCATTCGTATTTGTTTTGATTCTCTAATATCCTTTTTCTGCATCATTTTTAATGGTACAAGAATATTTTGCTATTCTTCCCGGTGTAATACACGCTTTATTTCATAGTTTGAAAATTGTACAGAATTCTCTCTTTCTGTTCTTTTTTTTAATATTCACATTCAAGATATTTAACTCTCAATGCTTCGATTGTCCAATAAATTCTTCATATATGCGCTTCTTACATTTATTTTCCACAAAGTATAGGCCTACACTGATTTTTTTCGTTATTTCTCTCTCTCTCTGGCCCTTACTTTTATATATTCCCATTGGTAACCAAACCATTCTTCTCACTTCTCTGTTAGAAAGACTTTCACCGAGCTCGATAGCTGCAGTCGCTTAAGTGCGGCCAGTATCCAGTAATCGGGAGATAGTGGGTTCGAATCCCACTGTCGGCAGCCCTGAAGATGGTTTTCCGTGGTTTCCCATTTTCACACCAGGTAAATGCTGGGGCTGTACCTTAATTAAGGCCACGGCCGATTCCTTCCCACTCCTAGGCCTTTCCTGTCCCATCTTCACCTTAAGACCTATCTGTGTTGGTGCGACGTGAAGCAAATTGTAAATTTAAGAAAAAACGAAGCGGGCAATTTGAGAGGCAGAAATGGAAAATAATATCTAATTATGAACTGGGTGATCTCGAACTAAAATCGTAACTTCTAATGAAACTGGCATGAACTGAAATGTTGAGGGTGGCGATATAATGTGCTCCCTCCCAGGAGGAGGCTCATTAACACTTTTACATAAGACATAGCCTATATGTGTCGGTGCGACGTAAAGCAAATAGCTTGTAAGAAAGACTTTCTCTCCTTATTGCCACCTTAGCATTCTAGCAGTGACCTTTTAGTTCCATATTCTTCCATAACCATCCTTTTCTCAAAATCCTTCACTACCGAGCTCGATATCTGCAGTCGCTTAAATGTGGCCAGTATCCAGTATTCGGGAGATAGTGGGTTCGAACTCCACTGTCGGCAGCCTTGAAGATGGTTTTCCGTGGTTTCCCATTTTCACACCAGGTAAATGCTGGGGCTGCACCTTCATTAAGGCCACGACCGCTTCCTTCCCACTCCTAGACTTTCCTGTCCCATTGTCGCAATAAGACCTATCTGTGTCGGAGTGACGTAAAGCAACTTGCACACACACACACACACACACACACACCCTTCACTCTACCCACTACATCTTAGTGAAATCCTTGTCTTTATATTGAATCTCCTTACCCCAGTAGCTTCCCATTCCTATTTTGTCGAGCATCATTTTCACATTCGTTAGCCAGTAATCATCCTTTATGTGTTACATCTGTTGTTTGTATGCTACATTCAGTATTTCCTTCCCAAACATAAAACCATCGTGGCCAGAAAAAAACAAGCGTTGACCAAGAAAGTTCAGATAGAAAAGGTGAAAGTATGGAGCGTGGCAAAAGTCAGTCGAAGCACTGCCAGACTCAGTTTGACACTTCGTGTTCGTCACACTACGTTCCCAACTTGAGACTCCTGGAGGGAGGAAGGACTCATTAAATAGCTCAGTTTACTAGAGCTATTTTGTTTCATTGCATGTATTTGTTATTTCAACTGACCTATTAGTTATTTGTACGTTTGCATCATCAATTTCATTCAATTTTCTTTAACAGGTCATAGTTTTGTAACACTCTATACAACAATTCTTTACCCTCACACAATTTTCCAGCACTAAAAATTGATCGTAAATGTTTTGGCAACAAGCCATAGAGGTGGAGGAGTTCTCTCATAGTAATATACTGTATGTGCTGACCAGCGTCAACGACCCTTCCTGGCCGACGTCAGGTTCAAGGAGGTGGCAGACTCACTCATCGCCTTTATGACGTAGCTCAGTGACAATAGAGAAGAAAAACGGATCCTTGTGGGTTGATAAATTATTTCAGATATATCCATACATTTTGATGAAACACGAACATCCGGACATGTCTTGATATTGCAAATATATTTACAGAAATTATGGACGAGAATTCGGGAACTCGGCTCCTTGGCTAAATAGTCAGAAAAGTCGCATTTGGTTCATAGGGAATCGGATTCGAGTCTCGGCTTGACGAGGATTTTAGCCGCGTTCGATTTATTTCCCTACTTTGAGGGCTCTGGATAAAAGGCAGGCACGCTACCACTACACCACGGTGCTGGTATTATTATTATTATTATTATTATTATTATTATTATTATTATTATTATTATTATTATACTTATTTTTTATTATTATTGTACCGGGAGGTACACCCCAACGCCGCGCAGTTAAATCTTGCGCCTAAAAGAACTCCTCTACAGGAGAAACTGTGAACTTCAAACTAGACCTACTTAAACCTTTACTCAGAAGATGTCACTACTGTAATTTGACGTAATTTTGTTATTGTAAAATTTCCCGTACTGTGTGAATTTCTAATTGTTTTGTTTGTCCTTCATCAAGAAGTTTGGACTTTCTTCAACAGATGTCACTACAAAAACTATGATCATGCACCCTGTGCGAAGTGGATGACCTTTGATTTAAAGAAGTTTTGTATTCATAAGTTTTTTTAAAAAAAATCTAATTAATGTTCCTTATTTTTGGGTTTGGCAATATTTATCTTTTCTTTCCGCCAGGTTTGAAATTAGCCAATCACGAATTTCTGTAATTGATTTTTCGCCTATCACAGGCTTCTTCCTCGATTTTGAGGGTAACTTCTAAACTCACCAATAATGTAAGAGGGCGTGGCTGGTTTATTCATGAAAGGTCTCGAACTTTCCCCGACGGTTTATAAACTGCGGATTTTTACGTCTCTTGGCCAAGTGATCGTCATCTAACTTAGTGTGTGTGTCAAGCAGGAGGCGGGAGGCGCCTCTTTCATCAGGCAGCAGTTCTTTAGCAAGGTAATGGCCAATTAACATCTTTATTCCTTGAATCTCTGCAGTTTAACCTGAGGGAGAGGACCGAAACTTTAACAATGTAACCTTTTTTTCTGAAAATGTAACTTCTGCCGGCTTATGTAATAACTTCATAAAATCTTTCACTGTAAATCGGGGATAGAGAGTGATGTACCCTCTCGAGCTCCCCTTCATATTGGTTTGAGGTGACTACGTTCTGTAAGTGGTTTTCTTCCTTTCGGTAATATCTTAATTTTTTTCTTATACGAGTCACCTCCATAGTTTGGGAATAGGCCCTGTTTCATCGGCCTAGTGCCCTTTAGGTTTTAAGAATGCATATTTAGGAGTGAAAGTACACGCCTCCATTCAATTTGTGTTTCGGGCCATTTACTTAACCTGTTCTTTTCCGCTACGGCCCAATAGGTTGGTTACTAGATACCCCTGTTTCAAATTGTAAGTTGTGCCCTGATGGCAAGTGATTGTAATTTTTTGATATCGCCTTGAATAGGCTTGGAAAACGGAGAGCACGTTAGCTCTTTTTCAAGTGTTGTAAAAGTGCCTTTAGGAGGCTTGATATTGTAAATTACGGAGCTGGTATTCCATGTAGTAAGGGATTTCTGCCATTTTGTAAAATTGTGCTCTTCTGTAAATTTGAGTAATTTGCTCAAGAATTGTGAAGCGAGGGGCTGGAAGCCCTGATCACTAAACAGTCACTAAATTTTGGATTTTCTTGCTTTGTCTAAACTTTGTCATGGTTCCTGATATGTCATTGTTATCTCACTAAGTGAGAATTTGTTAACTTGTTGCTTTTCAAAAATATAACCTTCCATTTCAGTTTAAATTCTTTCTTGACATAGTAGTTAGACCCATTCACCTCGGCACATTCTTTCACCTCTGCTGGTCCACGGGTAACCCCGTAACAACAATTATTATTATTATTATTATTATTATTATTATTATTATTATTATTATTATTATTATTATACTCTATTGATTATTTATGCCCAAATAAGGCGCGCGTTCGAACTTAGCATTTTTTGTTTTTCTCTCCTCTTCCCAGTATCTTTAGCCTGTTACTGTGTTCCTTTTTACGTTGTTCAGTCCATTCTGATTTAGTCGGGTTGACTTTACAGAAAATTTGTGTCTGTGAATTAAGGTTCTGAATTTTATTCTATCTTGAATGGTTTCTTCACTAATGCCTATTTCACTTAGGTCTTCACTGATTTTTTTTTTTTTTTTTTGCAAATTGCCGGGCTGAGTGGCTCAGACGGTTAAGGTGTTGGCCTTCTAACCCCAACTTGGCAGGTTCGATCCTGGCTCAGTCCGGTGGTATTTGAAGGTGCTCAAATACGGCAGCCCCGTATCGGTACATTTACTAGCACGTAAAAGAACTCCTGCGGGACTAAATTCCGGCACCTCGGCGTCTCCGAAGATCTTAAAAAGTAGTTAATGGGACGTAAAACAAATAACATTAATGTTATTTTTGCAAATTATTTTGATTTTTCATCTAAATATTTTCTTTGTGAGTCTGTTGTTATCCATTCTATATAAGTGACCATAAACTTGTAATCGTCGTTTCCTGATTGGATTTGTGATTTTCTCTCTCTCTCTCTCTCTCTCTGTGTGTGTGTGTGTGTGTGTGTGTGTGTGTGTGTGTGTGTGTGTGTGTGTGTGTGTGTGTGTGTGTGTGTGTGTGTGTGTGTGTGTGTGTGTGTGTGTGTGTGTGTGTGTGTGTGTGTGTGTGTGTGTGTGTGTGTGTGTGTGTGTGTGTGTGTGAAGGCCCGCTTATTGGCAGAGTTCCTCTCTGCGAGGAAGGTGCGTAGCGTTCTACTCATCAAAGAACGTTTCGCTCCGCAGCACTTTCATTGCAATTACCGTGTCTGATTGCGAGTGTTTGACGCGACACACCTGTTGCTAACTGCTAGCAGAAAAATTGATGTGCATCCTGGCGAGGATGAGCGAGTGTCGTGTCACGTCGCACAGGAGTCTGGCAACAAATTACTGACAAACCAAGTTCTAGCATCAAGTAATCGAGCAGAAATCTGCAACTACAAGCGTAGAATCATTACATATAGATATGTTGCACAATTACATAATTAAAGAAATATATTGTTAATATAGTAAGTTAATTAAGATATGTCCGACTCGTTGGCTGAATAGTCAACGTACTAGCCTTCGGTTCAGAGGGTCCCGGGTTCGATTCCCGGCCGGGTCGGGGATTTTAATCGCTTCAGATTAATTCTTGTGGCTCGGGGACTGGGTATATGTATCCGCCCCAACACTCTCCTCATCATATTCAGACAACATACCACACTACCAACCACCATAGAAACACGCAATAGTGATTACAGCCCTTCATACAGGGTTGGCGTCAGGAAGGGCATCCGGCCGTAAAACAGGGCCAAATCCACATGTGCTACACAGGTAGCACCCGCGACTCCACAGGTGTGGGAAAAACAATAGCAAAAGAAGAATGTATCAAAGTGTGTTATTTTATGCGAAGAATGACAAAGATGATCGAAGTACCTATACAGTACCAATCTGCTAAAACGTTCACCTCAAATAACTCATGAATCGTTAAAGGTATCGAGAATGTATTTGCACTTTCAGATTGTTACAATAAAAAGAAGAAAGGCCCGTGCACCATCGGCCCCGAGGGGCCATTGGCCTACCAAGCAACCGCTGCTGAGGTATAAGGTGGTCAGGATGACGAATCCTCTAGGCCGTTATTCCTGGCATTCGAGATTGTTCCTCAGTTTTAATCACGGAGGCTGAGTGGACTTCGGATCAGTCCTCTGATGCAGGTAAAAATCATTTTCGAGCTCGATAGCTACAGTCGCTTAAGTGCGGCCAGTATCCAGTAGTCGGGAGATAATGGGTTCGAATCCCACTGTCGGCAGCCCTGAAGATGGCTTTACGTGGTTTCCCGTTTTCACACCAGACAAATGCGAGGTTTTTACCTGAATTAAGGCTACTGCCACTTCCTTCTCACTTCTATCCCTTTTCTGTTCCATCGTCACCATAAGACCTATCTGTGTCCGCACGATGTAAAGCAAACTTGTAATTAAAAAATCATCGACCTGGCCGGGAATCAAACCTGGGGCCTCCGGGTAAGAGGCAAGCACGTTACCTCTACACCACCAAGGGGCTCTTAATTTAGTTTTCAGTATTTTACCCGGGTCTCATCTGTTAAGGTAACGGTATTTCTCTCGTTTCTAAACCTAGAATTAGAAAAACGGATATTGCAAATTTTTTGGCAAGTTGCTTTACGTCACACCGACACAGATAGGTCTTATGGCGACGATGGGACATTAAAGGGCTAGGAATGGGAAAGAAGCGGCTATGGCCTTAATTAAGGTACAGCCCCAGCATTTGCCTGGTGTGAAAAATGGGAAACCACGGAAAACCATTTTTAGGGCTGCCGACAGTGGGGTTCGAACCCACTATCTCCCGAATATTGATTGCAAATTTAGGGGTGTGAATATTTTCTGAACCCGACCCCGACAAGTTCTTCTCAAAATAACGATGTCTTCGAGTGTAGTTCGCTCACTACCAATGGACCAAGCCGTCATATATCCACTTTTCCTTCACCTGTTACCTACATCACACAATGTTATTACAGTTTACTTACGGGCGCAGTAGAACGAATACCGAGCTGTCAGATGGGGGTGAAGGAATTCTTGTGCCTTGGTAGATTCATTAGATTAGTCCTCACCGCAGTACGTTTGAAGTCATTCCATTTTCTTGGGAAGTCCTTGTCGGATTTTGAAAGTAATCGGATCACTGAATTAGCAGTACCCATATCTCTAAAAAATAATGTGTGGCCTCCTATGAGACCTGATGCAGGTCTTTCTAGTTGGCGCCATATAGGTGACCTGCGCGTCTGTTAGGTGGGGCCCCGAGCCATCGCTATTAACTATTGAGGGTTAACATCCAAGAACGGCCGGAAATCGACCATGGTACCGCATGGACCAAACGCCAGCACGCTAACCTTTTAACCATGGAGCCGGACGTATCTCTAATGCTACGTGTAGAGAACATTGTTGGTCCGTTCAAAAGTAGGCTACACATTTAGTATCGTAATATCATCCGATATTGACACCCTGGGAGATTATTTCAAGTTCGAGAATGAGTACCTTTTTAATAATAATAATAATAATAATAATAATAATAATAATAATAATAATAATAATAATAATAATAATAATAATCGTATGGCCTCAGCTACCGTGTGCAGACATTTTAATTTGACGCCATCTGGCTGTCTGCTCGTCAATTTCGACGTTCCGTTTTACTCTAGGCCCACTTGGGCGTCTATGGCTGAGATTTAATGAATTTTGTCGGGTAAACACCAAATGTGTCACCAGAGATCTTTTACATGCCGACATCGTACGACATGGAGTGTCGAATGGACTTTTTTCCGCCCTTTAAAAATCCGACTACCTCTGCCGGGTTTGAACCCGCTGTCTTGGGATCCGGAGGCCGACACTCCACCGCTGATCCACAGAGGCAGCTATTATGGGATTACCCTAATGAAGACATTTCCTTACATTATCACCTAGGTACTTACATTGGTCCCCGTAAGGTACTTTCGCCCCTTCAACATTAATTAAAACTGAGACGAATTTCCGTCTTGGTGAAACTCTCAACCTGGCTTTTCACCCCGAGATGTCCTTTGACAGTCATGAGAAACATGATAGTATTTGCTGATATCTGATTTTTAAAAAAAGTGATATATAGTTTAAATACTTCTGATGATACATCGGTAAATCGTGGTAAATATGCTGCGTATGGCGGAATAGCGTAACTACTTACGGAAGTCTGTCATACAATCAAGTGCTCTAATGAAAAGTAGGAAGCAAAATTGTAACTTGAAATGTTATTGATTGATTGCAGCACACTTTGAAGAGCTACTTCTACCATTCATGACCTAAAATGTAACCCCAAAAAACTGTATTCTCAGACACTTTCTCACGGCAAAATCTTTTTTCAATAAGTTAACTTAACAATTCCGTATGGAAAGAAGGTGGTTTACGAATTCAACTTGAATAATTTAAAGGCGTTATTGAAGTTACCAAAATCACAAAAGCACGAAACACCAATAACTAAAACAATGTTAAAAAAAGTAGTTTATGTGTGAAGTAATTTTTTTGCTTCTGAAATCAACGAATGAATGGAATTCTTCTGTACTCAGAAAATGAAGTTGTAACTTTTCTCTCATAGCATGGCTCGTACTGTCTCTCCATTAACGTGAATGCCGACTGACAAGATCAAAGAGGAACTCGACATCGAAACAGAAAGGAAGCTATCGCATTGAAAAAGGATGTCCGCTGTTCGATTGGAATGTCCAGTGTGAGCAAATAAATTGATCCATTGGCGATCACTATCACTATTTATCAGTTCGGTAATCCCGGAGGCTATATTAAAAACCGTGCTCCATGAAACAGATGATTTATTTCCCAAATATCAAAACAAAGAACATTTTATCCCCTCACACTACCCACAGATTTCCATCTGCTGCACAGGAAAGACTTATCGGTATGAAACAATTACAAGGCGGGACATTTAATAGGATTGCTTTGAATTATTCAATTGCATAAGCATCATCCATAATCTATATATATAAAATAAGAGTTTTGTCTGTACATTGCTCAGAATTTGAAAAGAATGGTATTTCTGTATCGGTCATGTCCACAGTAACAAGAAAATGCATTTTTTACTTTTCCGTAATGTCTGTCTGTCTGTCTGTCTGTCTGTCTGTCTGTCTGTCTGTCTGTCTGTCTGTCTGTACACGCATCACGAGAAAACGGCTGAAGAGAATTTAATGAAAATCGGAATGTAAAGTCGGGTGATGAACCGCTAAAATCTAGGCTGTAAATTATTTGAATCACGCTGAGTGAAATGGTAGTTTAGGGGAAGGCCTGAAATTTAATTCTCAAATATTTATGTTATTAGTGGTCGTGTCTTAATGAAAATCGCTAGAAATAAGTCGCTACAATATAGGCTATACACGCTGAGAAAAATGGTAGTTTAGGGGAAGGCCTAAAATTTAATTGTCAAATATTTATTTTATTAGTGGTCGTATCTTCACGAAAATTGGTATGCAAAGTCGGGGAATAGATCGCTATAATCTAGGCTATCAATAATGTTATTCGCACTGAGTGAAATGGTAGTTAGGGGGAAGGCCTGAAATGTAATCTACATGTAAGTGTTTTGCCTGTACATTGCTCAGAATTTGAAATGAATGGTATTTCTGTATCTGTCATGTCCACAGTAACAAGGAAATTCATTTTTTTACTTTTCCGTAATGTCTGTCTGTCTGTCTGTCTGTCTGTCTGTCTGTCTGTCTGTCTGTCTGTCTGTCTGTCTGTCTGTCTGTCTGTCTGTCTGTCTGTCTGTCTGTCTGTATGCATGTATGTATGTATGTATGTATGTATGTATATATGTATGTATGGACGCATCACGATAAAACGGCTGAGAGAATTTAATGAAAATCGGTACGTAATGACGGGTGATGAACCACTGCAATCTAGGCTACAAATTATTTTATTCACGCTGAGTGAAACGGTAGTTTAGGGGAAGGTCTGAAATGTAATTCTCAAAAAAGTTATTTATGTTATTAGTGGTCGTATCGATAAATACTACATAATTAACCTAATTTTAGTTATGTCGTAAGTTAGTAGTAGTTATGTAAGGAGTTATTAAATTTCCGATCTCTTATGTCTTATACATTGTTACCGTACCGCATATAATCGAAGATATTCATGAATTTGGATTTTTGTTACTAAGTCCATATCAGCGCCGAGTCACGAGAAAGTGGGTAAACAGAATTTAGTGAAAATCGGTATGTAAAGTCTGAGAATAAGGAACTACAGTCTACGATATAAATAATTTTTTAGGACACCCTAATATCACAGAGACGAAAGAAAACTAATGTGAAGGCCTGCAATATAGAAAGCTCATAAACTTTATCAACAATAACACTACATTGACCATTGTTTGTTGTGATGTGCTTGTTGTCTTCTGTTTCCTCTCATCCCCGATAGATAGGATTACTGCAGCGTACCGAGGTTTTTAAAAAAATTGATTGACATCGCACCGACACAGGTAGGTCTTATGGCGACGATGGGATAGGAAATGAATAGTGGTGAGAAGGAAGTGGCCTTGGCTTTAAGGTACAGCTTGGTGTGACTGGTGTGAAAATGGGAAACCACGGAATACCATATTTTTTTGCTTAATGTCTCACCGACACAGATATGTCTTATGGCGACGATGGAATATGGAAGGTCTAGGAAGTGGAGAGAAGCGGCCGTGGCTTTAATTAAGGTACAGTCCAAAAATGGGAAACCACGGAAAACCATCGTCAGGGCTGCCGACAGTGGGGTTCGAACCCACAATCTCCCGAATACGACCTTCAGGCTTGCCGGCAGTGGGGTTCGAATCCACTATCTCCCGGATGCAAGCTAACAGCTGCGCGCCCCTAACCACACGGCCAACTCGCTTGGTCGTACCGACTGTAACAGCCTGCCTGTATATTGGTGGGAAGTAGCTGGGGTGTAAGATAACTTTCTTCTTTAGCATGGCATTCCTCTGGTTCATACATTTTCTTATATATCCGGTACGTAACACACTGGTTCATCATAGTATTCGAGCTATACAATCCGTACTCTGAGCCACTGATTGGAATGAGTAGTGTGCATATTTAACGGAATAATGACAGAGGAGTGTTCACGGCAGTCTGCGACCTGGTTATTCCAGCTCTGGAACTTTGGACCCTTAGATCGGCACCGTAGTACTGTTCGTTGAAAGTGAGAAAGTGTGCGGTTTTTCATTTGATCGAATATTTTATATCATAACATTGCTTTTTTTTTTTTTTGCTATGGGCTTTACGTCGCACCGACACAGATAGGTCTTATGGCGACGATGGGATAGGAAAGGCCTAGGAGTTGGAAGGAAGCGGCCGTGGCCTTAATTAAGGTACAGCCCCAGCATTTGCCTGGTGTGAAAATGGGAAACCACGGAAAACCATTTTCAGGGCTGCCGATAGTGGGATTCGAACCTACTATCTCCCGGATGCAAGCTGCACAGCCGCGCGCCTCTACGCGCACGGCCAACTCGCCCGGTAACATTGCTTTCAATCGCTACGTTCCTACTGACGTTTTTATAATGACCTATGTTGAATTCAGTTAGGAAAACCACCAAGTCAGTCTTTCTGAGAATCCCGTAGCGAAGCACGGGTACATCAGCTAGTTTATTTATAAACAAATACGATGATGGGTTTTAGTTAAATAGGCAAACATAGAGACAATCGCTTAATACCAAAGAGGAGTGCGATCTGATATAACTCTTTGAAGTGTCAGAGTTTCGACTAAAGAACCCGTAAAAGGGTAGAGAAAAGTATCTTCCTTATGGTCACAAATCTGATAGCGTTGGGTTCAGAAGATAATGTGGGTTGACAAATGGAGGTCAGACCGTGAATCATAATCAGTATCATTATCGTCAACATCTGATTCCTTTTCCTTATTCGCACTTCTTCTTCTGCTCTAAGGTAGTCAGCCTTGAGGTTGGTTGACAGAATTCCTCCAAAGGTCCCGGTTTTGTGCTAATCTCGTCAGCTCCACGTAAGATTGGCAACCATTATCCTCGACAAGTTGTCCTACATAGTCTCTGAGACCGGATATGCATTTTTCCATTATTAATTAAATTTTGACCGAACAAGTGGCTGCGGGGTTTGGATCACGTACTGTACTGTGCCCTTTCGGTGGCATGTGTGGCGGCGATCCTCTTGTAGATATTTGCCTCGGCTGCTGAAATGAAAAATACTCACCGCACACGTAGAATCTTACCTCAGGGCTGGACCGTCCAATGTTTCCTCGGACTAGGGCCGACAGGGGCTACTAACAACTACTACAGGTCAAGATAATCTACAATAACGTAGCCCAGACTAATTTAAAACCAAATGAACAAAATTTATTGACAAAAATCGAAATCAAGCAAAATATATGAAATTATGAAATTGGAACAAATTTACCACCTCTCAGAAGAGCGTAAATGCAACAGAATAAATGACAATATCCCGAAATCTAGGCAAAACTCAAACAACAATAAAAACTGTTACCTAACATTATCTTCCGAACCCAACGCTATCAGATTTGTGACGATAAGAAAGATACTTTTCTCTACACTTTTACGGGTTCTTTAGTCGAAACTTCGACTAACTCCGGTATCAACTTAAAATAAATAATTAATTACACTCAAAGAAAATGTTAATAACATAATTCAACTGTTAAATCAATTGACACAATTATTTCCTAAAACCAACATGATCAATAAAATGAGATTGGTACAGCGATTCACCAATTAATACGAAACAGTTCGGTAACCTAGCATTACAGACAGCTAAACGTGTGAAACCAATTATTTATTTATCATGGACATAAATTATAACAGTGACCAATTATTACCAAGTACATGCTAACTAACAAATTTCGTATATTTTGACAAACTGACATATTCAAATACCGATCGTAAAACCTGACTGCTCAAATTTCTCAAGTGGACAATAATAATTATATTATAACTTTTAATTATTATTAATGTTATACGTGAATTCAATTAATACTCTATAACTAATATACTGAGTGTAACAAAAATGTACGGCACAAATTCCAGGTCACATTCCTCACACGTAGACGAAGAAATTGTCTTACATGAACAAGGGTCCGGAAACGCTTTGTTTCCATGTTACACCTCATTTTCTCCAATTCATTAATCATGGGAAATATGCACTCTTGGTTACGTCTGGTAACGGTGTTATTATGGTAGGTGCACTGCCAGCGTTTTGTTTTGTTTAACATGTCCCTGTTGCCATGCGACTTACGTCATTGCTTGTTTACAGGTAACATAAACTGTTCCATTGATCAGTTTTTTGTTTTTTTTGCTATGGGCTTTACGTCGCACCGACACAGATAGGTCTTATGGCGACGATGGGATAGGAAAGGCCTAGGAGTTGGAAGGAAGCGGCCTTAATTAAGGTACAGCCACAGCATTTGCCTGGTGTGAAAATGGGAAACCACGGAAAACCATTTTCAGGGCTACCGATAGTGGGATTCGAACCTACTATCTCCCGGATGCAAGCTCACAGCCGCGCGCCTCTACGCGCACGGCCAACTCGCCCGGTCCATTGATCAGTACGATCTCGGCAAGCATGTCTCAAAGCTCACGGAGGGCGTATTGAACATCTTCTGTGAGAAAGGGTTGCATGTGGTATGCTCGTACGTTGTGTTCTTGTGTGTTTCCCATGACACAAAGGTAATGAATTCAACATTTTCTCTACCTTATTACTGGATCATTGGCTTCTGCTGCATTATGTAGGCCCCCGGTTCCATGGCGAAGTTATTCCATGGTGGACATCGTATCACGTTATATGACGAGTAAGACACATGGATGGAATGTTTAAATTCACAGATCAGATACATTAATTTCTTTCACACGTTTTCTTGATGCTTATCCTATGGTACAGATTACTTACGCACATATAATTTTATACAATCAGATTATAACCCAAGTTTGTATCTGGAATAATACTATTCACCTAACTTAATCATCCTTTGCCGATCAGCTGTTCAGAATTCTCCTCCCTTCTAATGCTCCCGACTCTTCTCATTTATTTGTAAATAGGATTATTGGTCAACTACCCCTTTTTCTCGAAATGGACTCTAAGGAGTGTGACCTTGACCGTCTTCGCCTCCCGTTATGTGAATGACAGGCTGCTGACTACCCTTATCTTGTACAAACTGTGACGTTAATGAGCTTACCCATACTGTCTTTCAACTGCTTCCTTCCATATTTAATTTTACCAATCGCTAGATTATTGTGGCAGCTTCTCTGACAATAAACTCTCTTCAAAGTTCATTATTGTGAGTTCGTTAAATTAATTATTATTTTCCAATGAAGTAAGTCTGATTAAAGTTTATGAAGTACCACTTAGAAATGTTCGTCGATAACTGATACTAAATGACGGGCAAATCCCGCTAATAGACACATCATAGCTGATTGCTAACTGAGAGTAAGACGTAGGAATGAATGACTGTTTGCTAACTGCAAGACTTAACACTGTAAGCAGATTGTAAGTTCAATTGACTGACGTAGACTGATCAAAAGCACTGTTTGTTGACGGATGAAAAATACTGACGACTGACGGTAACACTGACTCTCTTGACTGATTAGAACACACTGACTGTAGACTGATTACAAAACACTGGTTCTTTCACGGCTTCCTAGGCTCATTTTGCAACATTCTCACACCACGCCCCGGAACTAATTTTTGAAGAGGGAATGGCGGAATGGTACGGTTAATTCACGTTGATTGTCTAATATCTGTAGCTTAATTCTTCATCATCATCATCTGTTTACCCTCCAGGTTCGGTTTTTCCCTCGGACTTAGCGAGGGATCCCACCTCTACCGCCTCAAGGGCAATGTCCTGGAGCTTCAGACTCTTGGTCGGGGGATACAACTGGGGAGTATGACCAGTACCTCGCCCAGGCGGCCTCACCTGCTATGCTGAAGAGGGGCCTTGTGGAGGGATGGGAAGATTGGAAGGGATAGGCAAGGAAGAGGGAAGGAAGTGGCCGTGGCCTTAAGTTAGGTACCATCCCGGCATTCGCATGGAAGAGAAGTGGGAAACCACGGAAAACCACTTCCAGGATGGCTGAGGTGGGAATCGAACCCACCTCTACTCAATTGACCTCCCTAGGCTGAGTGGACCCCGTTCCAGCCCTCGTACCACTTTTCAAATTTCGTGGCAGAGCCGGGAATCGAACCCGGGCCTCCGGGGGTGGCAGCTAATAACGCTAACCACTACACCACAGAGGCGGACTGTAGCTTAATTAAGTAACTAAATATTGTCTATGACTCCAAAATTTGTTGCCATTACACTGCTCTAAATGATTATAAAAATCGTTCGTGCACATTCAAATAAACTTATAAGCGTCAATGGTGTTTCATTCTCGTGGTGAATTTTTAACGACTTACCGCCATCCGACATCTTCCTTTGGATGAGTCCACTTTACACACATTTAGGACGTAGATGTACATAATTTATTATTCATGTTATAGTTTGGCACTTACATCATCACCAAAATTATTCCAAATAATATAAAGATGAGAGCATTGTATTTCGTCCTTTGTTCATTTCTCAGTAGCAGAAACGAACTGATATTATTACTTCCGTAGGGCGGTTAAAATCTCCGATTTTGTGATTGGTAGAATAATGCCTACGGCCCCCATAACGTCGTGCACCTAGGACCAAACCACTTTATCAATGGGTGAAGGGTGCCTCTCTGTCTTCCTCCGCTATCATCTTTCCTCGTCTTTCTTCTACTGTAAATGTGGCCTCTATTGTTCCGAGATCCGCTTTCACGTGGGAAGATTTCAGTTGAAATTTCCTACAGTCAGCTCATTAAGTTTTATTGGGGCCATTTACGGTTTTAGGTCTTACCGAAACGTGACTATAACCAAGTCTTGGGGATGTGCCTCAGCCAGGGAGGTATCTTTGTTGCTGTCCAGGGAAATACCTTCACTGAATTCGCTGTATGCAGTATTCGCATATCAAAATCTGATAAATTGATTAATTTATCCATGAGCCTTTTCGCCTTATGGGTGCAGTACCTATCAGTTTGCTTTTGGGGAGATAGTGGGTTCGAATCCCATTGTCGGCAGCTCCGAAGATGGTTTTCTGTGATTTTCCATTTTCGCACCAGGCAAATGACTGGCTGTACCTTAATAATGATACCGGTCGCTTCCTTCCCACTCCCACAGCCCTTTCCTGCTACAAACAGCTCTAAACATTGCTGGTATAATGGGACTTCACAAATTTATTGGTAAAGCATATATTGGACCAATTTTTACTAAAAAGCAGGGCCTCTCAAACGCCCAGAATCTCACGCGTGCTAACCGAGGCGCAGGGGTTCCGTGCAGTGTGCGTCGGTCCAACTCAGCTAGGTTGAGAACAGCGTTTTCCTCGGGGTTCGGCTTAACTCGTCTCAACTCGACTGGGATGGATGAGCGTTGCTGGGCAAGTGAGGAAGGTGGAGATAGACGGAGCCAGCGAGGTAAGAGTAGGGAAAGACGGAGACAGCGCCGTTGCTCAAAATCGAGGAGTGGGGGACTCTGGGGACCCTGCACTCTGGTAAATCTACCGAAGTCGTCTTTTGCACTTTGCACCGGTGAATGCACCCTAAGAGACCATGCTAAAGAGCATTAGATACAAGAAGGAACTTGGCCACAAGTCACGGGAAGAGGTCTACCGTTAGAAAATGTGCCGTGTATGACCGCTGAGCGTTGCGGCTAGCTGCGGCGTAGCTGAGCATTCTATCACAGGCACCATTGTCGTGAAGATGGCAACACGTCGCGAGTTAACCGACTTCGAACATGGGATGATCATCGGCGTATGGCGCATGGGTCTTAGCATTGCGAAGATTACAAGTGAATTCGGATTTCTGAGGTCAACAGTGTCATGGGTGGATCTTCAATACCGCAGAGAGAATGTTACCATCCGCGTAAACTCCCGTACGGACATTGCAAAGCCTCGGCAGAAACATACTGGGCACTCGAAGGGCTATTGTGAGTCAGATCATCGCCCAGTTGAATGTTGGGAATCAGAGTCTCATTTATACGAGGACCGTAAGGAGGCAGCAGCACCGCATAGGCTTCACCAGCCGACGACCAACTCGTGTTTCTTTGCTGACACCTCGACACAGAGGTCAACGAAGTGCATGGACCCGCGAACATTGGCAATGGACCATGGAACAGAGGCGACATGTGGCATGGTCTAATGAATCCAGGTAGCAGTTGCATCGAGCTTTTATTTATTTATTTCGTATGGCATGAGGATACATTGTTACAATTTGGTTATTAACTATATTTATACATTTGAGCTCATCAATATCTGCATTGCTGCTAAAGCTGAATGTCCAGTTTTGTTAGCCAACTCACAGCTTCATCACTGGCCTCGTGGATATCCTTTATTGTCCCACTGAATCTTCGGAGTGGGCACTCTGTGACGATATGTTGAACGGTCTGAGGCACATCAGAGCAGTCGCAATAAGGATCGCTGGTAATCTTCCACTTGTGTTTCCAGAAGTTGCATCTGCCATGTTGAGTTCTGATCCGATTAAGTGATGACCAGATTTTTCTGGGTAAGTTGAAACCAGGAGGTTGCATAACTGGATCCGAAATTAGACCTAATCTGTCAGGGTTTGAAGCTGCCCACCCATAGCGCCAGGCAGTGTTAGTATGAAATTCATCTTGGACTAGCCTCTTTCCTAGTAACCAAGAAGGTTTCCTAGATTTCAGCCTGAGATCTTCACGTAGGCAGTCTTGATGTATTGGTAGAAGAGGATTGTCACAGCATTTAACCCATTCTTTCTTCAGTGCCATTTGTCTTCGGAGATGAGGAGGTGGAATATTTGAAAGAACTGGTAACCACTCCAAAGGTGTGGATTGGATGGTTCCTGATATAGCCCTCATTGTATCGTTTACCTGAGTGTCTATCATCTTTGTATGGGCACTGTTGAGCCATACTGGGCAGCAGTATTCGGCTACTGGGTGTACTAACGCAAGTGCTGTAGTTCGGAGGGTGGATGCAGATGGGCCCCAGCTTGTTCCTGTGAGTTTGTGCAGGATGTTATTGCGGGTTTTGATCTTGGCAGATGTTTTGCGTACATGTTCGCTGTAAGTCAAAGATCGATCCAAGGTAACGCCTAGATATTTTGGATGAGGATTGAACTTCAGTATATGACCTCTGAATTGAACCTGAGGGGTATAATGAGCTTGTCTGTTGCTCAAATGAAAGCAGCTGACCTCAGTTTTTGTTATGTTTGGTTTCAGTCGCCAGGTTTTAATATAATTATCAATTCTGCAGAGATCTTTAGTGAGTATGGTTTCTGCTCCAGCAAAATCACTAGACTGGGCTGCCAAACAGATGTCGTCAGCGTATATAAACTTCCTAGCATTAGTTGAAGGTAGATCTGCTGTATATACGTTGAAGAGTAATGGGCGCGTAAGAGTGTGGCGTATATCCGATGAATCTATGTATCCTGCGTGTCAACAACGTTGTGTCTAGGCGGGAGGTGACTCAGTTCTGGTCTGGGTGGCGTTCTCATGGTCGCAGTTAGGCCCCATTGTCTGACTACAGAGCGCTAACAGTTGCACGTTATGTGGACATTCTTTCAGACCATCTATATCCCTTTCTGGCCCTAGAGTACCCTGATGGAGATACCATGTTTCAAAAGGACAATGGACCATGACACCGCTACGTGGTGGCACGCAGGTAGTTGAAGGAGCACTTCAGTGAAGTTACGTCCATGGATTGGCTCTCCAGATCCCCCGATCTTAATCCAATGGAGCATTTATGGGATGCTGTTAATGCTGGTGTGAACCTCGCACTAACTACACAACACCAATTGTTGGTATAAGTGCAAGATGCATGAGTCCAGATCCCTCCAGAACGATTCCAACACCTTGTAGAGTCGATGCCTCTCCGTACTTGCTGCCGTTTCGAGGGCTCGCGGGGGAGCAACTCGTTATTAATATAACATTCAGTGTCTTCCCATGACGTTTGGTGGCCACTCAGTGTAACTTTACACTCCATTGCGAGTTAACGGTAATATGGGCAAAGCACATATTTATCATTTTGAGTAAATATATTTCCTTAATATTTTGGGTCATTTTCTGTCATATTTTAGGTAATTTTTCGGTATTTATTGAATCATCTTTTTTTACACTTTGCTTTACGTCACACCGACACAGATAGGTCTTAAGGCGACGATGGGACAGAAAATGGCTAGGAGTGGGAAGGGAGCGGCCGTGGCCTTAATTATGGTACAGCCCCAGCATTTGCCTGGCATGGAGATGGGAAACCACCGAAAACCATCTTCACGGCTGCCGACAGTGGGGTTCGGACCCACTATCTACCAAATGTAAGCTGAAAACTACCTGACCCAAAATGTTCAGCCACTTGCTCGGTAAACTAATACTCAGTGTCTGATGATCCCATTCTATAGTTTTGTTTACTCTAGGAAAAACTGAGAATATTCACCATGTCCGAACTTCTTTTGAGACCTATTTTTAGAATTCACATACGTCACACATGTTTGATATTAATTGCTTGTAGCTCTTTCAGTGTCAACACGAAACTACTATGTCAGCTTGGTGAAATGTTATAAAAATAGTATCTTCTCCTAGAGCGATGGATATGATTAATTTTTTAGGATTATTTCATGCGGTTTATGTTTAAATTCATCATCTTCTCGGTCGTATGGAGAACTTCATATAAAAAAGAGCAGGTCGCCTGCTTTGCTCCATTAATCTTGGCCGTCATGTGAGAGCATTATGCGCGTTCCATATGCAGATGTATCCTTTGGGGTCTACTTTGACTCGTATTTTGGTGAATCCACTGCTGGAGAGGAAAAATACTTCAGGTCTCTTGTTGGTAGAGGTAGAACATAACTCCAAACTTTTAGATGTGGCTTTATTCTCTGCTTAGCTTAGAACTGAATGATGTATACTGATTTTAAACTCTGTTTCGCTTAGTGATGTGGCTCATGAGGCTTGGATTGCCAGGTCATTGTTACGTTGACAGGAATACTACGAAAGTCGTACCTACCCAGACACTTCACGTTAGTAACTACCTATTGGCCGCGTGAACACTAGTTTATTTTCGCCGGGCTGAGTGGCTCAGACGGTTGAGGCGCTGGCCTTCTGACCTCAACTTGTCAGGTTCGATCCTTACTTAGTCCGGTGGTATTTGAACGAGTTTAAATACGTCGGCCTCGTGTCGGTAGATTTACTGGCACGTAAGAACTGCGGAACAAAATTCCGGCAACTTGGCGCCTCTGAAAACCGGAAAGTAGTTAATGGGACGTGGAAACAGTAGCATTATTATTATTATCCATATATTATAAGAGTTTACTAAAACAGATTTGGTAAATCCGTCCGTCCGTTCTACTGGATCGATTTGATTCATTTCTATTTTATTATCTCCGAAATTACCTGCCGGTGAATTATGAGACATTGTTAGGTCTCTAAGTTCAGCCAACTTTGATTAATCATAAAATGAAATCATTAAATGATCACTCCAATAATTGCAGGCGAAGGCTTACGCTAACCCACAATACATGCTGTACTTATCAGAATGCTAAGCGACAAACAGTTTTATTCATTTTCTCATATATATGACTTTCATTCTTAATGATGTCATTGTATGCAGCCATGTTTGCTTACTACCTGTGAAGCCTAAGAGCATACACTTCCTCTGATGATAGAAGAATACTACTCTCTGCTAGATACTCTTTGATTCTCTGACCTTCCCCAGGTTGTAAATACACTCAAGAGATGGCAGAACGTTCCTAACAACGTACATGCTCCTACGAACAGACAGGAAGGTATCAAGTTGACTAGCGTTCTGTATGACCATTAATAAAGCGCAGAGACAAACTCTTCAAAAATTGGGTGTCTAATTCCCCGAACCATTATTCAGCCACGGCCAATTGTGCGTTGCACTATCTCGGGCAAGATCATTTCAAAATGTTAAGATCCAGATATGGCCGAATGGTCGAAGCGCAGAGGATATTGTATGGAAAGGAGTGTTATAAACTACATTATAACCCAACCAAACACCATGGTACTACAGCCCTTGAAGGGCCTTAACCTACCAAGCGACCGCTGCTCAGCCCGAAGGTCTGCAGATTACGAGGTGTCGTGTGGTCAGCACGTCGGATCCTCTCGGCCGTTATTCTTGGCTTTCTAGACCGGGGCCACTATCTCACCGTCAGATAGCTCCTCAATTCTAATCAAGTAGACTGAGTTGACCTCGAACCAGCCCTCAGGTCCAGGTAAAAATCCCTGACCTGGCCGGGAATCGAACTCGGGGCCTCCGGGTAAGAGGCAAGCACACTACCCGTACACCACGGGGTCGGCTATAAACTACATTACCGGTATTAAATGTTCATAAACTACTGAAAAGGGCAAGCAAAACAATATACGTACGTCAGGCATATCAAGATGAGCTATCCGTCCTATTGTCCGGCTCTATGGCTAAATGGTTAGCGTGCTGGCCTTTGGTCACAGGGGTCCCGGGTTCGATTCCCGGCAGGGTCGGGAATTTTAACCACCATTGGTTAATTTCGCTGGCACGGGGGCTGGGTGTATGTGTCATCTTCATCATCATTTTATCCTCATCACGACGCTCAGGTCACCTACGGGAGTCAAATCAAAAGACCTGCACCTGGCGACCCCAACATGTCCTCGGAGACTCCCGGCACTAAAAGCCATACGCCATTATTATTATCTGTCCTATTTATAAGGAATTCTGCGGATCAGCATGGGTCCATTAGTTATTATTAAGCTTATTTGCATGAATGTACACTGACTGACAGAGCAAATGCAACACCAAGAAGGAGTGGTCAGAACTTTATGCTAATTGCAGGGTAGACTGACGTCACTGAGGTATGCTCATGATGTGAAATGCGCCGCTGTGCTGCGCACGTAGCGAACGATAAATGGGACACGGCGTTGGCGAATGGCCCACTTCGTACCGTGATTTCTCAGCCGACAGTCATTGTAGAACGTGTTGTCGTGTGCCACAGGACACGTGTATAGCTAAGAATGCCACGCCGCCGTCAACGGAGGCATTTCCAGCAGACAGACGACTTTACGAGGGGTATGGTGATCGGGCTGAGAAGGGCAGGTTGGTCGCTTCGTCAAATCGCAGCCGATACCCATAGGGATGTGTCCACGGTGCAGCGCCTGTGGCGAAGATGGTTGGCGCAGGGACATGTGGCACGTGCGAGGGGTCCAGGCGCAGCCCGAGTGACGTCAGCACGCGAGGATCGGCGCATCCGCCGCCAAGCGGTGGCAGCCCCGCACGCCACGTCAACCGCCATTCTTCAGCATGTGCAAGACACCCTGGCAGTTCCAATATCGACCAGAACAATTTCCCGTCGATTGGTTGAAGGAGGCCTGCACTCCCGGCGTCCGCTCAGAAGACTACCATTGACTCCACAGCATAGACGTGCACGCCTGGCACGGTGCCGGGCTAGAGCGACTTGGATGAGGGAATGGCGGAACGTCGTGTTCTACGATGAGTCACGCTTCTGTTCTGTCAGTGATAGTCACCGCAGACGAGTGTGGCGTCGGCGTGGAGAAAGGTCAAATCCGGCAGTAACTGTGGAGCGCCCTACCGCTAGACAACGCGGCATCATGGTTTGGGGCGCTATTGCGTATGATTCCACGTCACCTCTAGTGCGTATTCAAGGCACGTTAAATGCCCACCGCTACGTGCAGCATGTGCTGCGGCCGGTGGCACTCCCGTACCTTCAGGGGCTGCCCAATGCTCTGTTTCAGCAGGATAATGTCCGCCCACACACTGCTCGCATCTCCCAACAGGCTCTACGAGGTGTACAGATGCTTCCGTGGCCAGCGTACTCTCCGGATCTCTCACCAATCGAACACGTGTGGGATCTCATTGGACGCCGTTTGCAAACTCTGCCCCAGCCTCGTACGGACGACCAACTGTGGCAAATGGTTGACAGAGAATGGAGAACCATCCCTCAGGACACCATCCGCACTCTTATTGACTCTGTACCTCGACGTGTTTCTGCGTGCATCACCGCTCGCGGTGGTCCTACATCCTACTGAGTCGATGCCGTGCGCATTGTGTAACCTGCATATCGGTTTGAAATAAACATCAATTATTCATCTGTGCCGTCTCTGTTTTTTCCCCAACTTTCATCCCTTTCGAACCACTCCTCCTTGGTGTTGCATTGTCACTGTCAGTCAGTGTATATAAAAAAACGTCAGCACATCGAAACTAAGTCTCTGAGTGAACCAGAGCTGTATGACTTCCCTTCTGTTGAATGAACACGCTTCTACTGGTCCACCAGCCAGTTGTTGAAAGATCTGATTTATTTTGGAGGAAATATCTCGACAACTATTTATTCTAAATGCTTCGAGTAGAAAATATTTTTCATCGACATTAAATTTATTCGCCTTCGTGGTTGGTGATTTTCATGAAGTATGTCAGGTTTTCGCAACAATCATCCGAATATTTCACTGCTCTGTAATACTATTATCTAATGTTGCGGTTTATGGAGCGCCGAGGTTCTGAAAGTTTGACCCGCCGAAATAAATCTACTGATATAGGGCTGACGTATTTGAACACCTTCAGATAATATCATATTGAGCCAAGATCGAATCTACTAACTTGGACTCAGAAAGCCAACGTGTTAATCATCGGAGCCGCTCAGTCTGGCTGTAGACGGTAAAGACGGAAACCATACAAACGATTATTGTGAGCTATGTACTGTAGATTGATATACTTTCCATTTATATTTTTGTAGATATTCACTGGTGGAAACACCATGTCTCTGTATGTGACTTTATTCACAATTCAATCTAGTGGTAATATAGCTTGATTAAGTTAATGGTCTACAATACAGACCAAACAAAGCAATAGACGTTATGCACTGCTGTCGCTTAGCGACGCACGAATACACTTTGTACCCCCTCAGGCAGCCACACTAGCATGTACAGTATTCCAGCATATAGACAGTCGTACGTGCGGTATTGTGTTCCAAGCCTCTTGTACCTGTTGACGCAATTGTGCAAGGTTAGTAGACGTCATCCAGTCATGTCCCGAACTTGTTCAACGGCAGGGTATGGGGATCGTGCTGGCCAGGGCAGTTGTCGAGCAAGGTAAGTGGACGAGCATTATCCTGCTGAAATGATATATCACCTAACTAATGCAGGAATGACAGGAGGACAGGTGGAACAATGTCCCGGATGTTGCAGGAGTGTTTTAACAGACACTTCACAAAAACCAAAAGTGTACAGGAATTCTAGCTTATTGCGCTCCATACCAGAATGGCAGGGGGTGCTAGAATACATTCCCTGCTTGCCCTGGAAGTATTTAAAACGGGGATTCCTAGGGGAATAGGAGCGTGGATTTGAGACCAGCAGGACCCTAGCCGAGTCTGACTCCACTTACCTGTGCCAGTCTTCACTGTTTAATATTTTCTATCCCAACTCACTTGGCCATCTCTTGATATTTATCGACTCCGACGGTATTACGTATGCGAGACCTTCGTAGTCCTTCACGATACCTTCATCCTTCGAAGGATCGGACCTCTTATTCCTCTTGATCAGTGTTAAGAGAGGATCGTTGCCCAAATGTACTTCGTCTCAAAACAATCATCATCACCACGACAACCACCATTCTTCCGTCCACAGTGGTAACTTCAATTGTAAAATCATTTTGTTTTATATTTCACTAATTTAATGAATTTTGGAGAAGCTGAGATTCCGGAAATTCATTAATATACCGGTAAATCTACCGGCAAGAGACAAGGGTATTTAAGCCACTTCAAATAGGGTTAGACTGAGCCGTAATGAAACCTGCCAATGAGGTCACAGTATGAGTCTTTCAGCCTAGCTTACATCTATTATATATTGATTATTGTTTATTATACGTTACTTACAAGACCACCACACTGAAACCAGAACGTTTCAAAACAGTGAAGTGTCATATAGCGTAAGTACTTGTCTGAAATGAAATTTCATACAGATGATCAGTTCAGTACATATTGCATCCATATCCCGAATTAATGTATAAATACAAAATCATTTTATCCAGCATTTGGTAGATATTATACAGCAAGCATAATCATTTAGACATCACTGAACAGCGTACCTTATGATAATTGTTTTTTATTATGTGCTGAAGTAAATAGAGTTCATTCAGAAATAGTGAATATGTGAGAAATATTTTGTCATGTCTAAATATGCTAAATTTGGGGTCCCTGAGAGACCGAATATGATCAACACTTGTCAGGTAGAAATGTTTTAAATGCAATAGCTGTTCAGTTGATTAGATACTCAAATTTAACTTGAGGTAATTGACCTCACATCTAATGATATTACACAGTGATGTCAACATTAAATTTGTAAATTTGACATAGCCATTTATTGACATATTTTGTTCTGGGTAACTGTGAAATCTCAGATGGATACATTCAGCCATCAGAGAGCAGTAAATAAATGTAAGATTGATCTAATTTTATTTTAGATGAGGTTTGTAAAGGGGATTATTTAATCCCAAGAATTATCCAATGTTCTGAGTTGTAGAATATGTGTAACCCAATTAATACGTATGAAATGGTAATGAATAGTGTTGTTTTTTAAGTGAACGATTACATTAACAGTAGTCATGCTAGATACAGATGAATGAGTTCATTGAGTTAAAGTTACAGGGAGGATTGGTGTACGTCATTCATTTGTAAATAACGTGATTATATTGAGGATATTTGCATTTGATTAATTACATTTGAGTGTATTTTTAGTAATTTAAGTAATTTTAGCTCTCGTTATCCTACTTGAATTCATCTGGTATGGAATCACTTGCCTTTGCGTATGTTTGTGGTTGGTTTCTCTGTCACGTACAGTGGTCACATCACACACACTTGACTTAATTAATATTTTTTGTATTTGTGTCAAAAAGTTAATCACTTTTTCTCTTTTATAATAAATTATGTATATTTTTAACCTCAGTCTGAGCCAATAGTTTAGTTATTGCAATAGTATAGTTTAGCCTAGTAACCCTATCGCGAGAGCACCCCGACAGTCTAGTGAACGTCACCACCCCTGAGGAAGATGATCATCAACGGTGAGTATTTTTATTTCAGTGCAGCCGAGGCAGAACCCAGGATGAAGAGATCGACGTCAAAAACATCGGGTGAAGGGTGTAATATATTCACGAGTGCAATACCAGGATACCGAAAGGAAGAATAAAAAGCATTGGTTCAATTAAGAAACGGAGCTCATTGTCACTCCTACTACCAGAAGCAATTTCCATGCAGAAGGCTCCATATATCCAGTCCATAATAAATTAAATACCCACTGCGACGCAGAGTAATAAAAACTTAGGAAATAAAGATCATACTTGTTTTAAAACTAATGTAAAATTCAGAGCCAAACTACCTGCGCACGAATTTCGTAGAAATAAATTTTCTCTTTTATTTTTACGATTATTTAGTATATTGTGAAAGCATTACGGTGGAAACGTGTCTACTTATTTTAAAATATTTTTTAATGAACTGGCATCACTGCCTAAACATACATTGAACCAGCTCTCCTGATGTGTTAACCCACCAATTCTCACCTCACGAGTAGTAGTAGTCAGTGGTGTCCAATATGTTCTTTAGTTTTAGTTAGAAACTTTTATTGTAACCCTACCGAATCATTCCGAATTCGTCGGCAAGTTCTTTCACAGTTGAGGGTGAGAGATAACTAGCTGTGTTGCTCTCAGGTGCGGCAGATAGGAGACGATTCTGCAGAGTTATTGAAACCACGTCTCTCTAGAGCGCTTTGCTGCGTCACTCATTGAGATAAAAATCTTCTTTGTGACAGTACAGCTGTCTGTCACCTGCTTCCAGCCGCCGGTTAAACGAGATAGTGACGGTTAATTAGTAACTATTGAAATGCGAGATGCAGGTATGTGATGATAAAACTTTTGTTAAATATACATACATGAGCTTAATTCCCTGTGGGTTTAAAATATCGTGAAGGTAATGGAGTAACAAAAATACATTCAAGAATATTCACTCAGAGAAAAGTCAGTGGCATACTATATTTATAACTAATTCACTACCACAAATCTTAGCTATTTAATAATAATATATTATGTATGCATTCATTTATGTATTTACTTACAAAACGTCTGTCAATTGAAGGTTGCCACAATCGACAAAGCATTACAAAAACAATGAAATGTATAATTTTGGCTTACAATTATAAATTTGTCGATTATATTATTCTTATAATGTCCTTAAAATACAAGAGTTATAGCATGTGGCATTGATTTCTGAGTAATGAAATGGAACCTCGTAAAGATAACAAAGAAATAGTTTGTAGTTCTGGAACGTCTAAATTAAACTACATCCCAAAAGTCATAATGAATCGAGGAATAGTCCCTCGATTACCTACCATTAATCCTATCACTTTAATGTCCGTCGACCCAAATGTATCTTTATAGTAAGTTATGGTCGATTCATAGACCAGCTTCTTTTCCTTATCAACGACTTCTGGCTGGTCTGTGGAGATTTCAAAACGAACTCGAGGTTCTATTATATATCCCGCACCCTCTTATTCCTTGTACGCTATGATGTCTCCTACTGCTACCGTAGATAATAATAATAATAATAATAATAATAATAATAATAATAATAATAATATAATAATGGCCTTACGTCCCACTAACGGCTTTTATGGTTTTCGGAGACGCACAAGTGCCGGAATTTAGTCCCATCCCCTGTGTGTGTGTGGGGGGGGGAAGACGAAGAATACACCCACGGTATCTCCTGCCTGTCGTAAGAGGCGACTAAAAGGGGCGACCAAGGTATGATTCAATTAGAACCATGAAACTACTTTTGATTAGTACCATCACGCGGGGAACACCATGGGTTGCCTGTACTTACGAGTAGTACCACTATATTAGGTACGAAATAGGTTTGTGATTAGTATAAGCAGTGAGTAGGTTTTCCGGTGGGTTTCCAGTACCCGTGAGTCGTACCCTTGTGAGCAACACCAAGGGGCTGGGCGTTGCATGCGATTAGTACCACTATCTGAGCGGCACCGTGGGTCTGCGTTGACTGCGCTTAGTATCCACTATGTGAGGAACAACACGGGATTATCCTTGCCCGTGATTAGTACACCTAGGTGAGGAACACCATCGGTTTGCGTTGCCTATGTGTGGCGCCATTATGTGAGGAACACCATAGGTCTGCGTTACCTGTACGACGTCCAATACTTGTGAGTAGTAACATTATGTGTGGAACACCGTGAGTCTTTGCCCCTTTTGATTAGTACCCCAACATGACACATACCATGGTTCTACTTTACTAGCGATACGTAACATTCTGAGGGGCCTTTGACCTGGATTTTGGACCCCTTTAGACATCAAGCATCCTTGATTCAGGATTGTGCTTTAAAAGTGGACCCTTGGTCATTGGTATTATTATTTATGATAGTTTTTGAGTCGGATCCACTGACAGTTTTAAATTCATGTCCATCCATTCATTCTTCGACATTTTTTATTTTGGTCAGTGGATGATTTTCAACTTTTACTTTGTCATTTCATTTCGTACGATTAGGGGCCGATTACCTCGATGTTAGGCCCCTTTAAACAACAAGCATCATCATCATCATCATCATCATCATCATCATCATCATCATCAATTTAGTCCCACAGTAGTTCTTTTACGTGCCAATAAATCTACCGACACAAGGCTGACGTAGTTGAGCATCTTCAAATACCACCGGACTGAGCCCGGATCGAACCTATCAAGTTGGGTTTAGAAGGCCAGCGCCTCAGAGGGATCATTGAAGTGGTACTAAGAAGTCAACTTTTTGAATAAAATGTACTACTTAGGACAAAATATCCACAAAATTAACGGTATGTTATTTATGTTTAACGCCATGAGCGTCGCTTATTGCTAATTTATGGGTCTGGCCGCACGTGGACCATGAAACAAACTAAGGCGTCGCATTCGGATTCTTGTCTGGTTGTTTTCGTACTGGCTGCACCTGGACGGGCACACCACTTAGAAGAAGTGACATGACCTCAGTCACATTCATACTGTCAAAGTGAAGGGTGAGACTGAGACAGGAAAATGTCTGGTCGCCCGTGGCTAACGGATAAGCTTTATATGACCCTGTAATATTTAAGAGGGGAATTCCTCAAGTCAGTATTGTTGGACCTTTATGCTTTTTTAAATATATAAATGGTATGAGTAGAGAAGTGAAATCAGAGATAAGGCTTTTTGCAGATGATGTTATTGTGTATAGAGTAATAAATAAGTTACACGATTGTGAGCAACTGCAAAATGACCTCGATAATGTTGTGAGATGGACAGTAGGCAATGGTATGATTATAAAAGGGGTTAAAAGTCAGGTTGTGAATTTCACAATGAATAGAATGGCGTATGGCTTTTAGTGCCCAGAGTGTCCGAGGACAAGTTCGGCTCGCCAGATGTAGATCTTTTGATTTGACTCCCGTAGGCGACCTGCCCGTCGTGATGAGGATGAAATGATGATGAAGACGACACCTACACACAGCTCCCGTGCCAGCGGAATAAACTAATTATGGTTAAAATTCCTGACCCTGTCTGGAATCGAACCCGGGACCCCTGTGACCAAAGGCCAGAACGCTATGTGAAATTTTACATAGAGGAAAGGTCCTCTCAGTTTTAATTACTGCGATGATGGGGTGAAAGTTCCTTATGGGGATCACTGTAGTACCTAGGTATTAATATAAGGAAAGATCTTCATTGGGGTTATCACATATATGGGATTGTAAATAAAGGGTACATATCTTTGCACATGGTTATAAGGGGGTTTAAGGGTTGTAGTAAGGATGTAAAGGAGGCGGCATATAAGTCTCTGATAAGACCCAAACTAGAGTATGGTTTCAGTATATAGGACCCTCAACAGGATTACTTGATTCCAGAACTGGAAAAATATCCATAGAAAACCATCTCGATTTGTTCTGGATGATTTCCTATAAAAGAGTAGCCTTACGAAAATGTTGCAAAATTTGAGCTGGGAAAAGTGGGAGAAAGAAGACGAGCTGCTCGACTAAGTGCTATGATCCGAGCTGTCAGCGGAGAGATGGCGTGGAATGACATTAGTAGACGAATAAGTTTGAGTAGCGTCTTTAAAAGTAGGAAAGATCACAATATGAAGATAAATTTGGAATTCAAGAGGACAAATTGGGGCAAATATTCATTTATAGGAAGGGGAGTTACGGATAGGAATGACTTACCAAGGGAGATGTTCAATAAATTTCCAATTTCTTTGAAATCATTTAAGAAAAGGCTAGGAAAACAACAGATAGAAAATCTGCCACCTGGGCGACTGCCCTAAATGCAGATCAGTATTGATTGGTTGATTGATTGGTCGATTGATTGATTGATTGATTGATTGATTGATTGATTGATTGATTGATTGATTGATTGGCTGGAAATACTTCTACCTAGTTTCGCCAGAGACCATACACCATGATTTTAAATAAAGAACCATAATATGAGCAGAAATTATTGTGCTCTAGCTACTTCATGTGAGTACCGTAAAAGGATTCATGGTTATGTTAGGTATAATTAAAAAAATAAAAGGTGTATATTTATGTTTTTCTCTTCATTTAACAAAGTTTGAAGGGAAAATACAAGTAATTTAAAATAATATATCAATTAAATAATGAGGTGTTCTTACAGTAAGCTAACTTGTCTTGTATATACGGTAAATTCAGAAAAATACTTGAATGTCCAGTTGATGAGCTTCTCCAGTGTTGCCAGCTACTTCCTAAAGACAGAAACTAAGTTACCATGACGTCACATGGCTTCGTTGAGAATGGACTAAACCATCCAGAAATATCAGGTTGCCATATGGCATTGCTAGGCTGGAAAGGGCTGATGCTACAATATACTATAGCTTCAACAAAAACAGAAGCGCATATTTCACGTTTTCAGATCTACCTATAATCAAATACAAATGTCAGTACCTACTACATCCTAGCACACACACGTATTTAACAGAAAAATGAGTAATCCTATATATGATTGAGAAACTATGATATAAACGCAACGATTAATGACTTAAATACCAAAACGTCGGCCAGACTGTTTCCTTCTACCCAATATCAGTATAGTAGACTATTATTAATCTATATAATAATCACTGATTTAACGACTAACCAATACGATTATGATGACAATGACGATGACGATGCAGCAGCTATAAAATGGTCTTCTTTCCTGACTTGCCCGGCCCACCAGCACCTCTTGAAGCTTGATCGATCGGTAATTACTGTACTCTAGTGCTCACTAATGGGGAAATCGTTGCTGTTTTTTATACCTTCGATAGCCCATCTTCTTTTTTCTGCCCGGGAACAGCCAGGCCAACTTGGAAAGTACGTAAGCTGAAATGAGTTTCAACAATACTACACACCGAAACTTCGGCTCAGAATTGTAGTCGGTTTTCATTTCAAGCTACTATGAGAGATACCAACTTGTACAATGCCCTTGTGAGACCAAAATTGGAATATGCAAGCGTTGTATGGAGTCCCAGATGTAAGGAAAAAAATGCAAAGTCACCTCCGTACAGGCCATGAAGGCCCTTGGAGGAGTGGAAGGTAAAGGCTTCCACCATTGTTAACCTCGGCACGTGATGGGGTAGAGTGGTTAGCTCTACGCCCGGCCGCCTTTGCCCCCAGGAATTAATCTGGTACTCATTTTTGCTGTAGGCTGAGTGAACATCAGGGCCATATGCACCTCCGGAAGTGGAAATCTCGTTTCTTAAATTTTACGACTTCCTGACGGGAATTCGAACCCACGTCCTTGCGGGCGAACCGAGCACGCCTTTACCGCCTCGGCCAGGCAGCCCCTTAGATGTAAAAATAGGTTGCACAAATTGCGAACGTAAACAAAAGTTTTCTTAGAGTATTACAGTACAAAAAACAAACACATACTCACTAGTGTCACCATAGAACTACTTCCTCCTATAATACGTGTTTTACAGCCCATAATGGTAGAATAGATCAATAGATAACTCTAAATTCCTGGCAATTTTAAGACTTCATGTTCCTAGGGTCAGTAGAAGAAACTTAACTTTCCAAGTGAGAAAGTTAGAACGTCTGCACATGCAAATTCTCCCCTTCACTATCCACGACTGAATGGATTTCAGCTCATCATTCGAAACCTCCATAATAGACTGAAGTACACTCATATTCATAAAAAAAAAAACACAACATCTTGAAAGACTAGAGATAGGAAATTCATATTCACAGGAAATGTTCATTACTATGTTCTGCAGAAATGATTAGGATTTCAGTCACCTAGGTTCAGCATGTGTTCTGTTGGCCAGTAGGCACTGGGTCCTCCATGGGCACTGAAAACTTGTTCCATGCGTGATGGCATCCACGCGTATAAGGCGCGACTGGCGTCCTGGGGTATAGCCATGCATGCTGCATTCACCTGGTTCCACAGTTCATCTTCCGTGGTTGGCATTGCGTCACAGCACCGCACCCGCCGTTTCACCATATCCCACACAATTCCGATTGGCTACAAATCCGGTGATCGGGCAGGCCAGGGCAACAGTATGACATCCTGTGACAACAAGAAAACACGTGTTCGTGCAGCAATATGTGGTCGCGCATTGTCCTGTTGATATGTAGAAGGATGTCATTCACGTAGGTCAAACTGGTCACAGTGCCCTGGACACGCACTAATTGTGATTTGTGGATGTACCCAATAGCATCCCACACCATAAGGCCTTGAGTTGGCGCTGTGTGTCGTGTGCGAATGCAGTCAATGTAATACCTCTCCCCCTGTCTGCGGCGAACCAAATTGCGCCATCATTTTCAAACAAACAGAACCTAGATTCATTCGAAAACACTATCTACTGCCATTCCTGTCCCCAGTGACGTCGTTCCATATACCATTGCAGTCTAGCATGTTTATGCACATTAGTCAAAGGTCGGCGGAGTAGTGAACGATGCGCCGGTAATCCAAACCGTAATAAACGCGACAGACTGTCACTTCTGATAGTGTACAACATGTTACACTGTTCCACTGTTGCACCAGAGCTGAGGAGGACGCGGATCCGTCCTGCAATGCCATTCGGATGAGGTGTCGATCTTCTCGGGGGGTGGTCTGGGTGGTGCGACCAGACTCATCTCGTCGTGTTCTATGGCCTTCTGTGGACCATTCTGTAGACACCCGTTGCATTGCCGACACACTTCGTCCCACACGAGCAGCAGTTTCACGGATGGATGCATCACGTTCTCTCATGCCAATAATGCGTCCTCTTTCAAACTCACTCATTTGAAGGTACGGTTCTCGCATACGTCTGCGAGTCATCCTGCACGTCTGATCAAGTCCGCTGCTGTGGTGTAGTGGTTAGCGTGATTAGCTGCCACCCCCGGAGGCCCGGGTTCGATTCCCGGATCTGCCAAGAAAGTTTAATAGTGGTGCAAGGGCTGGAACGGGGTCCACTCAGCCTCGGGAGGTCATCTGAGTAGAGGTGGGTTCGATTCCCACCTCAGCCATCCTGGAAGTGGTTTCCCGAGGTTCCCCACTACTTCTCCAGGCAAATGCGGGGATGGTCCCTAGCGTAAGTTCACTGCCGCTTCCTTCCCTCTTCCTTGACTACCCCTTCCAATCCTCCCATCCCCCGACAAGGCCCCTGTTCAGCATAGCAGGTGAGGCTTTCTGGGCGAGGTACTAGTCCTCCTTTCCAGTTGTATCCCCGACCCAAATTCTCACGCTCCAGGATACTGCAATGGAGGCGGGAGGGTAGGATTCCCCGCTGAGTCCGAGGGAAAAACCAACCCAGGAGGGTAAATAGATTAAGAAGAATAAGAAGAAGATTATAGACAGAGTTGGGAAGTATTTTCAGTTAAAGTAATCGAATTACTTGTAACGATTACATGTTTATTGATTTTTACTTGTAATCGTTACTTTTCACAAAATGTAATTTTTACTTGTAATTTACTTCTCGAAATAAAATTGTAACCATTACATTTTAGTCGTCAGTACATTATAGTAATCAATATTCATCGCATCGAGTAGTCCGACTCGTTGGGTCGTGAATTTTAATTGCTTCTGATTAAATCTTCTGACTCGGGAACTGGGTGTTTGTGGCCGACCGAACACTCTCCTCTTCATATTCACACAACACACTACACTACCAACCACCACAGAAACACGCAATAGTGATTACATCCTCCATATAGGGCTGGCGGCAGGAAGGGCATCCGGCCGTAAAACAAGGCCAAAGCCACACGTGCGACGCAGTTCGCACCCGCGACACCACACGTGTGGGGAAAATCGGTAGAAAAGAAGATTAATCGCATCCAGTATTCGGCAAATCTGGAGCTCCGGCACTCGTAAGGCGTCGCACTAAGGGTATAAAACCAAGGATACGACACTCACTAGTTCATTTATTCGCAGCTTGTTGTGGTTACTACTTAAGATTTACCGTACATGATTGTGTACCACGTCGTCGAGAATAGAGCCGGAATAAACATATGAGGAGGAAGGGGTTAAGGAATTTCCATTCCCCTATTACAATAAATATTTTGAATTCCAAACCCAATGTGAAAAATATTTCAGTTATTTCTTAAAAGGATTCGCGTTCTGTGGAATAATAATAATAATAATAATAATAATAATAATAATAATAATAATAATAATAATAATAATAATAATAATAATAATAATTGTAATTTGACTGATTACTTGTTGAAAAAGTAATTAATAACTGTAATTAAGTAAAATATTTCTCATGTAACTGTAATTTATCCCAATTACTTTTATTTTGTACTTTTCCTATCACTGATTATTTATTGTGTCCCACTCCCAGCGGGGCCGGCAGTCGACATGCGTATGCACGCTCCGAGTGCAGCATTCATAACCTCATGTTGACTCACTGCTTAGCCACGAGGCGGTAAGTTACTCGAGTTTATGTGTCGTGGGAAGCCGTGAAGTGATACGTTTGATGCAAGACCACATGTGGCTGAATTACAGTAGAATTAAATAGATTAACTTTATTACATTATTACACCATTGAAATGCCAATGAACAAAAGGATTTTACGTACGACACATAAGTTATGTAACAACCGAATCCTGTGGAGAGGTGTGTAAGCAATTTCAGGAGAGATTTCCCGGTGTTCCAATTCCAGGTAGAGAAACAGTTAATGTCTCCTGAATAAATTAAAAACAACGGGATCACTTAGTGCTGTGCCCACCCTCATCGGAGGATCTGCCGTACAAGGGTTGCACTCGGCTAGAAATAGCCACACGAAATTATTATACTTAGTGCTGTAATTCCTAAACAGAAACAGAAACACACCATAGATGAACTTAAAACAACATAATAGTAATTAGGAAATTACGCAGGAGGAACTTACGGGTGTGAAAAGCAATTTCATTAGAAGATGCTAGGAATATTTGAATGCTGAAGGACACCACGTTCAACACCATCTGTAAAAACGTTAGTACTCATGATAAAGGCTATTGGGTGCATAAATAAGCAATAAATGTAATAATTTCGGTAATAAGATACCGCGGGAGGGCAGTGACGTACCACTCGGAACATGCATGTTGCCTTCCGGCCCCACTGGAAGTGGGGCACACTGTAGTATAGCATTTCATTGTTAATAAAATAATGCAATGACATTAACTTGACGTGAAGATGAAAGACTACCTAGTCGTCGAATGCTCTAATAGTGCTGGGGCCGAAAAAGAAGAGGAGTTGACCATGGGAGGTCGGATAGCATGGGAAACAACGCAAAACCATTTCCAAAGCTGCTGGCAATAGGATCCAAACCCACCATCTCCCGAAGTGAGGTAAAGAGACCCTTCGTATGCAATAACATAATTTGGAAAATAAATAAATAGTAAATAAATATTTTTTTTTGCTAGGGGCTTTACGTCGCACCGACACAGATAGGTCTTATGGCGACGATGGGATAGGAAAGGCCTAGGAGTTGGAAGGAAGCGGCCGTGGCCTTAATTAAGGTACAGCCCCAACATTTGCCTGGTGTGAAAATGGGAAACCACGGAAAACCATCTTCAGGGCTGCCGATAGTGGGATTCGAACCTACTATCTCCCGGATGCAAACTCACAGCCGCTCGCCTCTACGCGCACGGCCAACTCGCCCGGTAGTAAATAAATAAATAAATTAGCCTCTCGAAGACTAAATTGATGTCAGTAGGTAAGAAATTCAACAGAATTGAGTGTCAGATTGGTGGTACAAAGCTAGAACAGGTTGATAATTTCAAGTATTTAGGTTGTGTGTTCTCCCAGGATGGTAATACAGTGAGATTAAATCAAGGTGTAGTAAAGCTAATGCAGTGAGCTCGCAGTTGCGATCAGCAGTATTCTGTAAGAAGGAAGTCAGCTCCCAGACGAAACTATCTTTACATCAGTCTGTTTTCAGACCAACTTTGCTTTACGGGAGCGAAAGCTGGGTGGACTCAGGATATCTTATTCATAAGTTAGAAGTAACAGACATGAAAGTAGCAAGAATGATTGCTGGCACAAACATGTGGGAACAATGGCAGGAGGGTACTCGGAATGAGGGGATAAAGGCTTATTTAGGAATGAACTTGATGGATGAAGCTGTACGCATAAACCGGCTTCGGTGGTGGGGTCATGTGAGGCGAATGGAGGAGGATAGGTTACCTAGGATAATAATGGACTCTGCTATGGAGGGTAAGAGAAGTAGAGGGAGACCAAGACGACGATGCTTAAACTCGGTTTCTAACGATTTAAAGATAAGAGGTATCGAACTAAATGAGGCCACAACACTAGTTGCAAATCAAGGATTGTGGCGACGTTTAGTAAATTCACAGTTGTTTGCAGACTGAACGCGAAAAGGCATAACAGTCTATAATGATTATGTATGTATGTATGTATGTATAAATAAATAAATAAATAAATAAATAAATAAATAAATAAAAATTTTAAAAGTAATTATGTAGAAATACTATATTAGTGTTTAAATTAGTTTTACCACTGAGTAATGGACGAGTGCAATTAGACCTAGTCAACAAAATTTAATTTAGTAACATTTTAACCCGTTCTAAATAACTGTATGGTATCTACTGTTGGCGATACTGGTGAGGTGGCGTTTTAGTTTTAAATACGAACCACTAGTGGTATATAACCTTTTTGTTTCTACTTGCCAGACAGTGCCCATTTAACCGGCGTTGTTGAAGTAAGCACTTGACACACCGCAGTTCCAGACGTCTCTGCAGTACGTCTAATCAATGTTTGGAGTCATTAACTCCGTAATCGCGAAGAAAGTGTATGTTGCCTACTATAACAAAACTTGCTGATGCCTGCTGGAACCCGTATTCGCCCATGTCATGGTACGAACCAATTTAACGCACCATTTATCAAAGATATTGACATACCCAGTACGAATAAAAAGGTCTCTAGTAATGCTACAAAATGAGATTTCTGCAAAGCAAACACACAGGAAAAAGTGAAGAAGAGGGAAGTTGAAGTAGAAAGAGTAATATGTGAAATCAATGATTCGTTTCTCTGTCCTTTCAGAGACCCTTTGCAACATTGGAGCGTATGAGTTTGAGAAATATTGATACTTGGCTCTTTTATTTATATAAAAGGAGCGGAGTGGGTTATGTTTGTCACATGGTGAAATTCCAAACCTGTACTATATTGAATACATTTCGAAGTTTATTACAACTTAATGTGCAGCGAAATGGGCCATTCTTCATTCTGTGGGAAGACCTTGCTGATTGAAATTCTTGAAGAGCTCGCGGAGCTTACCCTACCTGAGACAAGTACTCATACCTAAACTCTCACCACCGACCGATTTGGCTACGCGGTTAGATCACGTATCTGCTAGCTGCGTTCGGGAGATGGTGGGTTGGGACCCTATTGTCAGCAGTCTTGGAGATAGTATTGTGTGGTTTCCCATCGTAACCGACCTCCCATGGTCAACTCTTGTTGTTTTCCAACCCCAACGCTATTAGAGCATTCGAGGACTAGGGTGTCCTTCATTTTCACGCCCTTCGTGGCCCTTATCTTTCTTTGGCCGATATCTTAATTTTTTCGAAGTGTTGAATCACTTACATCATTTTCTCTCTTATTAGTGTTAATAGAGGATGGTTGCCTCATTGTGCTTCCTCTTAAAACAATAATCACCACCATCACCATCGCATTTTCACACCAGACAAATGCTGAGGGTTCCCTCACTCTTTTAGCCCTGTCCTATCCCATCGTCGCCGTAAGACCTGCCTGAGGCCATGCGACGTGAAATAAACGGCAAAAACAAACCAAAAAGAACACATTTCTACTGTATAGAATATATCCACAGTATTCTCTACCTCTAGTAAGAGTAACGAGTAGGGGATCCCGACAATTGACTAGAAGCTATGGGGAGAGGCGTGATTTTTTCGCTTTATTTCGCGAAATATGTCTTCCTCATCAACTGAATTTCACTTTAATAATTTTAATAAATAGAAACTATTGATAATCATTCATTATTCCTTGAAAATCCACAGCCTGTTTCCACTCATTCGACCGGGTCAGGAATGGAATGAATGGAGCCCCCATCTAGCGGCGAGGATAGGAATTGTGCCGGCTGCCGAAGCCTTTCGCATTCCTCTGGGGCATTATTATTCCTTATGTACTCCTTTTTTCTGCTAGTGGCTTTACGTCGCACCGACAAAGATAGGTCTTATGGTGACAATAGGATAGGAAAGGCCTAGGAGTTGGAAGGAAGCGGCCGTGGCCTTAATTAAGGTACAACCCGAGCATTTGCCTGGTGTGAAAATGGGAAACCACGGAAAACCATCTTCAGGGCTGACGAAAGTGGGATTCGAACCCATTATCTCCCGGATGCAGGCTCACAGCCGCGCGCCCTTAACCGCACGGCCACCTCGCCCGGTCCTTATGTAATCTTGATTAGGACTATAATACAGCCCTAATCAAGATTACACTATAAATTACCCTGTCACCCCATACGGCTGTACCATTAAGGGATTTCCTAGAAAAAATTTTAACGAACAAGTATTTCTGTCGAGTTGAGAAATCATTATTCTGTGTTCCGTTCCTCTTTACACACGTGTTGTTGGAATACAACTTCAAGCTCGTTGTTTTTCATGAATTTCGCTGCAGTTTCACACAATTCGCAAAATAAATAAATTTCGCTTCGGTATGGTCTTACCGCTTTAATTCGCTCTAATTCGCAAAAAGAAAATCATTTTCTTGATCAGAATGACATGATTCGTAAAGATATCTCAAAATCGCTTAAATTCTTTTGTCGCACTTATCGGTAATGCGAAAAAATCATGCACCTAGCTATGGGGCTTCTTATTCAGACTGATATTGTTTCTTCATTCTTGTGCCAAGCTCCAAAATTCACCCCTTTTTCCACCCAAACTTCCTTGATCAAATCTTGTTCTCTTCCTACACTAAATACTTAATAAGGGATTTTCAAATGAAAGAATCACTGCTAATAATAATTTATTGTGGCTATATCTAGCCTGGTACAGCCCTTGTAAGGCAGACCCTCCGATGAGGGTGGGCGGCTTTGCCGTGTATGTGAAACTGCATGTTATTTTAGTGTTACGTATGGTGGGTGGGTTGCTGGGATGTTGGGGTCAGTACAAACACCCAGCCTCCGAGCCAGGTGAATTAACCGTTTAAGGTTGAAATATCCGATCCGACCGGGATTCGAATCCGGAGTCTGAAACGAAGGCGACTACGCTGAGTATTCAACCAAAGAGACAAACAGAAGCACTACTGCCTAGAAACGATCAGTATGTGTATTGAAAATATGCACTCTATCACAACGGCAGTATACAGATGATAGTTGGAGAGAGTGTACAGATGATCACCCCCAACGTTCAGGCATCTATATCAACACTGAAAAAGTTTCTGAACGACTCTTCCATAGCCTCAGGAACCGCTCGATCGGTGTTAAAACACTTACTCTTCAGTGGCTTCTTCATCAGATCAAAGACCAGAGGGAAACAATGAATGCGGTCCGACACTTCGAAAAATGAAGAAAGAAACTTAAGGGCCACGAAGGGCGTGAATGTGAAAGACTCCCTATGCCTAATACCGTCGGGGTCGGAAAAGAACAAGTGCTGACCAAGGTAGGTGATCCGTAAGAACCCAACGAAAACAGTGCCGACTATCCAGTGTTGCGATGGCAGCATGTGGACATGCGTCTCCATGGAACCGAAGCTCATTTCGTGACAGTTTTCCCGGTCGTAACACCTTTGTGCAATTATTCAATCAAGTCACACTGTAGTTCGAATTCCATGTAAAACTGGAGGTCCCATGCTTATGATCACGATATAAATACACTAGGTATATAAAACTACAAGTGTGTTTTATTTTCTCCAACAGTTTTGTCACCGGGCGAGTTGGCCGTGCGCGTAGAGGCGCGCGGCTGTGAGCTTGCATCCGGGAGATAGTAGGTTCGAATCCCACTATCGGCAGCCCTGAAAATGGTTTTCCGTGGTTTCCCATTTTCACACCAGGCAAATGCTGGGGCTGTACCTTAATTAAGGCCACGGCCGCTTCCTTCCAACTCCTAGGCTTTCCTATCCCATCGTCGCCGTAAGACCTATCTGTGTCGGTGCGACGTAAAGCCCATAGCAAAAAAATAAAAAAAATAAAAACAAAACAGTTTTGTCTGCTCGGCGGAAGCATGCCTTAGACTGATCACATTCGGCGTTGTTACCACAAGCACCAAATCGTGCAGTGCTGCCACCTCGTGGCTGTCCCATCAGTTATTTGCAGTGTTTTATACTGTATGTTTGCAACATGTAGGGAGTCATTAATTTTCATGCCGCTCGCCGTTCTTCTCTCTCTCTCTCTCTCTCTCTCTCTCTCTTTTTGTGGTACCTTGAAAAATCATATAACACTTTTGTCTCTTCTGATTAGAATTAAGAAAGTGATGTACCGGTATGCTTAGTTGTACTTCCCTTAGAGTAATAGCCACCGCCACCACCGCCACCACCGCCACCATGTTATGTAAACACTGTTTTGCATCATAAAAGAATGTTGAGATTTCAAAAGGGGTCGGTAGATGCAGAGTGGGCTGTTGTCCCATAAGCTCTGTACTCTGACCGGCCAACCGAGCAGAGGAAAGGTGGACACGGCCCTACCGTGGTTCAACGCCTCTGCATTCGGGAGACGGGCCTGGGGCACAGTGCTGCATTTCTCGCCTGGCCTCGTCCGTCGGCTGTCCTGAGAATGGTTTTCCGTGGTTTTCCATTCTCTTGCACTAAGGCGAATGCCGGGAGAGTTCGTAGTATAGGCCACGGCCGCCTACCCCCCTCACCTTCTCCGCACATCTTTTTCACGGTAACAAATCTCCCGGCCTGAGAGACGGCGTAACCGTCTAAGAGGCCCGCCTCCCTCTTCAGGGGAGGAATGAAAACGCTTTCAAACGGAGAGAGAGAGACACACAGCACACATCCAAGCCCGCACGTCTCTGAAGTGGACTAAACAACTCGTGGCAGAAGACTCTCCTGCTATTTTTGATCGGCCGGGTGGCTACACGTCTTTACTATCCGCTCGCGCCGAGCCAACAAAGCATATAGGCCGACTCCTCGTTGGATGTCAGCCCCCCTACCATCAACCACCATGACGACCACCACCATCACCACTACCTTTGCGAACCCTGCTCACACCTTCTCCTCCCTTTCCCTTTACGTCGTCCCATTCATCGCCATTTCTATCCACCTCTCTTCCCGCTCTACCTCCTGTTGATCCACCTCGTTACTTCACCCGTCCTTTTACGCAGACTACATCTGCCTTGCCAACCACTACGTCACCACCACCGTCCGTCGTACCAGCAGCAGCTGCTCATCAACTTCCATCACCGTCAGCAACATCAGCCACAACGAAGTCTTCAGTTGCGTCGTCCGCGGCGTAAGCCCACTCATCCCGACAACTGATTCAAGAACAACTCCGCCTTCAAGCCATACCCGTCAAGAGGGCGTTCCGTATCTACAAGACCACCGGCCCGACATACTTAATCAGACTTCAGCTTCACAGCGCAGCAGCCGTCGCCCACCTGATCTCCAACGGAGCGCTTCTCTACGGCCGTCATCATACCGTCGAACCCTCTCCCTCACCTCCCCGCCTTAGCCATCACCCCTCCACATCTCGTCGCCACACCCGGCCTGATCATCCCCGCTTTCAACGTTATTTCCATGTCCGCCCACCTACTTCCTCCGCTAATCTCTCCCCGCCTACCCTTGCACATCTCCAACACCTCATAACTGTCCTTTACCATATCGCTTCAACACTTCACCACCTTACCTTTCCACGCAACTTCCTTCTCGACACTCTGGTGTAAACCTCCATCTAAAGTTATTTCCCCAAGCCGATTGGCTCCTCCATAATATTCACATCGCTTAACCATCTCCTACATCTACAAGCATCACATTAGTCTCTTCATTGCTCCTGGCCCGATAGATCGCGTTACGATCTAGGGGGCTCGCCTCGCCCTCCAGGCGGGGAATGAAAACTTTTTCTTCGTCGTCGTCGTCGTCAAAAGGGGAGATCGGTGATGCCGGATAAGTCTCGGCTGGTCCGTGGTCCGACAGCTCTGCATTCCGACCGCCTAACCGAGCAGAGGAGGGGTGGCCATGACTTTATCGTAGCTCTACGCCTCTGTATTCGGGAGGCGGTGGGGGGCTGGATCACATGGCTGGTTCCCACCGTCGGCTGTTTTGAGATTGGTTTCCCATGGTTTTCCATTCTCCGGCACTAAGGCGAATGTCGGGACAGTTCTTAGAATAGATCACGGTCGCCAAGCCTCTCACCTTCTCCGCACATCTCTTTCACCGTAACTAATCTCCCAGCCTGCGAGACGGCGTCACCATCTAAGAGGCCAGCCTCCCCCGTCAGGGGAGGAATGAAAATATTTTTAGTAGTATTAGAGACATCTTGAAGAATTATTTCTGTTAGATCAACCCTGTACTGCTGCTGTGGAACCGATGTTTCTCAACTTGTTATGACTTAGTAGTTTTGGAACTGATCATTTTAGCCCGCATGATGAGTAAAAATGTTTCTAACAATGCTAAAAGTGAGATTTCTGCAAAGCAAACAGCGGTTTGCACTCTCCTCTATTCTAATCTCATTGTTCATTTCCCTACGAATAAAACCGCACGCGTTCATTCTGCTTGGAATGACTTCGGATTTACCTCATCTACGGTATCTTTTCTTTGTATGTCCCTCACACAGTATACAAGTTGACTGATGGTGTGAGACGTGTTCGAGTGACTTTACAATCAGGAGATGGTGGCTTCGAACCACATCGTCAGTAGCCTAGAAAATGGTTTCCCGTTATTTCTCATTTTCATACCATACTTAAACCTAAGGCAGCTACATTCATACCCGTAGTCTTTTCCCATCCCACCATCTCCGAAGATCAGTACGTGTTACTGCGATGTTAAACAATACTAAGGCCGTGCTGAGTACCTCAGGCGGTAGAGCACTGGCCTGGTTCAGTTCGGTGGTATTTGAAGGGGCTAAAATACGTCAGCCTCGTGTTAGTAGATTTACCGGCACGTTAAAGTACTCCTTCAGGATAAAATTCCGGAACCCAGGCATCTCCTAAAACCGTAAAAATAGTTAGCGGGACGAAAAAACCAATAACATTATTAAAACTATGCGCAGAGTGTTCTGGTATATAATAGCTGTGTAGAATGTCTCGAGGCATGTAAGGTTTTTGGTAAGTTTTGAAAATACTTCCTCTCTGCTCTGATATCGTCTGTTGCAGTTGAGGAAATTAGAAAGGAATTTTATGCAGATCACGAAGTTTCACACACATTACTGTCTCCGCTTTATGGACATCAACTTTCATCTCGGAGGCTTTCGTTTCTTAACAACTCGTCCCTCATCATCTCCAAGAATATTCCCTGAATGATCATTCTTGAAGAGAGTCCAGAAAATGTTACCATCATGTCATGGATCTTAATTATAACACGAACATTTTATTCAAGCTAACATTACAATTTTTTGTATCGTAACTTTTTAATTTCGTGTGGCTAGTTCTAGCCGAATGCAGCCCTTGTAAGGCAGACCCTCCTATGCGTGTGGGCGGCATCTGCCATGTGTAAGTAACTGTGTGCTGTTGTGGTGGAGGATAGTGTTATGTGTGGTGTGTGAGTTTCAGGTATGTAGGGGACAGCACAATCACCCAGCCCCCGAGCCATTGGAATTAACCAATGAAGGTTAAAATCCCCGACCCGGCCGGGAGTCGAACAAGGGACCCTCTGAACCGAAGGCCACTACGCTGACCATTCAGCCAACGAGTCGGACTTTCGTATCGTGAAGGAGCATGCTTGTTTGCAGACTGCCATTATTATGAACCCATGAATCTCCAATGGTTCAATTATTTTTAAAGGAACTTCAAACCAAGCTGATTATGTCGTGATTAAAGCTGCGGGTTTCCGTTAACGATTTATTAAGAATATACCAAAGTAAAAACATTATTTGCAAATAAATGTTGAATGTGTAAAATTTTTATTAAACCAGGCAAAACAGGTATAGCAGGGAATGAGAATGACATATGCCCCGAAAATTAGGCGAGGAACGTCATGAATGAGAGCTGACAATCAACTCAGATAAAAATAAATAATTATTAGTAACAGAAAGTTGTGAGAGGAGGAATTTTGTGTAACTATCATGATGTTTCTATTACAGGAGGTACAAGTGACATAAATACAGGGTTTCCAGACTTCTTAGAATTCACGGAAAAGTTCTGTTTTCTTGATAAATGTCTCACGTCCCAAATAGTCCCTACCTGGAACGGTAATTGTACTGTATTTCCTTCTCTGATGAATACCATTGGCTTAATTTCTTTCAAGGAGACATATTTATTCACTCTTTGCTAGTCTTCTTCGGCGTGAGAGTCTTTGCCTAAATATTTGCAGATTCTTGAACTGGCCAGACTGCGGATATGATGCGCGCAATAGCGGACAACCATCTAAGGTGGATCGAGTTCACCACACCCTCCTACCATTTGACTGATTTCCGTCACAGAGTAAGGTTGTGTTTTCATAGCTTGTAAAGGGACGTGCGGTTATCTTCGTAGAAGTTATTGAGATTGTTGATGTGTATATAAATTTGAAGCACGAATGTATTCAGATGTTTTTAAAATTTTTGATAGTGGTTTAACTTCGCTCGGTAACGCAAGGACGGTAAAGTGGTAGGCATGGGAAGGTAGCGGCCTTGGCCTAAATTTAGGTACAGCAGAAGAATTTGCCTGGTGTGGAAACGGAAAATCACGGAAAACCACTGCTGACGGTGAGATTCGAACCCACCATCTTCCGAATGCAAGCTCACAGCTATGCGCACTAACCGCATATCCAACTCGGACGGTTTTAACAGCTATTCGTAGGAGTGAAAAATTGAAGTTCAATTACCTGATATGAATGAAAATGAAAACCTACAACCTGTTTTCCAGTCATTGACCGGGTCAGGGATGTAATGAATGAAGCATATATAGGCTGTTAGTACGATGGGGTCGCCACTCCCAAAGTGATATATTAATGACTGATTAGCTGGTTTATGAATAATGAATTAAAATATTAGTTCATTAAATTTTAAGGCACTTGTGAAAACATTGATACATGTCAATATAAAATGTTTAAAAAAATTACAATTTGATTTTGTGGACCACAAATCTGTCCCTTATTTTGAATTCAGGTACCTGGCAACACGGGACGGAAATAAGGTGAGCAAGTGACCAGAAACACAGAAAAGATATCCGTTGGTAGTAGATACATAGGATAAGTGAAAGCTCCCCTAAAAGAGAGTAAGTAACGGCAGATAATCAAACATTTTGAATAATGGTATAATTTACGGGTTTCTATCTTATATTTATATACAAACTCGTTCTACGCATGCCGTTTCAACGAATACAATTCAACTATTATTCTTACTTCATATTTCAGTTACTTGGTTTGTGAGTACATATCCTCAACTCTCCTTTTCTTCCAGGTGCTTTTCTGGGGCTTATTAACTTTCGGAAGGTTCTCTCTCTCTCCCTTTCGCCGGGCTGGGTTGAGTGGCTCAGACGGTTGAGGCGTTGGCCTTGTGAACCCAACCTGGCAGGCTCTATTCTGGCTCAGTTCTGTGGTTTAAGGTGCTCAAATACGTCAGCCTCGTGTTGGTAGATTTACTGGCACATAAAGGAACTCCTGCAGGACTAAATTCCGGTACCTCGGCGTCTCCGAAAACATAAAAGTTGTTAGTGGGATTTTAAAACCAATAACACTATTATTATTATTATTATACATTTTATATCTCTCCCTCCCCCCCCCCCCCCTCTCTCTGTGTCACTCTCTAATTCTGATTTCCTGTTGTGAATTATATATAGAATTCAATTGCAGAGCGCGTGATAACCACGGTCATAGGCACGCTCAAACGAATAATTATAATTTAAATCATTTTCATTGGCAGAATTCAAACACAGTACATTTTGAAACGGAAGCAGTAATTTGTGGTGTAAATCCTTTGTGCCAAGTGAAGGAATGAGTTATAAATTTATAATTGGTTTTATTACATACCATTTAATTCATATATGACGTTCCTAGTTAAAAAAATAAACAGATATTTCTCCCTTTATGCGGCGTTTCGTGTAACACACGGTATCAAAACACGTCATAATTATGTACATATTTTAAAATAATGAACTTGCAATTAGTACATTTTTGTAAACATATACCGGCTTCGCTATTCCATTAGAGCCGGCACACATTTGCATACATTCCCCTGTGAGAAGCCCGCCGGTTAGCCAAGTTTTCCCACGTGCAGAGGTAACGAGTTCACGAAATGCAAATTTATTTTATTTTACTTGAATTTTATTTCATATCGCTCCGCGCTGATAGAAAACTAACACAAACACGGATAATTAGCCTTTTAATTCTACATGTTGAACCTGCTACGCAGGCTTAGTAGGGGGAGAGGTGATACTCCCACGTGGCGCGTCCCAGGTGGCGGATAGGGGGGTCCTAACCGGCTTGCCGGCGGACTTGAGGGAAATAAAATACCTCTCGCGGACCAAACACACTACCCTCTGTGGGTGGGGGAGGCAGACGAATAATGCACCCACGGTGTCCCCTGCCTGTCGTGAGGGGCGACTGGAGGGGGCGACCAGGTGATGGTTGTGTTGGAGGCATGAAACTGCTTTTGATTAGTACCATCACGCGCGGAACAAACACCATGGGTCGCTTTTACTTGCGAGTGGTACCACTCTCTTAGGTACTCAATCGTTTTGTGATTCGTAGCACTCAAGCGGGGTTCAGTGTGGGTTTCTAGTATCCGTGAGTCGTACCCATGTGTGCAACACCACGGGTCTGGGCGTTGCCTGTGAGTTGTACCACTATATGAGCGACACAGTGGGTCTGCGTTGCCAGTGATTAGTACCCACTATGAGAGGAACACCACGGGAATACCGGCACCCGTGATTAGTACACCTAGGTGAGGAACCTCATCGGTTTGCGTTGGCTATGAGTGGCGCCATTGTGTGAGAAACGCCATAGGTCTGCGTTGCCTTTGCGACGTACAATGCTTGTGAGTGGTGCCTTAATGTTTGGAACACTGTGACGTACCCCTCTTAGAGAACAATAATTGAACGAGAAATGCAACTATGCAAGCTAAGGGCGCCAGTCTTTAAGTTGATGACTTAAAAACAAAAATTTATAATAAAGCTTGGACGGACTCTCATCACAGGGATGGGGGTGATGGTGCACTAATCATTAAGCAGGAGAATGACTTAAAAACAAAAATTTATAATAAAGCTTGGACGGACTCTCGTCACAGGGATGGGGTGATAGTGCACTAATCATTAAGCAGGAGAATTAGAAATCAAAAGGATAATTAAGGCAGACTGATTAAAATGAACCAAGAGAATAACATTTATTATGCTGAATAAAAATGATGACGGTTTTACGAGAACTGAATTTAAAATAGGAAATGAATTTAACAAAAAAAAAAATTGAATGACTCTACTTCACGAAAAACTTGCAATATTTTTAACTCGCTTGCTCACCATGTAGTCTTGTTCTGCTTGTCCTGAGAACGCCTCCGTCCTTGTAGCTGGAAAACTGCTGGTCGTCTTTGAGGTCTTTCCATCTGCCGCCAAGTACCATTCCTGCCTTGCTAAGTGCACCGACCACTAATTGGAAGATGGATTCGACACTAACACTTCCTATTATGCTCTATCCCATATATTGGAGATGAGCCCTAAATCATAGTTAGAAAAACCTCCTTGGGTTATGTGGAGAGGATACTGAATTAACATTCCTTCCAACTTGACTGAAAATGTGTACAGTAGTTTCATTTCTAGCTAGTTTAATGCTACCTATTGTTTTAGACTGGTACAAACCGGTCTAGTAGTCGAGCTGTACGTACTTCCTGATGAGAGTGTCTATACACCCATCATTCAGAGATCCCTAAGTACCACGTCGTGGTAACGAAGTAAAGAATGTAGAAGTGATAAACTATCACACTAGTCCACTATGGTACAACAACCATAAGACCAGTCCTCAGACCTCAAGCGAAATACAAGATAGAAGAAGAATGATGCCAAGAGCTCCAACACGCCCTTAAGTAAGCTTGACTGGCCCTAATTAATGGTCAAAACACGTGGTCCAATCAGGTGACACGTCTCTCCCTTCTCCAGATATTAAAGTTGATGGGTCCCAACCATGATATCAACTGTTCTTCTATTAGCCCTTTCACTCAGTATCCATGGCAACAGGACGCTCCTTAGAAAATATAGGCGGTGATCAGTTTGAATTACTCAGCTCGAAATACAGTAGCTGTGGTTACAACGCTTGAACACGTGCTCGCTTTTCCCAGAATTTGATGTCTAAATTTGTCCTTCCTTCTTCCTCGGTGATGTGGCAAGATAGAGGAAAATCTACTGCAAGTTAAATTTAAACGAATGTCGCAAGAATCTAAATTAATATTAGGATATTCAGCCTTCATTTACAAGTCGTAGTTACAAAGTAATGAAATGATAGTGAGCAAATGATCAAACATGAATTATAATAAAATTACATACGAAGATAAATATCATGACGTAAAAATTTATCATACTTGAATTAATTAAACATAATAAAATTACCACAATTACACTGTGACGTCTGGAACGTTACAACACCTTTGATTAGTACCGCAGCTTGAGAAATGCCATGGTTCTGCTTTGCTCGCGACATGTACCATTCTGAGGGGCCTTAGACCTGGACTTTGGACCCGTTTAGACACTAAGCATCCTCGATTCAGGATTGTGCTTCATGAGTAGGCCCTTGGTCAGTAATGAATTATCTATGATCTTTTTTTAGTTGGATCCACTCCTTTTTTGTTTGCTCTTTTTTTTTTGTTTTTGGTACATGTCCATCCATTCCTTCTTCATGACGATTTTTTTAATTTTGGTCAGTGGATGATTTTGAATTTTTTGTTGTCATTTCATTTCGTACCATTAGGGGCCGATGACCTCGATGTTAGGCCCCTTTAAACAACAAGCATCAGCATCATCATCACTACATGTTGAAATAGTGCTGTGTAACTTGCCCCAAGCTTAGTAGTTTTAAACGAAAGGAATTACGGATATATAAACTTTTATCCGGATATCCTATTTATGAATTGAAAAAGAGATTACAGACTGTTAGCGAACATTTGTACAAAAAACTCATCTGTTTGTAGTTCAAAACATTGTAATTAAACATTATAATCTGATACCCACCAAACCGTTTTCAGCACGATTTCCTTCAGCTACAATGAAACTTCTATAAATCGAACGTCTGTAACTTGAATTTTCTATATCTCGAGGAAATTTTCGTTTCCTGGCGAAATACTACATATATAACTCAAGTGGTATATATTTTCGATAACTCTAAGCACTATCACTCGAATTCTTCGATGTTTCGAAGGACATTTCAAGCCCAGATGTGAATGTCTTTATTTTAACCCCATATAAAATTACTTTCTGTAGGAGGAACCATATTTAAATCGTCGCCTTATACAAAATTCAACATTCTCTACATTTTAGTCAGTTTTGTTTGATGTGCCGTGTGCACTTTGCGATCTTCAGAAGCCACGTATCACAGTAGCCTAGAACCCTCTTTAAGGCCATTTGGCAACTCCCAGCAAGCGGTTTAAAGTACAGGATGACAGTCCTCCTCTGGTGAAGACGCATATGGTGCTGTTAATCTGTTAGAGGATGTTGTAGAGAACACACGGTTACAGAGAAAAACAACGCAGGAAAATTGAAGATTTTCAAAAATATCAATTTGTAAGTTTTCTAAAATGAGAATGTTGCATCGTATGGCAAAATACAACTTTTAATATGATATCGAATAATATTAGGATTTTAGATGTTGGAAAGGAAGAACCGTGTCAAAAATTATGAAGTAAATAACAGTACAGTTGATAATTTTTGTAGAGCCGCAGTAGTATGTACTGTACGTTTTCCTATATCTCGAATTATCTATAACTCATAAGTATTTTTAGCCTCCGTAGGCACTTTGTGATATCGACGTTCGACTGTATGCAGTACTAATTTTTACTCACAGCTCCACCCGTGTCGACGAATATGTCCTGTAAGTTTCGTAAAAATATCACTAAATGGAACACATAGATGTACCAGCATTAGCCATTGTAGTGAAATAAATTTCAATGTAAATCTTAACTGTATTATTATTGTCAGATAATTGGAATGGTATTTTTGCAGTTTATTAATACTAGATTTTTCCTCGTCTCCACTTGCATGGAAATAAAGATTCTGCCCCATCGGTGTTAAAACAGAGATTTGTGAACTAATTTGGTTCTCATAGGTGAAGAAGTGAAAATGTGTGGCTGTTTAGTTAAGGAATTCTTTATACGTATGTAGTCACACGGACGTTTCCTCGAACTTCTTGCGCTGTGCAATTCTTACACTTTACTTTTTGGATATGTTTAACGTTTTAGGCCACTTACACCGATAAGTGTTCAGGTATGACTGGTGTAGGCCTCGTGAAGCTGCTCCCCTACCTAGCGCAGGGTTAAAATATTCAGTAAAGTGTGTAACCTTTCAAAGGGAGATGTATAATATTCTGTGCTCGTATCCGTATAGTTTCTGGATATCTTCAACGGTTTAGATAGCGTAAGCCGAGAAATTGTTCACATGCCGTCAGTTTCTTCGAGTTGTTTCGCAGAAATCATTATTTTTCGTCTTCCTTTCACACGCGCCTCGGAAAATCCTGTAGACCTGTAGGCTACGGGTAAAAAATTAATCAAATACTGTCCAGCGGTTCTCGCATTATAATGGAAGACATACTAAATCAAATCAAATCAAATCTCTTCTCTTCTCTTCTCTTCTCTTCTCTTCTCTTCTCTTCTCTTCTCTTCTCTTCTCTTCTCTTCTCTTCTCTTCTCTTCTCTTCTCTTCTCTTTATTTGCAAATGAGGTGTCTACCTCGGTGGCAAATGGTACACTACAATAAATTATTGTCAAGCACTAAATTTTAAATTAACAAGAGAAGTAAATTTTCCTAGAATACAATATTATACAATTTACGCTAACAATATTTTGTATTAAACACACAGCTCATCCTTTATAAATTTATATTGTTTACAAAATTCTAGTTATAATATCTCCTGCGCTTACAATCATAGTCAACTCATATACAGTATGTGGAATTACTTCAAATAATACTAGACAACTGGTATAAGATTAAAATTTACAATGCATTTTTTATTTTTTACCCATTTTGGAACCTATGTAGCATAACGACCTGCGGCGTCTTAAACAGAGCACACTTTTGCCACCACTTTTCAGAGTTGCTTAAAGGCCTTCACAGCTACCGTAGCGGCCCCAGGGCCCTCGAAGTCCCCACTGTACTTCACCTCTACAGGCAGTCCCCTACTTCGGCTGTCCAAACTCCATAGACCAGGGGATGGAATTAATTTATTCACACACAGTTTTTATTTACAATAACCTGCACTGGTCGAATGCCCTCTAACATTTCATTTATTTTCTCTGTTGCTGTTTATTCTCTTCTTGAATATCTGTACAGATTTTGGAAAAGGATCAAACACTACCCCTGGTAAACTGTTCCCCTCCTTCACGCCCTTCCCAATGAATGAAAATTTACCCCAATCGCTTTTGCTAAAATTCCTTCTAATTTTATACTTGTGGTCAGTTCTGCCGATATAATTATTTTCCAACTGAAGCCTCTCACGGATTTCTCCCCATGCTTCTTCCCCTGTATAGGCTCTATATAATCCTATAAGTCTAGTTTTCTCCCATCTCTTACTTAAAGTTTCCCACCTAAGTTCCTCTAACATTTCTGATACACTACTGTTTCTCCTGAAATCCCCTGTTACAAATATTGGTGCTTTCCTCTGCACACTATCTATTTCTTTTATTAGGTATTCTTGGTGAGGATCCCAAACACTGTTAGCATATTCCAATAATGAACGAACTATACTTAAGTAACTTTTTTCTTTTAATTCTTAGTTGCATCCTTTAAGTAGCCTAATTATGACATGTAACGATCTGTATGCTTTCCCAACAATGTCATCAACATGACCCTTCCAGAGCAAATTACTTTCAAATCTCACACCTAAGTATTTGCACTTGCCATCTTTTGGGGTAACTACCTCATCCAAAGTATATTCAAATTCAGTTTTAAAGCTGTTTGTAAATATTGTAACAGTCGATTTGCCTCCATTAACCTTCATATTACAGTATTTTTTTAAACCCATTCTTTGATACTCTGAAGGTCCCTTTGTAATTCTGAACAATCCTCAATGTTATTTATTTCCCTATAAACAATTATGTCATCTGCATACAATCTTGTTTTTGATGTTATATTGTTCTCTATAATAAGAAAAGTAGTAAGAGCCTCCGTGGCTCAGACGGCAGCGCGTCGGCCTCTCACCGCTGGATACCGTTGTTCAAATCCCGGTCACTCCATGTGAGATTTGTGCTGGACAAAGCGGAGGCGGGACAGGTTTTACTCCGGGTACTCCGGTTTTCCCTGTCATCGTTCATTCCAGCAACACACTCCATTCTCATTTCATAACATCTATCAGTCATTAATAAATCACTTTGGGAGTGGCGACCCCATCGTACTAATAGCCTATATCTGCTTCATTCATCACATCCCTGACTCGGTCATTGACTGGAAAACAGGTGTAGGTTTTCATTTTCATTAAGAAAAGTAACGGACCGATTATACTACCCTGTGCAATTCCATTCCAAACTTTCTCTTCCTGTGATATATTATTTCCTACTTTGACTTTCTGAACCCTTGAATTTAGAAATGTTCTTATCCAACGTATAACCCTTACGTCCAATCCTATTCCCTCCAATTTCTTTAATAATGTTCCATGTTCCACTCTATCAAAGGCTTTGGAAAGATCTATGGCTATGCAAACTAACTGGCCTCCTGAATCCAACTGATCTGATATGTTCTGCTGAAAACCCACCAGTTGTGCCTCACAAGAAAATTTCTTTCTAAATCCATACTGGCTCCTCATGAACCAATGTTTATCTTCACATATCCCTCTGATGTACTTTGCTATTAAACTCTCCAGTATTTGACAAACTATACTGGTCAGGCTGATTGGTCTGTAGTTCTCTGGTTTCTTTTTATCACCCTTTCCTTCATAAATTGGTATTATTATAGATTCCTTCCATTCCTTTGGTATTACACTATTATTTATGACATAGTCAAAGATACATTTTAAATAAGGCACTACATACCACCCCATTTTCTTTTATATTTCCCCGGTAATTTGATCACTTCCTGCTGCTTTTTCTTGCTGAAGCAGTTGGATTTCTCTGTATATATCTTCGTTTGTGAATGAGAAGCTTCTTGTTTCCCCCTATTTCTCTCTCCCTCTCTACCTTCTGTTAGGGTTTCCAACTCCTGACAATCTTCTACTGAATTTCTGAATTCCCTACTAAATAGATTTGCTTTCTCAGTATCTGTTGAATAGTGTTAACCCCCTTCTCCCCCCATTGTAGGAATTTGGATCCTTTTCCTTTTTGATTACTAATATATTAATACAGCTTTTTCCATTTCCTTTCGTGGTCATTACCCTCTTGAAGTATGCCATTCATATAATTCTCTTTTGCTTCCTTTTTCACTCTATTCAGTTCCCTCATTAGCTGTTTTCTAGTTTCTCTATTCTCTCTACCCTCTTTGATGTAGTGTATGTCGAGATTTAGGCACATCCTGCGTGGTCCAAAGTCAAGTTTCTTTTCTCGTTAAGTAATGGTCATAAAGTAGGATGTTCATGTCACTTAGCTCAATAAATTAATCTTCAACACAACTATAAGGATATAATTGAAATTATGGAAGGTAAAACTCAGGCAGTATGAGGATAATTATTGTGTGGACTTTTATCCATGAAGAAAATCGTTATTCTATTTTTGTTGTATTCTTTCATCTATGCTCCACTGTGATTATTAAGGCCTACATTTAGGTTTTTGAATTAAACTTATTTCAATTTAATAAACACAGTTCATTAAGTATGGAAAAGTCATTGAGACCTACCAGATTTGATACTGGTCCTGACGTAAGTACTGCTTCCCAGCAGTGGATTCATTGGTTTCGAACTTTCCAGAATTTGCTCTCTTCAGCTAAAGCCAAGGGCAGTGCGAAGCTTGACCTAATTAATTGCATTAGTCCCTCTGTCTATGTTCATACTTCTGAACCTAAAAGTAACAAACATGCAATTGAAATAATACAGGTTCTTTACGTGGTGCATGAAAATGAAATTTATGCTCGAGATAGACTTTCTTCAAGACGACAATTAGCTGGTGAGTCCATAGATCAACATATAGAAGCGCTCAAACTGCTCAGTAAAGATTTCAATTTTAAAGCCGTGACTGCGTTCCAGTATCGCAATGAGTTCATTCGGAATGCTTCCATTATTGGAATAATATCCCACCAAATTTGACACCGCCTGTTAAAGAACATAACCTTATCACTGAATAACGCGATAAATCAGGCCCTTCTTTGGAAATGGCACAGCTTCATTCTGAGTCGTACTTCTAACTCGATGTTCAGTGTCATCATAAGGGCGATGAATCAGCCAATAATGATATTCCTTATACTTCTGTGTCTACTCAACAAAGATATTATTTTTGTTGCCATGAAGTACATATGCAACGCTGTCCTGCTAGAAATGCTATATGTAACCGCTGCAACAAAAATGGTCATTTTTCCATAGTGCGTAAATCGTTACCTCTTCACAGTAATCTTTCAAAGCAAACAGCGGATTCATTTCTGGCTGCAGTTCCACCTTTGCTTCGAAAAGCAACCATTCAAATAAGACTCAATGACATTGTAACTGATGCTTTATTTACACGGGTAGTTAAGAAAGCTTCACTAATTTTAAATTTGCCCTGGCTTATAATTTAAAGCCTTACACCACGCTTGGAAATGTTTCTATGGCAGCTTCTTCGATTTCAACTGCTATACGAGGATTCTGCTTTGTCAGTCTATGGGTAATGGGTCCTTCATACGATCGAACGAAATTGGTGGCACTTAAAGAACTCTGTGCCCATGTCATTATTGGTCATGACATTTTGAAACAACATTCTTCCGTAGAAATTTGTTTTGGAGGATCAAAGGACTATATTCAGTTTGTAGCTTGCCAGCAACGCACTGTACCACTGTTTCACTATTTTCTAATATGACACTAGACTTTAATTCTGCTACTATAAAATACTGACGTTATTCCAAAGAGGATGTGAAGTTCATCGAACGAGAAACGCAGAATCTATTGAAAAATGGTATCATGGAAGAGAATTCATCTCCGTGGCGTGCTCAGGTCATGGCGACGTGAAACGACAATCACAAAAAGAGGGTGGCAGCAGATTAATCACAGACTATAAATAGATTTACCTAGCTAGATGCCTCTTCTCTTCCTAGAATATAAGATCTTGTTCAGAAAGTATTAACATACGAAGTTTTCAGTTCCATCGATCTTCTTAAGACGTCATCTCCAAACGGAGGTAGACGATCCACACGGCCAGCTCCGATCTTGACGTTGCAGCCATGCCACGTGAATTTATTGGAATATTTCTCAGTATCTTTAATGCAGTGGTTTCCCGTTGCCTTCGGCATCTTAATGCCGTTGACCAAACTGGTTCCTCCGCCTTTGGGAACAATTTATTGTCCCCAGGACAATAGAGTGCCTTTACCCATACCCGCTCATCTACTCTCAAAGTGACTGTTGGCACTTAGTATAGGGGATCTCCTTATACCGGGAGATAATCGGTCCCTTCATTCGTTAGCCGCCTGCATAAGAAAAAATATTTTTATATGCAGTCGTTGCTCCCTCTCTAGCGCGGGGAGGTGAATGTCAGGATTTCACCGTCATTGAAACAAGGACCAAATGGCATTTCCTTGTTTCTCTGGTTCTTTAGAGAGGTATCTATCATCGGGTACCTATTATTTCAGAAGATGAACCTTATAAAACATTTGAGAGTTGCGAGAGGTTATACCAATCAATAAAATACTATTTAAAACACAACAGAACAAGTGTTGGTATTTTACTTACCTCAAAGTAACAACAATCTCTCCTCCACCGTGATGTTTTTCCAGTAATTTAGTTCCAATCTCTACAACCTTGGTTTCAGTTTATAATTCCTCAAATGTCTCTACAGATATTCGCAAGATTTCAAGAAATAATTCACTGCAGATGCGCAAATCTTTATACAAGTTATTAAACTCGCCGAGTTCTTCCCGTTGTAAATTCATTGTATGTGTCCACTGTCAATCAGATCAATCCATACTGGAGAAATCTCACTTAGTAATAATAATATCCCAAATCGTGGTACCACTGGCGGCATGTAATCTATACAATGCTGTTGCAATACTGCTTTCTGTCTGGCCAACGTACAAGCGCAGCTCAACGCTGTTTTCCCGCTTGCTCTCGCTTGTTACTGCTCCAAGCTTAAACATGCTCTCTGTGTGGCCTTAGCCTTACAGTATTTTCGCTGCCTCCAACTCAATTGCTTCATCTCATATACACAATTCAACCAATTAATCAATGACCGCGTCCGAAATGATTGTGTTCTCAGCAATAGAACGAAACGCGGATGTATGCGTCGTTTCAATTATCATTTCATTCTTATCGCGACGCGCAGGTCACCTACGGGCATCAATTCAAAAGATTTGCACCTGGCAACCTTAACTTGTCCTCGTACACTTCCAGCACTAAAAGCCATACACAATTTCATTTTTCAGTCCGGTGGTATTTGAAGGTGCTCAAATACGTCAGTTTCGTTTTGGTAGATTTACTGGCACGGAAAAGAACTCCTGCGGGACAAAATTCTGGAACCTCCATTTCTCCACAAATAGTTAAAAGTAGTTAGTGGGACGAAAAAACAATCTATATATTAAGAGTTTACTAAAAACAGCTTTGGAAAATCCGTCCGTCCGTTCTTCTGGACCGATTTGCTTCATTTCTCTTTTATTCTCTCCGGAATCACCTGCCGGTGAATTGTGAGATATTGATAGGCCTTAAAGTTAAGCCAACTTCGAGTAATCATACAATCAAATCATTAAATGATCACTCCAAGAATTGCAGGCGAAGGCTTATCCTAACTCGCAATACATACTATACTTACCAGGTTGCTAAGCGACTAACACTTTCATTAACATTCTCATATAATTATATGGGATTTTTATCCTTGGTAATGTCATTGCATGCAGCCATGTTCGGTTACTACCTGTCAACCTAGAGAGTATACACTTCCTCTGATCATGGAAGAATATTATTGTGTGCTATATACTGTTTGATTGTCTGATCTTTCCCAGCTTCTAAATATATTCAGCAGATGGAAAACTTTCCTAATAACTTACATACTGTCATTGATGCTTTCACGGTCCGTACTTATAGACATGATAATGTATGGGCTCTTGAGCTTATGCCTTGTCAAGAAAATAAGGTGAAATTCCTTACGTTTCGCAGAGAACTGTGCTCTGCGTCATCAGAAGAAAATCTCGACTGTCCACGAGAAAGGCTTCTTAAACAATGACTTTTTGAAATTTAGACTTTATAATAGAAGTGGAACTGGTATGTTCATTCGTCACCAGGTGGTTCCCCGGACGTGGCACAGCGCTAGCGTTCGAAGCGGAAGCTGACCGAACCATCAGAACCAGTCCAAATACTTTAAAGTATTTAGAGTCACATAACACGAGTACGTAACATATGACATTGACAGGTGTATGACATTGACACAAGCCTGGAATGAAACATCTGGCGATGAGGAACGTACGAATTTGGAAAACACCGAGACGAAATAACAATAGTGAAGGGACAGGGAAGGGAACTACCTACGTAAATCCTTAATGGCTGGCAACCAGGTATTACTTAATTGATAGCCGGTGTCCCTGTTGAAATTGTTAGGATTTCTACGTATTTGCACAGCTTCCCGTATAATCCTGGACCTGTAGCGTCCTGCTGCTAATAGAAGACTTTGACGTATCCACAGACGGGAAGATATCAGGTCGACTAGACTTTTGTATGACCATTAATAAAGCACAGGGACACACTCTTGAAAAAGTGGGTATTTAATTCCCCGAACCAGTATTCAGCCACGACTAATTCTATGTCGCACTATCTCGGGCAAGATCGTTTGAGAATGTTAAGATCGAGATACGGCCGAATGGTCGAGGCACAATGAATAGTCTATGGAAGGAAGTGTTATAAAGTACATTACGAATGAATCGGTTATTATTTACTTGCAGTAAATGTTTATAAAACTATTGAAAAGGGCAGACAAAACAGTATGACAGTGAGAGACGATTTATCTGACCTATTTATAACGGATGGCGCCGAGCAGTACGGTTCCACTAATAAAATTATTTATTATAAAATTAGCCATTTGTGTCTCAAGACGACCAGCCACATAAGTTAGTTCGAGACAAACAACATCAGTCATTTAACAGCCGTAAATGTAAAATCAGTTAATTAGTTCCTTTTTGGCATTTTATTTCTTTATTTTTTAATTTTTATTTACTAAGTCGCTTGTCCACTTCATTGCCATCGGCCAATTGCAAATACATTTATACTGAATTTAATAGGTAACCTTTCTTTCACACGGTGTCATACCTTCTTCGCACGACGATGTCACAAAAATCCCAGCGGGGATATCAATCACCTGTCCCCAGAGGTAATTTTTGATGAAATTTGTCAGTCTGGATTCTTTTCAAATACCAGGCAGACTTCCAGTAATGCTTATCGAGACCTCTCAGTTAATCATTTCATTCTTTAGTCAACTGTTTAACAGAGCATAAGAGATTTGGAACTTAAAAATGAACAAATTCACTTTATTGGAAACCCCATAGCACTCCTGTATTTTCCACCCACGTTTCCAAGTCATTTCTATGAATTATCGACGTACAGATTTCTCTTTCCTCTACCTGTTTCGCCTCCTGTTTTATGTATATTTCGTTTGAATAATTCATAACTCCCTTTTCCAATACTTGCTCTAATTCACTTTAATAGCTTGAAGATGACTTTCCATGCCTTCATCTTTGAGGGAATTTTTTATTGTCAGTTTAAATTTATTGCATTTCTAACGAGTTCCGAGAGACAAAGTATGAAACTATACCAAGAGATCTCATCATGTCATTCGTGGAGGCTGACCATGAAATCTGAACTGCAATATGACATACATTCAATTTATTTTTAATAATACGTCTCTTGTCTCCCAGTTTTAAATATCGTTGTTCGCCAAACCCGAACCTTTATTATTGTTATTATTATTATTATTATTATTATTATTATTATTATTATTATTATTATTATTATTATTAACAAATTCATCGCAACTGGCAGGTGTGTCAATTTCTAATTACAGTTGCACAGAAACGAAGTTAAATGGAAACGCAAATAACATTTCAAAAATTACAATTACAAGAAAAAATGAATTCCAAAAAAACAACGTAAAAACAAGAAATTCGATTAGAACGAATGGAAGAATTTAAAAAATACAAATACATAATACATCGAAATTAATTATCTGTGGTGTAGTGTTTAGCGTGAATAGCTTCCAACCGCGGAGGCCCGGGTTCAATTCCCGGCTCTGCCACGAAATTTGAAAAGTTGTACGATGGCTGGAACGGGGTCTAATCAGCTTCGGGTGATCAAGTGAGTAGAGGGGCGTTTGTTTCCAATCTCAGCCATCCTCGAAGTGGTTTTCCGTGGTTTCCCACTTCTTCTCCTGACAATTGCCGGGATGGTACGTAATTTAAAGCCACGGCCTCTTCCTTTCCTGTTCCTTGTATATCTCCTCATCCCCCCACAAGGCGCTTGTTCAGCATAACAGGTGAGGATACCTGGGCGAGGTTCTGGTCCTCCTTCCCAGTTGTATTCCACGACCTGAAGTCTCACGTTCCAGGACAATGCCATTGAGGTAGTAGAAGTGCGATCCCTCGCTGAGTCCTAGAGAAAAACCAACCCTGAAGTGTAAACGGATTAAGAAAGAAATAAAGAAGTAATTCATTATTATTATAATAAATTATTAATAATAATTACGAGCAACTGCATAAGAATTCATACGAGATTTACGGAAAATAAGCAACTGCATAAGAATTCACACGAAATTTACGGAAAATAAAAATACTGCCTTACAGGATCCCTTACATGATTACTACGCAGTTACTCAATTTACTAAAAATGTACGAAATATAAATTTATTTTACGGTAATTACAAAGCAATCACATAGAAACTCACAAAAAGAATAAAAGGACCCCTAACGTTACAGCTCTGATGCGCCTTGGCCTACCAAGCGACTGCTAATCAGTCCGAACACTTGCAGATTACGAGATGCGCATGGTCAGTGCGACAAATTCTCTCGGCCGTTATTTGTGGCTTTCTTGACTGGATACACCATCTCACCGTCAGATAACTCCTCAGTTGTAATCAAGTAGGATGAGTGGACCTCGAACCGGCTGTCAGATCCAGGTGAAAATTCCTCACCGTGCTTGGAGTTGAACCCGGGCCTTCCGGGTGTGAGGTAGGCTAACTCTACACGTGATCGCGTTGCCAGTGCAAATTCGCAAATAATATGATATTTCTGCTGTGTTTAGTGGTCGAGATTGGAGATGGGCTGGCCTTCTGCGTCCAAATTGACTCTTGTAATTAATCTGTCTGGACGTAAGGAATAATCAGTCTTCAAATCAATTTCGTAAAACCATTTAATTGACCCTGAACTGAAATCGTGAGAAATAGCTAGTTACTCTGGGAGTAAAATTACTTCTGCAAGGGATATCTGAATAACAAAATATAAAGCGATCAGGTGTATATATTATAGGTTCTCCTCCATGTCCATCCACATGCAACTCCGCAAATAATACTACGTTAGAGCTATTGCAAGTAATAAACTTCATGATCTCTATCGATGTGTAGCGTAATTTAACAAATTGACAGTAATTATTGTTCCACCTTATTGATACAATATTTTGTTGCCTTAAGAAAGTTCACAAAATTAGTTGTAGTACATTTTTCGTTTTTCTAAACTTCATCAGGTACAGATAACTTTGTTTAGGTAAAAAAACATTAAATTTGAAAAGACATAGTCTTCTCAAGATTATCTTAAAAACATTACTACTTTGAATATATTGGAAAAAGGTAATGATTGGCCGCTGGGCGAGGATGTGAAAGAGGGGGATTAAAAACAATTACTGACAATAAAAAGCTTACGTAAACTGTGACAGTTTGTCATAACGTTAATCTAAAATGTCTATAAAAAAGACTTTAAAATGTGTCTTCGTATTGCACTGTGCTCTTGAAAAAATCATTAGCAAATCTCAAAATTCATGGGACTGTAGTATTTCTTTGTAGAAAAACGTAAAGGTTCCTGACAGCTTAAGTGTGCGACCTTCCGTAATTTAATGGTCATTATGAAATTGACATTTTGCAAATTTGACCTCATAATTAAAGTGTCCCAAGATTTTTCGCTAATCTTGGAGCCGTCTTCCTGCCACTAATACGGCTTTACGTTTAGTGATGTATTGTATCGATAAGGTGAAACAATAATTACTGTCAGTTTGTTAAATTACGTTTGAGCTATTCATACCAAATGTTGTATAGAATATCAAGGATTTCTGCCCCAGAAAGCAATAGCTCACCAGCACAACGAAAATAAATGAGTTGAAGGGATCACAAGCGTTAGATCGGCAAAGACGGGAAATTCTGCAAATTAGTACAGTCGTTGAGGATAACAGGTAAATTATTGGAGGTTTAGTGAGGTAATTGTTCTCTGTCTATTCTAAGAACCGTGCAGAATATGATGGCTTAGCAACTGAAAACCTGAATATAGATACGAAAAATTCTTTTGATATTCAAGAAATTACCTATTAGACGTTAATAAAGTCATATTTAAAACGAATCACAAGAGATCTGCAGGTTCTGATCTTATTCCCTCAAATACAATAAAGGGATGTGGGAATATATAATTTTACCCTTTATTAATTATATTTAATACTTGCCTTCGTACGGGAGTGCTTTTAGCCAGATGAAAAATTACGGATGTAAGCCCAATTTACGAATCTGAAGACCGGTGAATTTCAAGTAATTATAGACCTGTTGCAATTGCCGCTGCTGTTGCGTAGGTATTTGAGCATATCTTGTATCTGCACACCTTTCAGCACGTTCAATTCTTCATAAATAACAGAATGGATTTACGTACCGGTAATCTAGCATACAAATTTAATGGAATTCATTTGTAGGATATCATCAGCTATGGACGATGGAGCTCAAGTGGATGTGATTTATACTGACTGTAACAAAGCGTTTGACGCAATGGTTCATGACATACATAAACGGAAATTAGCCCATTGGGAATTTTTTTAAACGTACGTTGAAATTATTAATAACATACCTTTGTACTCAGCAGCAATGCTACCTGTTACTCTCGATTCTGTCCTCCTGAAGTTTCTAACCTCGGCCCTTTGTTATTTTCGTCGCTGATCACTGACCTCCCATATATATATATATAAAATATATATATAAAATAAGAGTTTTGTCTGTACATTGCTCAGAATTTGAAAATAATGGTATTTCTGTATCGGTCATGTCCATAGTAACAAGAAAATGCACTTTTTACTTTTCCGTAATTTCTGTCTGTCTATCTGTCTGTATGTATGTATGTATGTATGTATGTACACGCATCACGAGAAAACGGTTGAAGACAATTTAATGAAAATCGGTATGTGAAGTCGGGGGATGAGCCTCTAATAAATCATTTTACTCACGCTGAGCGAAATGGTAGTTTAGGGGAAGGCCTAAAATTGAATTCACAACTATTTATGCTATTATTGGTCTAATGAAAATCGGTATGTGAAGTCGGGGGATGAGCCGCTACAATCTAGGCTATAAATCATTTTACCCACGCTGAGTGAAATGGTAGTTTAGGGGAAGGCCTAAAATTGAATTCTCAACTATTTATGTTATTAGTGGTCGTATTTTAAAGAAAATGGGTACGCAAAGTTGGAGAATAAATTGCTACAATCTAGGCTGTCAATAATTGTATTCACGCTGAGAAAAATGGTAGTTTAGGGGAAGGCCTAAAATTTAATTCTCAAATATTGTTGTTATTAGTAGTCCTATCTTGATAAAAATCGGTATAAAAAGTCAGTAAATAAGTCGCTATAGTCTAGGCTGTAAATTATTTTATTCACGCTGAGTGAAATGGTAGTTTAGGGGAAGGCCTAAAATGTAATTCTCAAATATTTCTTATTAGAAGTGTAGTCGATGAATGCTAGATAACTAAGGTTATATAGTATTAAATTTCCTATTATTCATGTCTTATACATTGTTACCGTACTGGCTATGATCACCAAGATATTCATGAATTTGAATTTTTGTTACTAAGTCATATCAGCGCAGAGTAACAAGAAAATGGGTAAACAGTATTTAATGAAAATCGGTATGTAAAGTCGGAGAATAAGAAACTACAGTTTACGGTGTACAATATTTTATAAATCACAGAGTCGAAAGAAAACTAAATGTGTAGGCCTACAATATAGAAAGCTCATAACACTGATCAACAATGACATTACATTGACCATTGTTTGTCGTGATGTGCTTTGTGTCTTCTGTTGCCCCTCATCTCCGGTAGATAGGATTACTGTTGCGTACAGAGTACTTTTTATTTGATTTCCGTCGCACTGACATAGATAGGTTTTATGGCGACGATGGGATAGGAAAGGGCTAGGAGTGACTTAGGCCTTAATTAACGTACAGGCCCAACATTTGACTGGTGTGAAAGTGGGAAACCACGGAATATCATCTTCAGCACTGCCGACAATGGGGTTCGAATCCACTATCTCTGGGATGCAAGCTCACAGCTGCGCACCACTAACCACACGGTCAACTCGCCCAGTCGGACAGAGTGTAACAGCCTGCCTGAATATTGATGGGAAGTAGCTGGTGAGTTAGATAACTTTCTTCTTTAGCTTGCCATTCCCCTGGTTTATAAATTTTCTGATACTACTGGTTCGTAACACACTGGATCATCATAGGCTTTCCATTTGATCGAGTATTTTATATGATAGCATTGCTTTTAATCGCTACATTCATACTTACGTTTTTTTTTTTTTTTTTGCTATTTGCTTTACGTCGCACGGGTACATCAGCTAGTATAAAATAAAAGTGTTGTCTGTACATTGCTCAGAATTTAAAAAGAATAGTATTTCTGTATCAGTTGTGTCCACAGTAACAAGGAAATGTCCTTTTTACTTTTCCGTAATCTCTGTCTGTCTGTCTGTCTGTCTGTCTGTCTGTCTGTCTGTCTGTCTGTCTGTCTGTCTGTCTGTCTGTCTGTCTATGCATGTATGTACACGCATCAAGAGAAAATGGCTGAAGGGAATTTAATGAAAATTGCTATGTAAAGTCGGGGAATGAGCCACTACAATCTAGGCAGTAAACAATTTTATTCACGCTGAGCATAATGGTAGTGTAAGGGAAGACCTAAAATGTATTTCTGAAATATTTAGGTTATTAGTGGTCCTATCGATAAATACTTCACAGCTTAAGTTATATAGAATTAAATTTCCGATTATTTATGTCTTATACATCGTAACCGTACCGGCTATGATCAGAGATATTCATGAATTTGGATTTTTGTTACTAGGTCCATATCAGCGCCAAGTCACGAGGAAATGGTAAACAGAATTTAATGAAAATCGGTATCGAAAGTTGGAGAATAAGGAACTACAGTCTACGCTAAAAGTAATTTTATAAGACGCCCTAATATCACAGAGTCGAAAGAAAACTAAATGTGAAGGCCTGGAATATAGAAAGTTTACAAAATTGATCAACAATACCATTGCACTGACCATTGTTTGTTGTGATGTGCTTTGAGTCGTCTGTTGCTACTCGTCTCCGATAGATAGGATTACTGCTGCGTACCGAGTATTTTCTTTTTTGAATTTGCTTTACATCGCACCAACACGGATAGATCTTATGGCGATGATGTGATAGGAAAGGGCTAGGAGTGTGAAGGAAGCAGCCTGAACCTTAATTAAGGTACAACCCCAACATTTGCCTGGTGTGAAAATGGAAAACCACAGAATACCATCTTCAGAGCTGCCAACAGTGGGGTTCGAATCCACTATCTTCCGGATGCAAGCTGGCAGTCGAGCGCGCCTAACCGGCAACTCGCCCGGTCATACAGACTGTAACAGCCTGCCTGAATATTGGCGGGAAGTAGCCGGGGAGTTAGATAACTTTCTTCTTTAGCATGCCATTCCTCTGGTTCATACATTTTCTGATACTGGTACGTAACGCACTGGTTCATCATGACATTCGAGCTATTCAATCCCTACTCTGAGGCACTGATTGAAATGAGCAGTGTGCATATTTAACGGAATAATGGCAGAGGAGTGTTCACGGCTGTCTGTGGCCTGTTAAAAGTGAGAAAATGTGCGGATTTTCATTTAATCGAGTATTTTATATGATAACATTGCTTTTAAGCGCTACTTTCCTACTGACGTTTTTGGAATGATCTACGTTGACTTCAGTTAGGAAAACCACATAGTCAATCTTTCGAAGAATCCCGTAGCGAAGCATGGGTAGGCCTACATCAGCTAGTTGTGTATAAATCGCTTTAATATTCTACGATATTGCCAACTGATGATTTAAATGAATTAAAATCATTCAATCAGTACAGGATTGTAGAAGGTGGAGTGTTTTACAGTGGCGTATAGTAAATCATCAGTACTTCAAGATTAATAAATGCTCTGTTATTATGACAACGTGCCATTGGCTTCCAACTTGGTAGCGAAATCCTGCATAACAAGTTTCCTACACCCTGACATACCTCAATATCTATAGAGACGGGATGGATGTTAAACCATTGAATCGGTCGGAGCTGAAATGTATTCTTTGCAAGTTTTCAGGGAAGGAAAATAAACCTAATTTTTCTAAAGAAGATAATGGCAGGTATTACATTATGAGACAATGGTAAGTTACATTTTGAGAATTGACGTTAATTCCTTTAAGCTCCTAGCTTGAATTTCAGTCATTATTTTATTTCAAAACACATTATACATTCTTGTTTACTGCCTGAACTATAATAGACTACATTATGTATTGGTTGGCGTGATTAGCTGTCACCGCTGGAGGCCCGCGTCGATTCCCCGCTCTGCCGCGAAATTTGAAAAGTGGTACGGGGACTGGAACGGGGTCCACTCAGCCTCGGGAGGTCAACTGAGTAGAGGGTGTTCGATTCCCACCCCAGCCATCCCCGAAGTGGTTTTCCGTGGTTTCCCACTTATTCAGGCAAATGCCGGGATGGTACCTAACTTAAGACCACGGCCGGTCCTTCCTCTTCCTTGTCTATCTCTTCCAGTCTTCTCATCCCGCTTAACAAGGCCCCTGTTCAGCATAGCAGGTAAGGCCGCCTGGTCAAGGTAATGGTCCTCCTTCCCAGTTGTATTCCCAGACCCAGAGCCTCACGCTCCAGGACACTGCCCTTGAGGTGGTAGAGGTGGGATCCCTCGCTGAGCCCGAGGGAAGAACCAACCCTGGAGGGTAAACAGATTAAGAAAGAAAGAAAGAAAGAAAGAAAGAAAGAAAATTACAGTTCAGCCAATTGTTTTACGAAGCACATATATATTACAGATTCAGTATTTCAGGGAATATTACACATATTTCCAGTAGAAAGGTCATATAAATACAGTTAAAACAGATACGATGGAAGTAGGCCTAATTAGGCCAGAAAAATTTGCAACTTAATAAAATGGGGAAGGAGGATAAGATACACAGTCCCACAATGTCTTATCGCTTTTTTTGTTTCGTTTTTAATTCCGTCACCTTCCATTGTAGGCCATTTCGGAATTTAATCACATAATCTCACTGTCTTAGGTACAGCAAATTAAACTAGTTTCTTAATGTCATGCATCCGTTTAGAATTAATCTGTACTTTTCTTTATTTTATGAATTTTTATTAGATTTTTTGAATTGTCTAGATATGATAGTGTCATAGAACGTGCTCTTGAAGCAGTACCTGTGTTTGGAAATGTCTTGCTTGGCTCTACACGTAAAGCAACGGGAACTGCTTCTTTCGTGTTCATACTGGAAACAAATACCCGCCGAAGACAGATCAACTACATCTTCTGATTTTTATACCATGTTATATTATTATTAAAATGGTCTTTATTTTTCTAAGTAAAACGTCTGTAAAAAAATAGAAATATGATCCTCGAACGCGCCCCCTTCCAATTTATTCTGTATCTGTCACTGTGCCACACTGTAGTCCGTGTCATGAAACTTTCTTCCTCTATATGCACGGTTATGAACAGTTCTTCTTATCCTTCGCCATAATCGTCATCTTCCTGGTCTTTTCTCAACTACGGGAGTCGGCACTAATGTGTATTAAGCTCACTGTTACGACCAAATGACATTCCTGACTCCAGTCCTATCACATGTTTTAGTGGTGCTTTCGAGTGTGACGTTTTCTTTGAAAAATAATATATGTATTAAGTCGTACAAAAACACCCAGTCCCTGAGTTGAAACAATGAACCAAACACTGTTAATACCCATGACCAGGTAGGTAATCGAACCTCAGGCCTTCAAAATCGAAGACCAGTACGCTCTCCTTTCATCCAAGGAAACCCTGTTATGAACAGTGTTACATATTTATTTTATTGCAAAGAGAGGCCTGACCACCTTCCTTTCCTCTATCATTGTGTGTAACTGTCCGGCTACATGGCTTAGTGGTTAGCGTGCTGGCATTTGTTCCCGGGTTCTATTCCCGGAAGGGTCGGGAATCTTAATCATCATTGGTTAATTTCACTGGCACGCGGGCTGGGTGTATGTGTTGTCTTCATCATCATTTCATCCTCATCGCGACGCGCAGGTCACCTACAGGCATCAAATCAAAAGACCTGCACCTGGCAAGCCGAACATGTCCTCGGACACTCCCGGCACTAGAAAGCCATACGCCATTTCATTTCCATTTCATTGTAACTAATTTTCAAACCTTGGATTAACAGATAAAAGAACAAAAATTGTATATTATGACATAATATCTTTTACATCCATTCGATTCAATTTTATCAGATTTCAGTGTACTTGGCTGACATTTGATAATATATGGGATAGATTTGTGCTAATGCATTAAAGAAACACTTTGCAGGGCACGACTTTAACACTCCGGTGTCTCTTGAGATCTGTAATCCTTCACTGGACCAAAAATACCTAACGTTATAACCGCTTGAATCTTCCTTGAAGTCCCGAAGAGCAAAGTCATAGAGTTACTCTTCGTTCGTCTAAAAGTTTTGGGATATCATACAACAGCCCCATGAACTTGGCGAAGAAGAATAGATTATATCTTGTAATCAGTGTGACTAGTATTTCTTCTGTTCGATATGTACCTCAATGGACCACATGGTAGTAATTTCAGCACAGTGAATTTGAATTCATCCTCTTCCTTCATTGGTTTGATGTTCGCTATTTATTCCTTCATTCTTTCCCTTAGTTCTATCTTTCTTCTTTGCTTCCTTATTTCCAGCTTCCTCTCGGAAAGCTTTGAACTCTGAGACTAACCTCCTGAAACAATTTCTATTGTGGATTTCTTCCTGCCTGAATCCCATATGCTTCACTTCTGAAAGGATTTCAGTGATTCGTGTGGGGACAAAAGGTTTTTACCCTCAAAATGGGCCAAGATATTTCGTGTGAGCCTCTCTTCGTTCATTCCGAGGAGATGTACATAAAATATAACTCCACAATGTCATAATTCCCTTTTCCTCAGCTCGCTTAGTCTCCCTTGTCCATCAATATACCTAGGTCGTAGAATCTTCTTCAAAATAATTTCCTTCTTTTCCAGTTTTTCTAGTACTCCTTTTTTTATTGATACAACTACACAGCAGTGTACAAAGTTCCCGGCTTGATCAGCACGTATATTTATCTTTCTAATTTCGGTACTAGTGATTTTACAATTAATTCAACTAAATATGTAAAGGAATGGCTGTGACTCAAAATAGTTTGAATTCTGGGATTATGCGAGGAGAAATTCTGGGAATATTCAAACTCTATAAGAGTGTTAGTTGGTACGGTATTGTGACTTTGACAACCATAAAATAAGATATATTGTACCTAGAAAATTGGGGACAAATGGCAGGTTGGAATTGGACCATTTTGTGTTAAATATTTATTTATGATGAGAGGCGGGACGTTGGTCTCCGCATGTAATCGTTAGGTCGCGTGTCCCACGACATTTCGCGCACCGCTGTAGGCCGATAACATCAGAAGTGGAGGCACACTGAGTTCGTGTAAAAATGGACTAGCTTCCCCGCCCTTGTTAAACAATCCGCTGTTATAATTACATAGCGTTGTTCTTCCTTCACCCAATTGAGTTATAACTTGCAATATATCAGACCTAGGATTGTTTATCTACTGTTCATCTTGTAAACCCAGAATTGTAATGAAATTCAAGAGGTTCGTGTACTGCAAATTGTCAAATATTCTTACAGAATAATTCATCCCAACTTGCCGTGAATTGGGTGAATTGAATCACACACTCCTTAGTTGTACGCTCACCACCTATAGCATAGGCTGAGGTACCAGGTCCGCTTGGAAAATATATTGATATCTGAAGGAGCTTTGCACTCCTATCATATTATTTTTGATATAAAATGTCTTTCGAATTGAGGTTGGAGGGTGTCAAAGGAAAAACTGATGAAACGCTACTTTGAAACAAAATAAAATAGTACAGTTCAGAAAGTATCAAATGTACGGGAATGGATAGATTATTATTTTAAATTCAAATATTTGGGAAGCATAATCAGAAGTGGTCTTTATTGCTTGGACGAAGTGACGGCTAGAATTGCAATGGCCAAGGAAGCATTTATGAAACAAAGGACACTGTTGAGTGGACCTCTACAGTAAATAAGGACCTTAAGAAGAGGTTAGTGAAGTGCTTTATGCGGAGTGTGGCGCTTTATGGGGACGTTGAGAAAAGAGGAAGAAAGAAGACTAGAAGCATTTGAAATGTGGATCTGGCGGAAGATGGAGAAAATAAGCTGGCAGGAAAAAGTAAGGAATGAGGAAGTATTAAAAAGAGTGGGTGAAGGAAGGAGAACGATATTGGAATGCATTCAAAGACGGAAGAAAAATTGGTTAGGCCACTGCTTGCGATGAAATTGTTTAATAACCGAAGCATTGGAAGGGAAGAAACAAGGAAAACTGAAGAGGTATAAGTTATTGGACAGTGTAAAGGTAAACAGAAGCTATTGGAAGACGAAGAGAATGGCTGAAGACAGAACAGCGTGGAGAATTCGTGCGAAGACCTGCCGATAGGCAGGCCACCAGTGATAATGATGATCACATTAACAGTCACATTTATGCTCCAAAAGTATAGCAACATTCAATCGTCTTCTAATATCCATTATTTGTCTGAAAAATGTCAGTTCCAAATCGCCAAATCTATATCTATAAAATAAGAGTTTTGTCTGTACATTGCTCAGAATTTGAAAAGAATGGTATTTCTGTTTCGGTCATGTCCACAGTAAGAAGGAAATGCGCTTTTTACTTATCTGTAATTTCTATCCTGTCTGTCTGTCTGTCTGTCTGTCTGTCTGTCTGTCTGTCTGTCTGTCTGTCTGTCTGTCTGTCTGTCTGTCTGTCTGTCTGTCTGTCTGTCTGTCTGTCTGTCTGTCTGTCTGTATGCATATATGTACACGCATCAAGAGTAAACGGCTGAAGAGAATTTAATAAAATCGGTATGTACAGTAAAGTCGGGGGATGAGCCACTACAATCTAGGCTATACACCATTTTTATGCTTAGTGAAATGGTAGTTTAGGGGAAGGCCTAAAATGTAATTCTCAAATATCTCAATTACTAGTGGTCCTATCGATAAAAACTACATAACTGAAGTTACATAACTTAGAATTAAATTTCCGATCATTTATGTTTTATACATTTTTATCGTACCGGCAGTGATAACACAGATATTAATGAATTTGTGTTTTTGTTGCTAAGTCCATATCAACGCCGAGCTACGAGAAAATGTGTTAACGGAATTTAGTGAAAATAGGTATATAGAGTCGGGGAATAAGAAACTTCAGTCTAAGCTAGAAATAATTTTAATCACCATGGACGAAATTGTAGTTTAGGGGAATGCGCCTAAAATGTAATTTTTAAATACCTATGTCATTGGACTTATCGAAAAGTACTACATAACAAAAGTTATAGAGAATACAATTTTCGATCATTTATGTTTATTTCATTTTTACCGTACCGACTATGATAGAGTGGTATTTGAGAGTCGGAAGAAGACTAAATGTGAAGGCCTACAATATCTAAAGCGCGTAACATTGATCAACAATAACATTACTTTTACCATTGTTTGTTGTGATATTCTTTGTCTCTTATGCAGCCACTCAACTCCGATAGATGGGGTTACTGCTGAGTACCCAGTATAACAGCCTGACTGAATAATGGCTGGAAATAGCTGGGGAGTTAGAAAACTTCCTTCTTTCGCATGCCATTCCTCTGGTTCATAGATTTTCTGCTTCTGCTGGTACGTAACACACTGGTTCATCATAGTATTCTCGCTACTCGATCCCTTCTCTGAATGAGCAGTGTGCACACTTTAGGCAGAGGCTCACTTAGTAGTAGTAGTAGTAGTAGTAGTAGTATGACCTGGTCTAGAATTACAATTAGGCTTATTCCAAATTATAGCACCACAATTCACTAAATAACTCAAACTTTAACCCTGAAAATAGCCGTTTCTTAAGAAAAGCTTCTTCCTCTTCACTTTTATTAAATTCTACATTCATTTTATTCCAAATTAGCAGTGAAGGGGTTTCTCTCCTGGCTTGGAGGAAAAATTTGCCTCCAAATCAGATATATTTTTCCTCCGCCAGTGTAGTGAATTGAGATTTCACGACTCATAAGGTACTGCTAGGAAACAGATTAGTAAAAGGGCATAGTTTTTGTCCTGGGACTCTGCACTATTCTACCCACCTGCCGAAAAAAGACGGAGACTGTTCACGGATCACAGCTGTCTGTGCGGCTTGGTCATTCCAGCTCTGGAACTTCGGTCTGTTAGATCGGCAGCGTAGTACCGTTCGTTAAAAGTGAGAAAATCTGTGGTTCTTCATTTGATCGAGTATCCTACTGACTTCATTCTAATGACCTATGTTCATTTCAGTTGGGAAAACCACTAAGACAGTCTTTCTGAGGAAGTAAAAAGGCAGATGGAGAGTGTCTGCCATTATAATGAAAACTACCCAACCTGATTGTGACCAACCATTACAATGAAAATTACCTAACTCAGTCTTCATGTGAGGAAAGACGTTTGGCGACTGCGCCGTCGCGTTTTTTGGGTAACGTTTAGAACTATGCGATTTAATACAATATTGATCACAACGTGTGCGCTACCTAACCTAGAATTTTGTAATTCCGTAGCGAAGCACGGGTACATCAGCTAGTCTGAAAAATAAAATGTTAAACATCAGTTACGTTTACAACAGTCAAAATTTCATCAATTATTTGTTTTAAAATGCAGTTAGATTCAGATTTACTTCAACAAGAATGTGTTATATTTAAGGTTTACTAATAGTGTGTGGGGGGTTTAAGTCACACCACTCTAAGCAGACATCTGTCATCTTCAGCCATGATGTCAACACTAAAATAACAGCAAGCGCGCGTGCTATTGGCTACCACTACCTGACATAATTTTACCGCGTTGCTTAGCACCCTCCCGCACTGGAAGATGGCGATTCAGAGATATTCCAAAATCTTTCCTTTGTACAGTGGGGGAGTAAAATTGGATAATAATTATTCGTATATTGTAGGATAATAAATATATAATAGCAATATTAAAAAACATGTCGATAACTCATTTTTTTAACAATTTTTGAGTTAGCTCCCTCTCTCATTCTAGCAAACATTTGATCTCCTTCAATTTGGTACCAAGTTTTATTGAAAGAATAGTTTTCTTTAGTTACTGCCCACCTGGGGCATATACTGTGGTCGATATCCTAACCAACTTCGGCCTTTCATTCCAAAATCTCTCACTTGGAGCGCTTCCTCCAGGCGTAAGTGTAAAGAGAGGTTTTGATTGGAACTGGCGAGGTCAAAGGAAAAGAATAACGAGTAATCCAAGATAAACTTTGAGAAGAAAACATTAAATGGAAGTATCAAAGGTAAAGAAAGATCAAAGCGGAGACAGAAACGGAAAACTGCTGAAAGGCTCTTCGTTTCCGCTCGGGAAGAGCAGACGGGAGCAATCGTACGTCCGTTTACACCTCTGAATGGCTTTCTTAGTACAACATCCCAACGTACTAGCACTTCAGAGAAACCGAAACTTGAAACGGGTAAACAGACAATGTCATGTTGCAGGTGAACGCTGCCATTTCATTATTTGAATGCATTTACTGTCGATTTGAGTCAGCCCTGCTCGTGGTCATAATAATAAAGGCGTCAAGTCTCCATGGCCTGACACCGTGAGGCCCGTTGTAGAAAAAGAAACACACCGTAAGAATGTTGGCCGGGTAGAGGGTAGAAAAGGTTGTAGTATACAATATCTAATCACTTGATTGCGTGTCAAAAGTCTGGATTCAATTCAAAGCCTGTCCGCAGTAGCCTATTCATATGGAGTGAGAGCATATGACTCTGCTGAAGGTGGTTCGGCCTTGAACAGAGCCTTGGTTTTATGCAACAGGAATAGGCTAAGTGCCGGCACCGAGTTCCACTCTCTGTCTTCCATTTATCAGATAGGCGTGCCACATCATTAATTTAATCTCATTAACTCTTCTGGTGGGATGTCCCTGTGGGTGAAGTCGGTGGAACAACACCCACGATACCCCCGCATGTCTTAAGAGGCGACTAAAAGGGACACAATGGGCTCTTAACTTGGGAGTGCGGGTTGGCGAACACAGGTCCCTTATCTGAGCACTGGCATTGTTTCCATTTACTTGTACCAGGCTCCTCAATTAATTCTATCCTACCCGACCTCTCTTCGTGAACTCTTATTATTTTCCGACCAAGGCGCTATCAGATTTGCGAGGCATAGGGAGTTTTTCATTACCGCACCTTTCATGTCCCTTGTCTTTCTTTAGTCAATATCTTCAGTTTTCGAAGTGTCAGATCCGTTTCATTCCTTCCCTCTGATTTGTGTCAATAGATGATGGTTGCCCAGTTGCACATCCTCTTAAAACAATAATCACTACCACCACGTCTTCTGATGAAACTGACGTCAGGAAGGGCATCCGTTCGTAAAAAATATTAACAAAGGTTCACATCGCTTCATACTAGACCCCATAGGGAAACGGAACAAGAGTTGGACACACACACATTTTTGGTCTGAGTTCTATATTACGTACTTTGTGTGTTATCGACTTGAACGGCATAGGCCCATGCCATTTCTTTGAATTTTAACTCTTTGACTTAATAACGTTTACTATAATAAAGAGCATCGCAAAGTCCGGGTCCATGACTAAATGGTTAGCGTGCTGGCCTTTGGTCACAGGGGTACCGGGTTCGATTCCCGCCAGAGTCGGGAGTTTTAACCATCATTGGTTAATTATGCTGGCACGGGGAATGAGTGTATGTGTCGTCTTCATCGTCATTTCATCCTCATCACGACGCTCAGGTCGCCTACGGCCGTCAAATCAAAAGACCAACTCCTGGCGAGCCGAACATGTCCTCGGACACTCCCGGCACTAAAAGCCTTAAGCAATTAAATTTAATTTCATTATCACAAAATTCATAGTTTATCACTTAGTCCCGTTTATTGATACGAGGATGAGGTGAAATTAAATTTATGGCACGTTTTTACGACCGGTTGCTCTTCCTGACGCCAAGCTCAGTTGAGGAGCTAATGAGGATGAAATGAATGGGGGTAAATGAAATTTAGTAAGGAGAGGGAGGGAATCGGCTCTGACCTATGAATCGGATCTTTCCTGGTATTTGTCTTGAATGAAAACCACAGAAAACCATTCTCCGGACAGCTGACGGCGGGTTTCGAAGCCACTCGTCTCCCGAATGCACAGCTTGGCTCCACGTCCGCAGCCCATTAACACGCGCGGCCAATCCGATCGGTTGTCACAAAATTCAATGAATTTATAACATATTTATAAAACTCGATACGGTTTACGGAAACGTTCAGTGGCTTGATTTCTATTGACTACATGTATTTAGATGCCTTAATGAAAGACGTAGTATGCGCAAAAGGTAACGTTAACGTTAACCACTGTAAAATACCTACATAACATTCTCAAAGGTGAGGCAGATAACCGAGAGTTACTCCACCAAATAAATCTGTATGCACCGCTTGGAAGTAATAGAAATAATTCAACTTTCTTTATTAAAAGGTCAACACAAATCATCATATGAATTCACCATTAAACAGCATATGTCAGTCAATTAATAAAATGCCAAATGTGGGCATATTTCACGAGGAGAGTGTCTTCTGAAGGTCTTGTGTATCATGAATATTTAAGTCCTTAGATTAATTCAGATTAACAATGCATATTTTAGGAGAAATTAAAATATTAAGTTGTAACACACACGTAGTTCATAAGTTCATAGTTCATAAGTATGGTATAGGTTTCTTTTCTTTTTTCGCTGGTGGCTTTACGTCGCACCGTCACGGATAGGTCTTATGGCGACGATGGGATAGGAAAGGGCTAGGAGTTGGAAGGAAGCGGCCGTGGCCTTAATTAAGGCACAGCCCCAGCATTTGCCTGGTGTGAAAATGGGAAACCACGGAAACCATCTTCTGAGCTGCCGACAGTGGGATTCGAACCCACTGTCTCCTGGATGCAAGCTCACAGCTGCGCGCCCCTAACCGCACGGCCAACTCGCCTGGTGTATTAGGTTTCATACTTTAATATTTATTGTAAATTATTTATAACATTGTCGGACTCGTTGGCTGAGTGGTCAGCGTATTGGATTTCGGTTCAGAGGGTCCCGGGTTCGATTCCCAGCTGGGTCAGGGATTTTAACCTTCATTGGTTTATTCCAGTGGCCCGGGGGCTGGGTGTTTGTGCTGTCCCCAAAAACATCCCTGCAATTCACACACCACACATAACACTATCCTCCACCACAATAACACGCAGTTACCTACACATGGCAGATGCCACCCACCCTCATCGGAGGTTTGCCTTACAAGGGCTGCACTCGGCTAGAAATAGCCACACGAAATTATTATTTATAACATTAGAAATAAGAAATGGAGATGTCTTGTAATTGGGCAGAATTGCTTGTTGAACAATAAATAAATAAATAAATAAATAAATAAATAAATAAATAAATAAAAACATCAACTGTGACTCTAAGACATTGCAAAATACCGTAAGAGTAGCTGTCTTCTTTGAAAGCATTTGTCAATCTGAACATAGAGCTGAAAGATTTCTGTTATTGTAATCAACCTGTTTTTTGTATTGCTCGTCGACTGAATGGTCAGCATGGAAACGTTCATTTCTCAGGATCTCGGCTTCGATTTCCGGCCGAGCTGGGTTCATTCACGTAGATTCGCGACTAGATGTTTGTGTCTGTCTCAATGTCCTTGAAAAGCGCTCTAATATTTTCAGAGTAGGCAGCACGCAACAAACCAATGAAAAAAAAGGTCATGTAAACATTGGTCGCAAACCCAATATCTTCGGAGTTATGGTCCGCTACTACCATCACGATGATGTCTTTGATCTACTCTTCACAACATGTGTTTGATGTGACGGCAATTCATTGCAATGCAGCCTTCATTCCTAGTATCCTTTTTTTGTGGGGAATGAAACTCAGTCTAGTACAAAGTCATGTTTAGTAATCAAAGTCACATACAGATTTTTGAACTAATTTTAAAACTTACAGAGTCGGTCTCTTTTCAATTGTACATACTACTAGCCCGTTGAAGCTGAAGAGATAGAAATAATGACCTCTGAACTTTTCAGACTCCACGTCTCACTGAAAATCTAATCCGACATCAAATACACTACGTGGTAGATGAATAAATTACATCTTAGAAGATTATAATTCCATTTGTTAAGTGTTCATAGCAGTGTTTGAGGACGATCAAAATATTGAAGTTCTCACAAATTCCATTCTCCTGTTGCACAAAGCGTAAAGGGAGTTTGAATTTGATTAAAACTGGGTTATTAATGTAAGCAGCAGACAAGGAACTAAGCCAGGTTCAGATCAATACCACGAAACAAATGTATTCAAATACAGCGTATGTAACTCTCACTCACAGTACAACTGGCTGTGTATCAGGGTCTTGGGGCCTAGCAACTGACCGCAGCTCAGCCCGAAGGCCTTCATATTACTAGGCATCGTGTGGTCGAAATAATCTCGGCCGTTATTTTTGGCCTTATAGTCCGGAGCCGTCAATTAGCTCCTCACATGTAATCTCCTAGACCAGGGATGGCAAACCCTTTTCGACTAGCGTGTCTAGTATTTTATCGGTTATTTTCCTTTAAAATCAACCTGAAACTCATCACCTGACTTCATTTAGGTGTTAGCTTGCATTACACATAAATACATTCGATTGAATGTTTCATGATTTTATTCTGCAAACACCAGTGATTTTTTTTAAATCAGGTAGATTTTAAGAATAAGATACATTTTTCGCTTTAACCTAATAAAATTTGTAAAAAAAAAACATGGCCATAGACTTAATTGAGTCATACTTCTTTATTAAACCGTAATATTAAAATATACTGTGTTGCTAGATTTTTGACCTATTTATTACATATTGAAAACATTCAAATTATGTTAGTAGGCCCTATGTTGTGTCGTGTTCGTGCGTCACCCAGTGGCGCGCGTGTCATAGGTTCGCCATCCCTGACCTAGATTAACAAGGGGAGGTCACCGTTTGGTTTTCTAGAAAAGTGTTCAAATTTTGAGGATTTGCCCTTCATTAAAATATATTTTATCCCTGTTCGATCGTTTTTAACAATGGGTCTTATTATGTTCAAAATTTAACGTTCAAAATCTATCCTCAAACTTGTGTAGTCTTATTCCCGCAGATATTTCCGACTTTTCTCCGTGGCGTCGCTAGCGGATTGACTTTGTGAATTGAAGTTCCGAGTTCGAATCCGAATTTCATATTTTCTTTACTTCTTTTTATTTCTCTTTTCTTTTAATTCCATGCTTTTGGTACGATATTTAATGTTTTGGATTACATCAAATAATTTATTATTTTTGTTGTTTTTTCTGTTTACAATATTAATAAATTGTTTACAATATGTACAATATATTTTATATTCTCAGTTTCGTCTGACAATGAATCCCTTCAACTTGACTCATTATTACAGTTAATTTAGTGGTAGTCTTCACAGAAGCATTGGAAACAAAGCATTTCGCAGCAACGAACACATGTAAGAAATGCTGGTGTAAAGCAACAATAACACTTCGACCCCTTTACTTCACGCGGAAAACAGATCGTGTTCACATTTCCGAACACCGTTCTTTTGTCTATTAATTTTGCAGCAGTTCGCCTCTGTGGTGTAGTAGTTAGTGTGATTACCTGCCAAACCAGGAGGTCTGAGTTCGATTCCCGGTTCCGCCACGAAATTTGGAAAGTGGTACGAGGGCTGGAACGGGGTCCACTCAGCCTCGGGAGTCAACTGAGTAGAGGGGCGGTTGATTCCCACCTCAGCCGTCCTCGAAGTAGTCTTCCGTGCTTTCCCACTTTTTCTTCACGCAAATGCCGTTATGGTACCTAACTTAAGGCCACGGCCACTTCCTTTCCTCTTCCTTGTCTATCCCTTCCGACCTTCCCACCCCCCACTAGGCCCCTGTTTAGCATAACAGATAAGGCAACCTGGGCGAGGTACTGGTTCTCCTTCCAGTTGTATGCCCCGACCCAAAGTCTCACGCTCCCGGACACAGCGCCTGGGGCCGTAGAGATGGGATTCCTTGCTGAGTCCGAGGGAAAACCAACCCTGGAAGGAAAACGGATTAAGAAAGAAAAGAAAGAAAGAAAGAAAGAAAGAAACTTTGCTGCAAAGAAGGAATATTTTATAATGTGCACAAAACATTAGATGGAAGCTGGTGATGAATCTAACGAATAAAACTTCATGAGACGTTCAAGTGACAACGACGAATAATGATTTAAAATATTGCAAATATCTGTAAAACAAACGAGACCAGAACAAATAAATTATTGAAAAATAAAATAAAATGCGGGGTGTATCAGTAATATAAAAAAGTGCTAACCAAGGTGGGACACAAACTCGAAACCTTCAGTTTCACACGTGAATGCTCTAGCGACTACGCCATAGGGCAGTTCGGAAAAGTTTGCGAGATTAAGACTACAAAAGTTTCAGGATGTAATTTAAACGTAAAATTTTGAACAAAAAGCCCATTGGCAAAAACACTCGAACAAGGCTAAAATAGTTTTTAAAGAACCGGAAAATCCTCAACATTTGAACACTTTTATAGAAAAACACACAGCGACCTCCGCTCGTAAGTGGACCTCGAACCAGCCCTCAGATCCTGGCAAAAATCTCTGACCTGGCTGAGAATCGAACGCGAAGCCTCTGGCTAATTTTTGCCGTTAACTGGGATAACACCTTTCTTTCTTAATTTGTTTACCCTCCAGGGTTGGTTTTTCCCTCGGAATCAGCAAGGGATCCCATCTCTACGGCCTCAAGGGCAGTGTCCTGGAGCGTGAGACATAGGATCGGGGTATACAACTGGGGAGGATGACCAGTATCTCGCCCAGGTGGCCTCACCTGCTATGTTGATCGGGGGCCTTGCGGGGGATGAGAAGATTGGAAGGGATAGACAAGGAAGAGGGAAGGAAGCGGCCGTGGCCTTAAGTTAGGTACCATCCCGGCATTTGCCTGGAGGAGAAGTGGGAAACCACTGAAAACCATTTTCAGGGTAGCTGAGGTGGGAATCGAAACCAACTCTACTCATTTGACCTCCCCAGACTGAGTGGATCCCGTTCTAGCCCTCGTACCACTTTCCAAATTTCGTGGGCAGAGTCGGGAACTTAAACCGCGCTTCCGGGGGTGGCAGCTAATCACACTAACCACTACACTACAGAGGCGGATAGATACAACCTTACGAAATAAAATAATAAGTACTATTTACGATAGATGACAAACTGCTATCTGTGTTAGTTTGGATAATATGTTGTTAGACATGATCTTAGCATGAGCAGAGATGTGTACTAAGTGATTCCTCTCGATCCTTCTCTCCCATAGTATTTTAGGTCCTGCAACTGAATTCACTGCTTCATGCAAGTTGTTGTTGTTGTTGTTGTTGTTATCATGTGAGATCAACAGTTACAGCATAGCTTTCAGTGAGTACTGACTTTATTTTGGTAAAATACTGTGCCACCTCTGGAGTGTTACGAGGGCTGGAACGGCTGGAACGGGGTCCACTCAGCTTCGGGAGGTCAACTGAGTAGAAGGGGTTCGATTCCCACCTCAGCCACCTTCGAAGCGGTTTTCTGTGGTTTCCCACTTCTTCTCCAGGCAAATGCCGGGATGGTACTTAACTCAAGGCCACGTCCGCTCCCTTCCCTCTTTCATGTATATCCCTTCCAATCTTCCATCACTCAGGGCGAGGTACTGGTCCTCCTCACCAGTTATATCCTCGACCCAAAATCTCATGCTCCAGGACACTGCCCTTGAGGCGGTAGAGGTGGGATTCCTCGCTGAATCCGAGGGAAGAACCAACCCTGGAGGGTAAACATATTAAGAAAGAAAGAAGGAAAGAAGAAATACTGGCAACTTAGCGCTAATTAGTTTCGTTTGATGGTTTCAACGCCATAAAGGATTGAAGAATTTTTGGGAGGACTTGAAAAACTGAGAAGTAAAGATTAAAATAAAAAGTTATGAAAGCGAGGCGAGAAAATGTACAATATGACGGGTGTTAACTTCAGTTTCTTTAATGTAAAGTATCCATACTGGTAATGAGGCTTTTTCCTCTTATACATCAATATCTATTGGATGGTTTTCTGTAATATCCTTCATTATTTTGCTTACGTATTGTACATGAAGCTTTATCTGCAGTGAATGCAGTGAATTTGAGATTGAATGTAGGGACACTTTGAGTGGTCTGTAGGTATTTATTAGAAAATGAGTTGGCCACACTACGTCAAATTCTAGCATAATTTTACAATCTAGCCCAAACTGAGCTTGTTATTAAGACAAAGAATTACAAATTTGGTGTGCAATTCATAAATTGATGGTTTCTTAATGTAACTAAGGTTTGGTGCCACGAAGGTGATGTTAGCCTAAATGCCTTTTTTATTTTATAATTTGCATCTTTTCGTTCAGTCAACAAAAACATGTGAAATTATACGTCTGGACTCAAACAAGAGACCAGTGACTGTGATCTTAGTTAGACAATACAGAGATCGCTTTTATTTCTTTGCCCATTTCTTCAGGATGCTTATTTAAAATATCAAACCGAACATTGGGTAATTTCTGCTTCATATTTATTCCGGTAAATGAAGATGATATATATTTTGCGTGTACTGCCATTTTAAGCATGATGGTCTGTCTTAAGGATCTTTAATCCTTCTTTTGAGGAGCGTCTGCAATCATGTCACGAATGGTGTTCTCACCCAGGAACCTTTTCCAGCACATGAGGAAGGTCTCCATACTTCCTTCTGCCAGCAAGAGAAAGAAGGAAAGAAAGGAATATATTTGAAACTCATCCTAGATAGGACAAACGCCATTCGTCGTAATAATCAATCAATCAATTGACACTTGTCTACATTTAGAGCTGTCCCGCAGGTGTCGGTTTCCTGAAAATGAAACCCCACAGCCTGTTTCCAGTCATTCGACCGGATCAGGATTGGAATGAATGAAAGCCCAACCTAGCAGCGAGGATAGGAATTGTGCAGGCTGCGAAAGCCTGTCGCACTCCTCTGAGCCAATGATTAATGGCTGAGAGATGAAATTAAATGGAATGATCATGGAGAGTGTTGCTGGAATGAATGATAACAGGGAAAACCGGAGTACCCGGAGAAAAACCTGCCTCGCCTTCGTTTTTTCCGGCACAGATATCAAGTGGAGTGACCGGGATTTGACCCACGGAACCTGCCGGTGAGAAGCCGGTACGCTGCCGCCTGAGCCACGGAAGCATTTTGACAGTTTTCCTATTTTTCTTTAAATGATTTCAAAGAAAGTGGATATTTCTCGAACAGCTGGCGAGATGTAGTGTAGTGTTTAGTCTTCTGGTATGGGCTAGAATAAATTTTTTACTTTCATTGGCCTGCCTAAGTCTCATCCTTGGCTTTGACAATATGAAGGTGACCGAGGTATGAGCGATGCCAATAATACCATTCATTATACAGCCAGTCCATGTTATGAATGGTTTGAAAATTTCACTCATAGGGTCGGTTGGTGCGTGCATTTCAGTGGGCTCGGCAGACTTATATGTAATAGCAACGTCTAGTTCATTGAGGAAAGCAACGGGAAACTACTTCACTCCTCATTTCCCCAGTATGCCTCTTCAGTGACGCCTCGGCTATCTGTGACAGCTGTTGGAAGAACTATGGAGGATCAAACGAGCCTTCGGGCTGAATACCCATGATACTCCCTTGGTAAATTATTTCAATCTTCAATTCGTCTTCCTATAAAATAATATTTGTCCCAGTTTGTTCTCTTAAATTCCAATGTTATCTTCATATTATACTGTCATTCCCACTTCTAAATACTCCGTTCAACCTTCTTCGTCTGCAAATGTCATCCTACGCCATCTCTCTACTGGCAGCTCAAAACATACCACTTAGCCGGACAGCTGATCTCCTTACTCCCAAGTCTTCCCAGACCTAAGTTAGAACTCACTCAGAACAACTCGGACTACTTTTCCTTGGAACTTCTCCAGTCCTTGAATGGAGTAATCACCTCAACACCCTCACTTTACATCATCACCGTTCCCCTCCGATGATGGACATTTCTTTTATAAACGAACCTTATACATATATCTATCGAAACTTTTGTTTACCCTAAGTAAAACTGGTAACGTAGCGATTTTAGATTCAGCCACTATACAGTACCAGGAAATACTCTGGAGCATAGTAGGGCAAAAACTAGGCAAAGAGCTAATTAATAATTAGGAATCACATAAATATTCCAGTTATTTCAGGGTAGGGTTTACCTGTCCTCTCAGGTTTGGGTAGACGCAGTGTTTCCGATGGCTTCGATACCATGATCAGATGCCTATTAAGCGAACTGGATAAAGAGCACACTACCGACAGATTATTACTGGCGCGCGCTGATGGATTAAACATTCATTGGAGCGAAGCAGAAGACTCGTTACCTACCACTGAGTGTATTTATCTAACTTGGGTTTACTTGTTCACTCTCGAGGGTGCTTTTATTACTCGCAGAAAGCATTATGTAATTTCCTTCTCGAGGCTCTGGTTGTAAATAAATCACAGGAATATGAAATACGAAACATTGGTAACTCGAGATCGCTAAAGATGACAAAACATACCAAGATTTATATCCTTTCGACATTAAAATTCTGGTGTTCTCATCGCACTCGGAGGATGTTCGAAAACTGAATATGAATTACAAGTGTCATATATATAACTTAAGTTATATAGAATTAAAAGTCCTATCAGTCTAACACACTTGCACGGTACCGGCTATGACAACAGCGATATTCTTGAATATCAATTTTTGTTGGTAAGTCCATATCGACAACGAACCACGAGTAAATGGGTGAACAGAATTAAATAAACTTCGAAGAATAAGACACTACAGAATAGGCTATAAATAATTTTATTCACGCTAGATGAAACGGTAGCCTAGGGGTAGGCGCCTATTTTTTAAATACATATGTTATTGATTCCATCAAAAAGTATTACATAACAAAAGTTATAGAGAATATAATATCCGATAATTTATGTGGTATACAGTTTTAACATACTGCACCCGCCCCCTACCCATAGGGTCACCGGCGTTAGATCATCAGGGTTAATCGAGTGGGCATCAAAATATAGAAATAACTTAGCGGCATAAAGGGTAGGGGAAAACGGGTGTCATAACAATAATATAATGAGAACAATATTTTTAAAGTATAAAACAAATCGATGGGATTTATTGAATCCTGATGGTGATGAAGAATGATACACATACACAAGGCGAGTACAAGAATCGATTTTTTTTTTACTTCGTTGCGGATTGTTGAAAATATTATATTTGAGGGATAAGAGCGAGTTCTACCATTATTTATTGAAGTATATCATGACTTCACGTGAACGGAATATGGAGCATTAATCACTGAAGCTATTTGCAATTTTACTGGGTAAACAAAATTATATTACTCAAATGTAAGCAAACCTGAGTGGCACCTAATCTAACAAAAATTGATTTCCCAATGGAATAATTGTACATGTTGTAATATAAAAAATAAAAGCTTCGGAGGTCTTGGGTTCGGATGGAACCCTCACCCGTATACACAAATTCATCGCACCAATGGTAAACACGCTAAATGGCATCATAATACAATACACAATAAGCACACACGAGAAATACAAAAGTTATATACACAATACATGTGAAGCTCTGGTCATCTGTCTCAACATTGTGAGACTGCTGCACACAAGTCCAGAACCGAACTGGGGTCCACGACGTCGCTAGAGATCCTGAAAGCCCTACTAATGATTTTATATGCAAGAAAATAATAAATAAAAGAAAACCGGGAAATGCCAGGCGGGCTACATGTTCACGGTGAGGTCGTGGGCACACAAATAAACTCTACGAGAGGCTAACTCGTAAATACGGTCCCCCAAGTCTGTCGACCCTCTCAACGGGAAGCGTGACAGCAGGACATCTTACCACAGTCAAAGGGAGAGCAATCGTCCCTTTAAAATACCACTTTCACATCCATGTCTCAACATAAATTAACTTCCTCATTACAGTGAGGTGATTCATAATTCATTTCTCAATTCATAAGCCTCCATCATGTGTACCAACTCAATATGATATCAATATCTCACACCGTGAGTCCTGACTTCGAATCATCCTTAACTTCGTCCTGCAAGTGTCAGCAAACATATTCCTTATCAACGCACACGATCTTACACACAGCTGGTTCGATAGTAATCAAGCAAACACAGAAATCTAAATATCAAAACCCCGGCTTCCAATATTCTTCTTCATTATTATTATTTTCATTATTATTATCATGGACCCTTTAAAATGGGCCTACTCTTTACCTGATGTGCCTACGTGACTTACGTGGTCATTAATCCGTAATTTATGTTTACGTCATGACAGCAGAAACACATACGCTAGTTAATAAAACAAGCTCAATGATAATTTCACACGATTCAAACTGTAATGAGCCCTATAGTTAAAAAACACATTAATAGAACACAATAAAAATGAAAATAGACCCTAGCTAAATATCTCATTGGAGGTCATGGTTCGGTTCTCTGGGCGATTCTCACAGTTGCATTTCTTCTTTCACACAATCTATTCTACACTAATACCACTCAGCATGCATAATAGGTCCGCCGGTTAAGTACCAGCTTCCCCCTACGTCATCTAACCCAAAAGCTCATAAAACTACTCATTATATTGAAAACCATTATAGAGAAACGTAAAAACCCCAAATAAAATGGAAAGAAGAACACATTTCCCCAAAAATAAATTACCCATATTTACGAGTTAAGTCACTCAGACTTGTTACAAAAGAGAAACCCTGGGCCATGCATTGGCACATTTACACTTAAATAAACTAAATTCCCTCTCAATTAATAGCTACAGCTTTTTATCCGTACCCCTACGTCATTCATAAAAGAATGGTAATACTCAGTCTTATTATCCCTGGTCAGCTAGGGTGGCCCATCCTGTGGATTTAGTGCTGACTCATGTCCATGTTGATTCACGCTGATTCCATCTGCTGACTGCGGCGGTTAATATCAATTGTCCTTGGTACTGGAAATCTTCAGTTATTTAGGCACAGATACACACACAGTTATTACTCTTTCTGATCGTCTGTGCCACCGCGCACAAACCGACCCGATCTCTAATTGTAAAGTCCCCGAATCAAAGAAAATTAATACAGGGCATTACGACACGACGGGCACAAATTATTCACTACTCAACTCTGTATCCTAGACCGTAGTAGTCCTTGTATTATTACACGTTCTCTTTGTTATCTAGGTCGATCGTTGTAATAATAATAATAACAAATTTACTCGTCACAGATTACTCCCGCACTTTATTTATTTTTATATTAATTCACTTCACATTTCACTCGAATTAAGCTGGTTTATCAATTTTCTGTTTTAAACAGTACACAAGACAAACACGGAGTTCGATTTGGACATAGGTCCGCCCCTCGCGAGAAGGAAAACCGAAGTGCCTGGGGTGACGCCTCTGCAGCCTTATAATAAGTAAGAAACTTCCTCCTCTCAAAATTCATGTACAGCCTGTTCTCGGTGTGTCAGAGGCATAATAGTGCAACAATCAGGTGACCAGAAATCTTATAATGCAAATAAGACATACCCGTGCGAAATCAGATCGTGTAATCTCTCGTAATTAATAAATATCTTTCTCCAACTTCCCCTTCGCTCACAGGATTCCCCTTGTCAAGTGAGTGTCAAGAGATAAACCTCAAGGCCGCAGAAACTATCCGTTGTTACATAACCATCTATTCCTTCTTTTAGCAGAGGCTTATTACCAAAAGGGACATCACACAGTCTAAATAAATGAGCAGATCACGACCAGCGCTTTTGAATCAAAATGCAGTGCCGTATTATAAATTTTGATAATTCTTTCATTATAGAGGATGAAGTTGGTCATGCTGATTTAAAGATGGCTCCCACATTTCGATGCTAAAAATGTACCTCTCCCACCCGGCGACAACTTCGGGATTCCCTGGCTCGGCCACACCCGTGGCGTCCCAAACTATGAGTTCCCGCGAACTCGCTACCGGACAAAAAAAGCGCATCCCCGTAACTACCAGTCCTCGGTTCATGTCCCTGACGGATACAATACCGTCTATGATAATATAATTAATTTATACTTTCGTTGCTTAGTCTAGATCGACGCCGAGCTTTGCTAACATGGAAATATTGTTCAGTCATGTTAACTGGCAACGGATTTTGTCACGATTGTCTGAAAGTGTAAACTTGCATGGTCGTTTGTCCATATCGTCAAGGATAATTGTGATGATGATTAGAAAATTGAGAAAAAATCCTAAAGCAACGATCGCCTGAAGAATAAGTCAAGAGGATGTCATGAAAGAAGGAAGGACTCCTTTAGTCTATCTTAGATGTCCTAATAGCAAGTGTGGGAAGAAAACTAAATGTGAAGGTCTACAGTATCCAAAGCTCATAAAACTGTTCAACAACGTTACATTGACCACTGTTGTGATGTGTTTGTCTCTTCTGCTGCCACTCATCTCCGATAGATGGGATTGCTGCTGCGTCCCGAGTAAAACAGCCTGCCTGAATATTAGTGGAAAAGTAGCAGGGGATTTAGATAACTTTGCACATGCTATATGGTTGTCCCGTCAGCAACGGGTACTACAGCTACTACAGTACATGTCGTATATTTAGGAAATTTCTAAAATGCAACAGTTGCCCCTAGCTCTGGACATTTTACTCCTCCAAAATTCTATATTTTGTGCGTCTTCCTCACTTAAAACTTTCGCAGCCATGCACAACATCCATCAACTGTTCCCTAAGTTTTTGCCATTTCCTTCAGCCTTGAGCTTTGCAATTCAGCATCGTAGTAGTAACTGGGCCATTTCTCACCCTTTTCGTGCGTCCAAACAGTTTTAGTATTCTTTCTTCAATATTATGTCCAATACATTCTTCTTAACCTCCGTACTTTCTCCGATTTCTCTGGTATGTCTAATATAATGATGATGATGATGATGATGATGATGATGATGATGATGATGATGATGAAGAAGAAGAAGAAGAAGAAAAAAGATCCACCACCACCTCATCTGCGACCTACGTGTACGTGTCATACTGTACCTTGCATTCGATAGACTATTAATTCGACTCCCGCCATCTGTGACCCTGAATTTTTTCTTGACTTTCTATGCTCATAGCAGGCAAATACTGGAATGGTACCATAAGTAAGACTACGATTACTACCTTTCCATTTCTAGTCCTCATCCATGTAAGCACCGAAGAATATCTGTATGCATTAATGCGACATAGATAATAATAATAATAATAATAATAATAATAATAATAATAATAATAATAATAATAATAATAATAATAATAATAATAATAAATTATTATTATAAAACAAACCAAACCACTTGAAACTACAGCCCTAACAGGCTCCTTAAAGAAAATGAACCTTTTCGCACCGTGCTGTAGGAATGTATATTTGCATGGCCTAATTACGCACTCCAACAGTACAGTGTATTTAAGGTTAAATTTACTTACACTTCAGCCTGAGAAAAATGGAGACAATGAATACAGTTTTAATGGACTGCATATCCAAATGTGGTTGGAATGTGTGACCAGTCTTAAGGAAAGTAATGGCTTAGTAAGAGCTTTTTGAGATATGATATACATATTAAGAACAGGGAACTAAAAGCGTTAATGGTGGTCTCGGACTCCTTTCGGGCGCCACGCATGAATACCGATGAATGCAAACAATCAGAATTTGATCTCTGACATTTGTACACCAGTGCGGTCGTTAATGGTTTGCTCCACCATAGATTTTGTATTCAAAGAGGATATCACTTGCCATCAACTCATTGGTTTGTTTTCTCTCTGTGGTCATATATGCGAACAATATCATATTTTATCTTGTCTTGCTACCTGAAGCTAATTCTTTGGAGTTATATGCAGCTGTCAGAAATTTTCAGTGATCTGTAATATTTATATACACAGTGTGTTTAATATACCTTTAATAAAGTAATGTATTATTTGTTATCACAATGAAGAACTGAATTACAAATGAAGCACCTCACAGGCGACAGTCATATTTGCATGGCAATGCGACCAAAGTACATAACGTGCCGTTTCTACACTGAACTAGAGCCACCTCCGTCACACGGTTTGGAAATGCGAGTTCCACGAGGAACATGAGAAGGCGAACATCAAAACCTGATTTTGGGACGAGTTTCGTAATAAGCGACACACCAAAATATTCAGGAAATTATAAATTATTTTGTGTGAAGAGAATCTAAAAGTATTAACATTTTCGATTGTAAAGGTTCCAACTCCCCTTAGGAACATATAGTTCCAATGGGTAATTTCTGCGATAGTCTTCAGGGCAAGCCGTTTGACTGAGACAAAGAATTCCTATCATTACAGAAATCCTTCTCAGAGTCAAGAACGATAATGTACTGAAATCAAGTACGAGGGAAATTCCTCAAAGCAGTATTGTTGGACCTTTATGTTTTCTTATATACATAAATGATTAGTAAAGATCTGGAATCAGAGGTAAGGCTTTTTTTCGGGATTACGTTATACTGTATAGAGTAATAAATAAGTTACAAAATTGTGAGCAACTGCAAAATACCTCGACAATATTATGAGATGGACAGTAGCCAATGGTATGATGATAAACGGGGTTAAAAATCAGGTTGTGAGTTTCACTAATAGGAAAAGTCCTCTCAGGTTTAATTACCGTGTTGATGGGGTGAAATTTCCTTATGAGAGTCATTGTAAGTGCCTAGGTGTTAATATAAAGAAAGATCTTCACAGCGGTCATCACATTAACGGTATTGTAAATAAAGGGTACAGATCTCTGCACATGGTTATGAAGGTATTTATGGATTGTGGTAAGGATGCAAAGGGGAGGGCACATGTCTCTGGTAACACCCCAACTAGAGTATGATTCCAGTGTGTGGGACCCTCACCAGGATTACTTGATTCGAGAACTGAAAAAAAATCCAAACAAAGCAGCTTGATTTTTTTCTGGTTGATTTCCGACAAAAGAGTAGCGTTACAAAAATGTTAGAAAGTTTTGGGCTGGGAAGACTTGGGAGAAAGGAGACGAGCTGTTCGACTAAGTGGTATGTTACGATTTGTCAGTGGAGAGATGGCGTGGAATGACATTAGTAGACGAATAAATTTGAGTGGTATTTTTATAAGTATGAAGATAAATTTGGAATTCAAGAGGACAAATTGGGGCAAATATTAGTTTATAAAAAGACGAGTTAGGGAGGTGTTCAATAAATTTCCTAATTCTTTGCAATAATTTAAGAAAAGGCTAGGAAAACAACAGATAGGGAATCTGGCACTTGGGCGACTGCCCTCAATGCAATTCAGTGGTGACTGACTGACATTTTTGAACGACACGTGAAAGAATTGTCACAGTTTTTATAATTGCAAATTCAGGTCATCTTGACAGAGTGGGAAGTCTGCTTCCTTAGAAAGGATATGTTACCATCCATTACATAGCCAACTAACTGCCAGCCACAATAGTGGGTTAGAGGAAAGCTCTCGAGTCGATTCACAGTCATTTCCTGAATATTTCACAGGGCACATTGGCACTCGAAGTGGCAGCTTGATTGTGACCAGAACAGTGGAATGTGACGGATGATTGATTCCCGTGCTGACGCATGACGTTATGAGCGAGAACAGTTGCCGCGGGTACGACCACTCTACAATATACTACAATGCCATACACAGTTATTAACTGGAGATGTCATGGAGTTATTTGGACACTTCACCGTATTAGAGGGATGTTTCATTTGAACTCTCTTCAACATGAAATTAAGGTATTTATTGCTTTATCTTCAGATGAAACTAACTTGTCAAGCGCCCGATAGAGGATTCAATATTCTATTCTGTGAGAATTTTTCTTCTTCTACCGATTTTTCCCACGGGCTGTTGGGGTCGTGGGTGCCAACTTTGCTGCATATGTGAAGTTGACCCGGGTTTACGGCCGGAAGTCTACAAAACGTGAAACAGTGGTTCGTAGTAATTGGTCAAGTCGCAATATCGAAGTGATAATAATAGTAATGTACTTTTTTTTTTTTTTTAATATCAAACACTACTTACATACTAAACGAGATACACAAACTTCTTATTGTTTTTTAAAACAAAATATTAGAACAAATTTAGGTTAATTCCGCAAAACAGAATGTTGATAAGTTGCATATAAACAAATAAACAAATTAAAATTTAAGACAGGAGAACATCAAGTCGTTCACAGCAGAAAAAAAAAAACACACACAAAAACTTTTTTCCTTTTGCACACTAGGAGCAAACTTAATTATGCCTGTCATTCATTATCCAAATCCTTGAACAGTACACAGTTTACCACCACAAAACACTCTGCAGTTAACATAAAATTGGCAGATATTACAACAAAGGACATAACAGGAAGGCACTCAGAATTTAAAAAGATGTGTTCCAAAAGCTTCTTGAAGACACTTCTGTCTGACCATCTTCCATCGTTCTTTCCTGAGATGATCCAGAAATCCAGGTAAAGTCACACTTGCATGCTGAGCGTACGCCTTGATGTTGTAGTGAATGGCTCCGGCTATTATCCATATGCAAGCGTTTCTACTCTCGTTCTGTGCGTGATTTAGTTCCAGATTCAGCATCTCTCTCACTCTGTCACTGGTTGTTGTTGTCCCTGATATCCTGTAGATAGCGTTCAGTGTCCATCTCCAAACTAGTGCCGCATTGCCGCATGTGGTAATTCGATGCACAAGACTGTCCGTCTGATGACATACCAGGCATTTGTCATCAGATACTTGTCCATGCCGTTTCAATTTCTCACCCGTCGGGATGATTTCATTTGTGTATATGTAGAGCGATACCCTCCATTCAATCGGGATCCATTTGTTCCAAATATTTTCCCAGATCTGCTTCCAGTCACGATGTGGGTATTTCTGTTGTACGAGTGGAATACATTTAGATTGCTTCAATCGGAAGTTGTATATATTCTTAGCTTTATCTAACTTTCCAGCTGTAATTTCTGTTTCTGGAAGTGCTGTAGAATGGAGAGAGCGTTCCGGAAGCAGCTTCTAAAGGGATCTTGTTGTTGCAGGTTTGTTGTTACACACAAATTGAGCACTGCACTGTCAAATACATCTCCTCGTGAGTACAATGCTCTAATGACATGAGACAGAAAGAGTGCCGCGCATTTCTTTTCGACTGCAATTAGGCGCAAGCCACCATCCTTTTCAGTAAGATGAAGTTGATCTCTTCTTATTCTGTATCTGTATCCTTTCCATAGATAAAATCCAATTGCCATTTCAACACGTTGGCAAATGACATGTGAGGCGGGAAGAATTTGGGCACGGTACCAGAGCTTCGACAGCGCAAAGATATTTATATGCCAAACTTTTTGGAAAATGTTGAGTCGTCTTGAAAGTTCCTCCTTTAGCTGAAAGCGTAGAGTGTTTAGAGCAGAAGTCCAATTAGACTCTATCGTCTCCGAAATATCGTTACTGAAGGTAATGCCCAATATCTTGCAGTGGTTAACAATTGGAATCCGGGAGCTGGCAAATACTTGTCGATTGTCATTTGAACCTAACAGCAATAATGAGGATTTGCTATAATTCACTTGTGCACCAGACACCGTACAGAAGGCCTCGAGAGTCTCTTGCGCATGATTAGCATCTTCGTCACTGGTCAACAATAGGGTAATGTCATCCGCGTATGCGCGTACTGTGAAGCGTTCGTTGTTAATACTTAATCCGGTTAAAGAATTTTTCAAACTTTGAATCAGGGGTTCTATTGCTAAAACAAAGAGTGCCATTGATAATGGGCATCCTTGTCTAATTGATTTGTGTATCGAAAATTTTGCTGAGAGAAATCCATTTATCATAACTCGGGAGGATGCCTTGTGGTATATGCGCTGTATTGTTCCTATAATACGGTTTGGAAATCGAAACTTTCGTAAAACTTTCCAAAGATAAGAGTGTGCTATCCTATCGAAGGCTTTGCTGAGGTCAATGCTAGCCAGAGCTCCTGAAGCAGTGTCACACACTGAATGATATATGATGACATCACGTATTGCCAGGAGATTATGGAAGATGTTTTTTCCAGGTATAGTGCAAACCTGTCCATTAGTAATTAATGAAGGGAGGATAGTTCTGATTCTGTTCGCTAAAATCTTGGCCAGTAGTTTATAGTCGGTGTTTAATATTGTAATAGGTCTATAGTCACTGATATACGTGCAACTGGAGAGTTTGGGGATTAGGATGATAATTCCCTCTGCAAATGAATCACTTATGTTGTGAACGAAGGCATAATTAATAACTTGTGTCAGGTCTTTACCGATAATGTTCCAAAATTTCTTATACCATTCATACGGGATCCCATCATAGCCTGGCGTCTTATTTGATGCAGTATGATCTAACGCGCGCTTCACTTCTTCTTCGGAAATATTATTAGTAAGATGTGCGATATCATCTCCTTCTAGATGACTCTGGAGTTGATGAAGATATCTGTCAATATCAAACTCTGAGATGCTGTCTTCTGCAAACATTTCACGGAAATATCTCTCACTCTCTGCAAGGAGTTGTTCCTTTGTAGTGAATATTGTCCCTTTACCATTATCCCATCGATTAATAAATTGCTTATTGGCTGACCGTCTAATTTTGGCAATGTGGTAGAGAGAGATTTTCTCTCTTTCGATGAGGGAAGTGCCTTTTACGTGCTGATGGAGTTGTTCTAGGCTGCTTTCTTTAATACCTAAAATAATTCTCTTAATAGAATTTAATGCAGAAGAGACATTCTGGCCTTGCTGTTCCTTGTGATGCAGATCAAACATAACTCTGTCATAGAATTCAATTTTCTTACTTGTATCCTGGTTGTGCTCATACGCTATTGTCCGTCCGAGAGCTCTAATGGCAGGTTTAAGTTTATATGTCCACCAGTCCATCACGCTACTATAGCGATTTTGCGCTAATTTGCATTGGTGATAACACTCCGTGAAACGTTGGACATCCTCAGTATTGTTGAAAACAGACCTATTCATCTTCCAAATTCCTTTCCCCACGATGCATCTGTCACTCCTTGTTGTCTTCATCATAACTAGAACGCTGTGGTGATCGCTAAAGGCGACGGGAATCACCTTACAGCTATCGAGGACCTGTACTTGCGCCTTAGATACGTACATCCTATCTATCCTGGATTTCGACTCCCCACGGCAAAATGTAAATTCGACATGTGAGCCGTGTAGCTGCTGCCACACATCCTTGAGCTGCATAGACTGTATTAGTGTCTGAAGGCCTGGACAAAAGTTAAAAGTACCTGTTTGGTCTCGTGGGTGAAGAGTGCAGTTGAAATCACCTACTAGAATAATTGGACCAGGTGTCACTAAATGGGGCACTATTTCATTTGTAAATAATATATTTCGGTCCTGTTTGTACTGTGATCCGGATGGGCTATATACGTTTATCAATCGTGTGTTATTATATGTGGCAGACAGAAACCTTCCCGTAGGGTCCATAATGACATCAGTGAGCTGAATTCCTTTCCTGTATACTATTGCAGTTCCTCTGAAGTTATCACCTACGTTCGTTATATAGTCATAGTTATATAAGAAATGGAAGTTTGTCTCATTAACTTCCTGGAGGAATAAGATGTCAATATCATATTCCTTCACGAACCGACTAAGCAGCGCTTGAGTTGTAACACTCCTTGCTCCATTAATATTAAGGGTGGCGTAAGTTGTAAGAAGATTCACCATAACAAGACAGAGAGGGAAAGCAAAATGCCAAGAAGCTGTATTCATGTTTAAGTAGACGGTTATTTATAGATACGACAGGTAGTGGTTGGTGCAGAGTCAGTTAGGTACAGACGCTTTAGAATTAGACCCTTTCCGCTCGGCACTCTTCTTTCTTGTATGTAGACGTGGGTCCCTATAGCTTAAGGAAGTATGTGATAGTTGACTGTCCTTCAAGCTTTTGTCCGCCGTGGATGACGTACTGTGTGTTTTATTTATGTTTCTCATTCGAGGTGAAGACATCTTACTTTGCTTCTCTTCGCCAATACTCGCTTCAGTTTCCACACCTTCCTCTGCCATTTCTGTATCTAGTAAGTCCCGATCGGGTGTATCTGCACTGCCCATAATTTCGGTTTCCATCCTAGAGGGGAGAGATGCGTTGTTCGTGGTCTGGCTAAGATCCAGAATTAAAGGGGTACTTGGAGTATCTATCAGGTAATTCACAGACTCCTGGGCAGGCGTGGAGTTCACTGTGGCCAAGGATATGGAAGGCACGTCTTTAGGTGCATTAATTTGTTCATGGATGTCAGGAGGTAGGGATTTGGAAATGCTATGTTCCAGCTCAGTCTTCATACGTTTATTCTGACTCTCGGTGACCGAAGGAAATTCATTCCTATCAATAGCCGGGTTGTGTGCTGTGTTTTCCTCATTGTGTATATCTGCCCACGGTGCTTGTTTACTGGCGTTGTTGTGTGGCTCGCGTAGCGAGGGGGAAACTGGTATAGTGGGGTCTAGTTCACTGACGGAGGAGTTAACAGGTGTGAGTGTGTCATTGTTTACATTTCTTCGCTCTGCCAAGCGATTCTGGCGAAGCGGACAGTCTGGTTTCAAGTGACTGGGCGAATTACAAGCAAGGCATGTTCTAGTTTGGCCGTCATAAATAACCTGTGCACGAAAGCCTTCAATATATAAGAAGGAAGGAATTGGGTCTTTTAACTCCATTCTAATAGCACGTATACCGTTGCGTACTTTGAAGGGGTATTGCTGTGACCACTCCTCGTCCCTGTGTTCTACCACTTTCCCGTATTTACTTAATACTAATGAAATGGACTCTATAGGCACTTCCGGGGGAACATTTAGTATTCGAACATTCTTTTGTACCCTGTCGGCTGGCATCACAGTAACTTTTCCTATACGACCATCACTTAACATTATTTTCTGAATCCCTGAATAGTGACATATCAAACGTTCGTAAATCACTATTGAAATTACCTTAATATATGCTGCGGTTTCCAGATTGTCCAGCTGGATCATGTCGATTTGATCTGATGAGAGTTTCAGCAGTGACTGGATCCAATTATGTACATCCCACGCCGAAGGCTTATTCTCACGTTCAAATATGCATTTCAGAGTATTCCTCCTTACAAATTTTGTTGCCATGATGTTACTTATCTTTTCACTGTTTCACTGAAAACACAATTAAACGAATCACACAAGTAGAACTCGAAACAAACTCGTAGTTGTCTTAACAAGCACACTGTTGTGACACGAGCGACTAGCAGGAGAATGCAGAGCAGACAACCTTCTCTCACCGCTAACAGCGGCCAACCAATGTACTGATACGCTTGTTGAAAATTCAGAGTTGTACAGGATGACCCAAAAGTTCGTTAACAATTGACGAGGCAATTCTTCTTCACGGAATATTAGAGGTAGAGAGTTAATAATTGACACACATGATTAGCATGGCATGGGGTTTTATTTACACCTAAAATGGACACAAAATGACTATCAGACGGCGCTTCATTCGATGCACAAGCAATAATTAGCATAACAAGTGAAGTTTAGCAAAGACGATAACATATACTCAGCATGTCGGCCGTGATTCATCAGCATTACCTGTAGTCGAGGAACAATGTTGTGAACAGCACTGTACAGCACATCCGTAGGTATGGTAAGAAATAGCCGTCGGATGTTGTCTCTTAGCAATCATAATGAGGTCGGACGATCGTGGTTGACTTGCGACTTCTTATGTACTTCATTTTAGTGTCAATAAAACCTTATGTCATGCCTATCATATGTGTCAATTAATATCTCTCTACCTCTAATATTCCGTGAAATATTGCCTCATCAAATGTTAATGGACTTTTGTATCACCCTGCATTTTTCACACAGCATACACGCAGGCTAAAGACTATTACACTGTTGAAACAAGACTTCTTACATTTAAGCATCAAATGCTACCAACAGGTAGTAAAATAATGCACCAAGATTGTTCATTAAAGTCCCTTTGCTCATATTTCTGGAACAATATAGGCATGAAATGAATCCTGGAGCAACAGATTAGCATCTCAGCGTTCTTAAATTTCAGAGACCCTGGACTTACATTCACGTTAAAGAACGACTGGCTCATCGCCATAAGACCTATCTGTGTCGGTGCGACGTAAGGCAACCTGCAAAACAAAACAAAACAAAAACCACAAAAAAAAAACAAAAAAAAAGACGGGCGTAAGAGGATATGGCTCGCATCTTCAAATACCACGGGATTGAGCTGAGTTTGAATTAATTTTGTTGGGTGAAGGTGTCACCAGAGCTCTTCTATATGCCGACATTGGATATGGATATGGAGTGCTGAGTTGTCAGCTTTCGTCCTTCAAAATTTTAACTACCCATATGAAGTTTGAAAGGGCTGCCTGGCCGAGGCGGTCAAGGCGAGCTCGGTTCGCCCGGAAGGACGTGGGTTCGAATCCCCGTCAGGAAGTCGTAAAATTTAAGAAACGAGATTTCCACTTCCGGAGGTGCATATGGCCCTGAGGTTCACTCAGCTTACACCAAAAATGAGTACCAGGTTAATTCCTGGGGTAAAGGCGGCCGGGCGTAGAGCTAACCACTCTACCCTATCACGTGCCGAGGTTAACAATGGTGGAAGCCTTTACCTTCCACTCCTCCAAGGGCCTTCATGGCCTGTACGGAGGTGACTGCTTTGCTTTGCTTTGCTTTGCTATATGAAGTTTGAACTCACGGCCTTGGTATCCGGAGGCCAAAATTCTATCACTGATACAAAGAGTAAGCTTGGATACAGGTAAAAATGTTCTTGTTTTGAAATGCAGGGTATGTGATAGCCTACTGACATCACTGCTAGTTTCTCATTAAAACATTCGATGTTTTAATCCTGACGAATGCAGCGCGATTTTTTAATTGATCGACATCCATGTGGTTCGACTTCCTAGTTAAACTAGAGTCCCATGGATACCAGCACGATTTCAAGTTGTGTAGAGCTACAAGATAGCTTGTTTTCTTAAGGTGCAACAAGTACCAATGGGTAGTATGTTGAAACAAGACAGAAGTAAGAGTGCTAGTGGTCTTTTAGATAACCTGAGAACCGGGAGAGTTGGCCATGCGGTTAGGGGCGCACAGCTGTGAGCTTGCATCCGGGAGATAGTGGATTCAAGACTCACTGACGACAGCCCTGAACATGGTTTTCCATAATTTCCCATTTTCACACCAGGCAAATGCTGGGGCTGTAGGCCACGGCCGCTTATTTCCCCCTCATAGGCCTTTCCTATCACATCGTTGCCATACGACTTATCTGTCGGTGCGACGTAATGCCAATTCTAGAAATAAAATAAAAAGAAAGCCTGAGTATCCACGAAGTTCATCCTGCTATGATATATTGTTCTTTCCTTCTTTCCTATTTCCTTTCTTTCTATTTTCATGTGGCACATCGAACTGCAAAAACTCTGAAACGTGCAAAAAATTAAAATTAAATTCTTCCCTTCAACTGGAATTTTTACTTCAATTTTGGAGTTGAATGCGTGAAGTATATGAAGACTGATTGTTCTACCTTCTTTTAATGTATATACACCGAGTGGCAAGAAGTCACGGGAAGGGATGTACCATTAGAAAAACCGAGCTCGATAGCTGCAGTCGCTTAAGTGCGGACAGTATCCAGTATTCGGGAGATAATAGGTTCGAACCCCACTGTCGGCAGCCCTGAAAATGGTTTTCCGTGGTTTCCCATTTTCACACCAGGCAAATGCTGGGGCTATACCTTAATTAAGGCTACGGCCGCTTCCTTCACACTCCTAGCCCTTCCCTGTCCCATCGTCGTCATAAGACCTATCTGTGTCGGTGCGACGTAAAGCAACTAGCAAAAAAAAAAAAAACCATTATGAAATGTGCCGCGTATGACCCCTGAGCGTTGCGGCTAGCTGCGGCGTAGCTGACCAGTCTGTCACAGACACCAGTGTCATGAAGTTCGCAACACGGCGCGATTTAACCCACTTTGAACGTGGTATGATCATCGGTGCACGGAGCATGGGTTATAGTATTGCGAAGATTACACACGAATTCGGATTTCCGAGGTCAACAGTGTTGAGGGTCGATCTTCAATATCGCAGAGAGAATGTTACCATCAGAGTAAATCGCCGCACGGGAAGAACACAGGTGTTTAACGAATGGACATCACGTCGCCTCCACAGAAGCATACTGGGCGCTCGACGGTCTACTGTGAGTCAGATCACCGTCCAGTTGAATTTTAGGAGTTAGAAACCCATTTCTACGAGGACTGTAAGGAGGCAACTGCACCGCATAGGCTTCACCAGCCGACGACCAACTCGTGTCCTTTTGCTGACATCTCGACGCAGAGCTTAACGACATGCGTGGGCCCGCGAACATCGGAACAGTGGTAGCGTATGGTATGGTCCGATGAATCCCGGTTCCAGTTGTATCGAGCTGATGGGCGCGAGAGTGTGAGGCGTATGCCCCAAGAAGCTATGGATCCTGCGTGTCAACAAGGTTGTATCCAGACAGGAGGTTACTCAGGTCTGGTCTGAGTGGCGTTCTCATGGTCGCAATTAGGCCCCATTGTCCGGCTGCAGGGAGCGTACGTTAAGTTGGAAATCTTGCAGAAAATATGCATCCCTTTCTGGCTCTAGAGTGCCCCGATGGGGATACCATGTTTCAGTAGGACATTGCGCCATGTTTCCGCTCTGTGGTGGCACACAGGTGGCTGGAGGAGCACTCCAGTGAAGTTACGACCCTGGATTAGCCCTCCAGATACGCCGATCTTAATCCAATAGAGCATTTATGGGATGCTGCCGATGCTCGTGTACGCTTCATGAACCCCGCACCAACTACACAAGACCAATTGTGGATAGCAGTGCAAGAAGCGTCGGTACGGATCCCTGCAGAACGATTCCAACACTTCGTAGAGTCGATGCCTCGCCGTATTGCTGCCGTTTTGGGGGATCGTGGAGGAGCAACTCGTTATTACATCATATTCACTGTCTTCCCATGACTTTTGGCCAGGGTGTTTACAAATGAATATCGGAGTTTTAACGCCTTATAATATTGAATACGTTAAACTTACAGTTATACATTATATGTCAAATGAAAGAGCAACTCAAACAGTTTTGTTTGTTGGCACCAGTGCGCATGTACGTGCAATGGTTTCGCCGCAATCCACTAGACAGCGGTAGTAGCAAAGATGGCGACTATTGAACAGAAAGCTTTTTGTGTTTTGCAGTTTGCAAAGACAGAATCTGTAGTTACTGTGCAACGTGCGTTCCGCATTAAGTTCGGTTGTGATCCTCCAACTGATAATAACATTCGCAGATGGTATCATAAGTTTGAAGACACCGGTTGCTTTTTGTAAAGGGAAGAGCAAGGGACGACCAAGATTAAGTGAAGAGACTGTTGAGCGAGTGAGAGAGTCATTCACTTGTAGCCCAAAGAAATCAGTCCGGAAGGCTAGTCATGAATTACAACTTCCTGCGTTCACCGTTTGGAAAGTTGTAAGAAAACGCTTACAGCTACGTCCTTACCGTTAACAGTTATTACAGGCTCTAAAGCCGGCAGACCACAGATTACGTGCCAACTTCGCAAACGACATGTTGTTACATGATTATGAATTTATGAATCGTGTTGTTTTCAGTGATGAATCGGTCTTTCACCTTAGTGGACATGTAAACACTCATAATGTGCGCATCTGGGGCTCAGAAAATCCTCACGAGTTGGTACAAATGCAACGAGATTCCCCTAAAGTGAATGTTTTTTGTGCCGTATCCCGGCGAAAGGTTTATGGGCCTTTCTTTTATGGTGAACGTACTGTAACTGGTACTTCTTACCTCGATACACTAGAGCAATGGCTCTTCCCTCAGTTGGAAGAAAATGAGCCAGAGAACTTCATTTTCCATCAAGATGGTGCGCCACCTCACTGGCATAACGACGTACTACTACCGCTTTCTAGCGGATTGCGGCGAAACCATTGCACGTACATGCGCACTGGTGCCAACAAACAAAACTCTTTGAGTTGCTCTTTCATTTGACATATAATGTATAACTGTAAGTTTAACGTATTCAATATTATAAGGCGTTAAAACTCCGATATTCATTTGTATACACACAATATATGAGCATGAAATGTAACTTTCATATAAATCAGGACTGTCGATTTTATGTTTGTTTCCAGACAATGTTGGTTTTTGTTGCATTTAACTCGTATTTTTTACGTCGTGATTTTTTTTCCTTTCATATGTTACACATTTTGATATCTGACTGTGATTTAATACACTATTACACATTACTTTTGAAAATTCTGTCATTTACAAACTAACCTACACTTACGTCATGGAAGTCTGAATTCAGTGCTCTATTTACTACTAAAGTACTGTGACAACCCCAGAAACCCCACTCTCATTTAGCACCAAAAGTTTCGCTACCATGACTGGCAGATTTCTAGGTCTGCACAGCCAGTGCATTCATATTAGGTCCGGGAAGAGATATTACTTTTTATCTTTAAAAGTACCAGGTTCCACCCTTAGACCTCTCTTACCGAAGATTATGACTGTCACAATGAACCCGTTTTCTAAGCGTCAGGCCTCTGTTCCAAGCTAAGTTAAGATTCTCCTGATCAGGCACCTTGAGCCAGAATATATTTCGATCATCGATCAGTCATCAGTGATCTGCATTTAGGACTGTTGCTCAAGTGGCTGATTCCCAATCAATTGTTTACGTAGCCTTTTCTTAAATATTTTCAATGAACTTGAAAATGTATCGAACACTTCTCCTTGATAAATTATTCCAGTTTCTGACTCCTCGTTCTATAAATGAATACTTGCCCGATTAGTCCTTGAATTGCAACTTTATTTTCAAATTATCAGCTTCCCTAATTTTAAAAGCTACGCTCAAGCTTAATCGACTACTAATGAGATTCCACGCTATCTGTCTACCGACAGCTCGGAACATACCGTTTAGTCGAGCATCTCGTCTCCTTACTCCCAAGTTTTCCCAACCTAAAGTTTGCAACATTTTCGTAACACTTGGGTGACCATCCTCCACCAGCCATCAGCACGTAGTCATATATATAAGTATCGACCATTCTCAATGATATGTAACTTTATAGAACTGTAGAGTGCCGCTGATTCGAAGCAACTCCATCGTTGACAACCTACCTGGCTGGCATTCTTAAGTAAGACAAGTAAAACTTTTAACCGTACCAGTTGGGATACGGAAAGTGGACCAAGTTCCTCTGACAGGCGTCATTAATATTTCTTCCTTCACATAAGTCTAAGAGTTTTATATCCCCATCGCTTTCGAGTCGTTCAAGTTGCAGTAGTCAATGTGTGATCGGAGACATGTGTACTATTTAGGATGTCAATATTCCGAACTCGTCGTCTGTGAAGCCCTCTATTGAAACTTCTCTTAACCCACCAATACCAATGCGCAACTCAATTGGAATGAAAGACTTTCCCTTCTATATTGCTACTACATCATTTAAATTCTTCTCCATACTTAGCTCTTGACAAAGTTTCCCTTTACTCTTGGCCCTGAAAACAAAGCGTGCTGTAAGAGGAAGGAGTATTCCAGCCTATAATGTGTACGACATCCTGAATATATAATGTTAATGACCTTCTTCGCCATAATTCGCTAATCTAGCTTACTTATCATGGATAATCTGTTACCGAGATGGCACTATTAATATGTCTACGACAGTGGTTCGTAAATATCGTACGACATGCCAATGAAACTTCTCCCATTCAAGTCATAATATATGGCCACATTGTCGACTGTGGAATCAGATTTAATGTGCCCGCCCGTAGTTTTCAGCGTACCTGTCACACAAAACATGCATAAAATAAAAACGAATGCAGATAATTCACTCAAATTTCACATTCATGCCACTGAAGGTTACGACTGACCCATTCTTTATTCCTTGAGTGACTGCTCGCTGTGGTACTAATGTTTCATTTGAAATCATTTCAAAAAGAGCGGATCCATGTACTCTAAAACATCGCAATTTCGGACGGTGGGCAGACTATACAATTTTCGTAAATATTTCTGAAACACCGATGTATTCACGAAATGAATGTATATCAGGATTATGGTCTTTTTCTTCAATTTACGATCACTAGGGTTCTTTTGTGTCACCGACCGCGCGCGTTTGCAAGAACCTCGCGCGGCACTTTCACGCTCACTTTCTTCAATATTCTGCTCACTTCAGTAACTTTCACTGTTCCTATCACTATCCTCGAACTCGGATTCTTTTTCCAAAACGTCATTATTGCCATAATCGCCATCTAAAACAATGTCTACAGGCGCTTTCAATCTCTCGTCGACATTACCGCAAAACCGTTTCTATTGCAAAATGAATACTGTCTACCGATGAAAGTAAACTGTTGTTCAACAACTCCATTGTCACACAGAAATACAGACAGCATTGTTTACCAACAGTACTTGCCTGTAGTTCCTTCCAGTTTGTATTATTTTGTTAGAAATTATATTTCAGAGGGAATCTAGTGTAGGCCTCGTGAGAATGAAGCTGTTTCTTAGTCGTACCTCTTGCGCCTCTAGTGGCTAGACTGGTAAACGGTTGGAATGATAGCTGTGTATTCTCACAAATAACTTCGTATGTGTAAAATAGTTTCGACTGTCTTTTGGGTTGGATTCTGTTAATTAAAATGGGATGTAAGTTAACTTCAGAGATTCTATTTTAAGGAAAGGTGCACAACTTAAAGATAGTAACCATGTTATGCACATAAAAGAAATATCAAGAGAAATATCATGGAACTGCCTGAAAACATTAACCAGCCACCTTACCTTGTCAAACTCAAAGTAAACTTATTTGTATGTTTTTGCGTTCTGAAAACCTACAGTAGCCTTTTCGCCTGCTAAATGTGGTTGATAACTTATTTCTTAATATGGTTGATAATTTATTTCTTAATTATTTATAGATCGATCCCGGCAAAAATTTGTTAAACAGGTACATGTGAATGCAAGGCGGGCCTATCAGGTCGGTGTAAGCATATTGCAGCATTATGCATATTTGTCAACCTTGAACGTAAGATAACATGCTTTCAGCGGTTGGATAAACCAGTAGAATGCTGCTGAAGCCATGTACTCGGAAGGGAAAATCATTGAACGGTTGCTTCACCACAGAAAAAACGAACAACCGCATTATTCGTTAGCCGACGTTGAAGGCTCAAATTCACTTTGCCAAGCTGAAATATGCGATAAGGTAAAACATACGGCATTTCACACTAAGTGTGAAGAGGATTCTCACATCGTTTATAACTTCATCGGTGAGAAAATAGCCTGCGATGCGACTGAGCACAGTTTAAATGACTTATCGAACTTCATAATCAGACTTATCCGGAGAAGCATTCACAAGTCACCATAAACGGAGAACCCACACACTCACTATTGGCAATGCACGACATATGGAACCTGACACGGCTATCCGTCAAGACAGTAATGAGACTCTTCAAAATGAAAATCACCCTCATAATTTCATACGTACTTCAGATAATCTAGGAACAGTTAATCGTATGAGACATGGAGGTATTGCAAAAAGTGAGGTCCACATTTCTGAAGAAAGCACTCTTTCAAGAAACCCCCATCGAGGCTCTGCACTTACATCACAGGATAAGCAAGTAGCTAATTCTGCGTTCCTGCCTTCGATAACATGTCTTAGTTCTCTTCTTTTGTCTTATATCTGGCCTCTCCACGAACCTGCTACGCTGGCGTAGCAGGGGGAGAGGTGATACTCCCACGTGGCGCGTCCCAGATGGCGGATAGGGGGGTCCTAACCGGCTTGCTGGCGGACTTGAGGGAAATAAAATACCTCTCGCGGACCAAACACACTACCCCCTGTGGGTGGGGGACGCACATGTAGGATACACCCGCGGTATCCCCTGCCTGTTTTAAGAGGCGACTAAAAGGGGCGACCAAGGGGTGATTGAATTAGGACCATGAAACTACTTTTGATTCGTACCATCACGCGGGGAACACCATGGGTTGCCTGTACTTGCGAGTAGTACCACTAAATTAGGTACGAAATAGGTTTGTGATTAGTTGCAGTAGAAAGCCTGGCCTGGTGGTGTCCAGTACCCGTACGTCGTACCCATGTGAGGAACACCGCGGGTCTGGGCGTAGCTTGTGAGTTGTACCGCTATATGAGCGGCACCGTGGGTCAGCGTTGCCTGTGATTGGTACCCACTATGTGAGGAACACCACGGGAATACCGGCGTCCGTGACTAGTAGACCTAGGTGAGGAACCTTACCGGTTTGCGTTGGCTATGATTGGCGACTTTGTATGAGAAACACCATAGGTCTGTGTTCCCTGTACGAAGTGCAATATTTGTGAGTAGTATCATCTTGTGTGGAACACCGTGAGTCTTCGCTACTTTTGATTAGTACCCCAAAATGACAAATACCTTGGTTCTACTTTACTCGCGACATGTACCATTCTGTGGGGCCTTAGACGTGGATTTAGCACCCCTTCAGACATCAAGCATCATTGTGCTTTATAAGTGGTCCCTTGGTCAGTAATACTCTAATTCACTACCTTCTTTTTGAGTCTGATCCACTGTTTTTTGTTTTGTTTTTTGTGTTTTGTTGAGTTCATGTCCATCCATTCATTCTTCATGATATTTTTGTTTTATTTTGGTCAGTGGATGAATTTGAACGTTTTATTATTTAATTTCGTACCATTAGGGGGTCGATGACCTCGATGTTAGGCCCCTTTAAACAACAATCATCATCATCATCATATCTGGCCTCACTTTTCTCAACTGCGTCCTGCCGTAAGTGAATATAGGCTGTGGGGGTCATGTATAGGGATGGTATGTATCCTGGACTATCAGGGCGTCTTATAGGTAAACCATGAATAAAATGGCAACTCCAAACACGAGAATTACGACCAGGTCTCAGTGGTTTTCTGTCGATTGTTTTCCACTTCAGCGCTATAATTCAAGCTTTCCTTCCAATCTCATGTTACTCTTCGTTTGGAAATACGGAACACTTGGTTCCAACAGGACAATTTTGGTACTTAAAATTACACCCTGCCACAGCACAGTATCTTCAACTCTTTGAAGGCACGTCATTATCATTGAAATAGGTCATATCTATATAACTCTTTCATTAAGCGACTATAGCTCGTCTTGTACAACGCAGTTAGCATTGGCAACTCCCGTCTTCTCGGTACTCACGTCTCGCTCTCATCTCATTCCATCTAGTGCGCCAGCTGATGCCGGAGTGCAGCACTGTTCACTCACAAGGACTCTATATGATAAGCGAGGCACTGCGTCATTGAGAGCTGAGCTCGTTACTTGATTCATGCACCCAAATACCGCGCGCGACCACAGCTCGTCATATGACGCGAATGGGTTGTCTCCATTACTATTTTATTTTATTTCTTTCCCAGTAAATACAGAATATCATGTGATTTTCTGTCTAGCCAATCTTCTTCTTCTTCTTCTTCTTCTTCTTCTTCTTCTTCTTCTTCTTCTTCCTGGAGTTTCCCAATTACTTGGAGTCGGCACATTGTGTTTATGTAGCACATTTTTACGTTCGGATGCCTTTCCTCACACCAAACCTCTGTGGAAGGTTGTATTCACTTTTGCATATTTCTGCAGTGATTTGCAGTGTGATGTGTTGTATGTAAATAGAGATCAAACACCCCGGCTCCGAGCTAGAGCAATTAACCACACAAAGTGAAAATCCCCAACCTGACCGGGAATCGAACTCGGAATCTCTGAGCAGATGTTCACTGCACTGACCATTCAGCCAAGGAGCAGGAATTCTTTACGGCTTATCTAATAATAATAATAGTAATAATAATAATAATAATAATAATACAGCGGAACCTCAATATCTCAAATAATCTCGGGACCTAACTTTATTTCGAGTTATCGAAATGTTGAAATATAGAGAATACCGTATTTGAGCATGTATAGCACATAATTGAATTATACGTATCTACGGGCTTATACTGAATACGCCGAGCTCGATAGCTGTAGTCGCTGTGCGGCCAGTATCCAGCATTCGGTAGATAATGGGTTCGAACCCCACTGTCGGCAGCCCCGAGGATGGTTTACCGTGGTTTCCCATTTTCACACCAGGCAAATGCTGGGGCTGTACCTTAATTAAGGCCAGGGCCGCTTCCTCCCCACTCCCAACCCTTTCCTGTCCCATCGTCGCCGTAACACCTATCTGTGTCGGTGCGACGTAAAGCAACTTGCAAAAACAAAAAACAAAAAAAAAACATACAAACAAACTCTAATTTACGACATCACTTTAATTATAACCTCAGTTAACACCTTTGGAAAGTAATCCGTTAGTATCTTCTGTTTGTTATTGTTATTCTTTCCTCCCTTCTCGTTGAAACTTCTCGTCAATACCACGCAGCCGAGATTCGTAAATGGAGCTTGTCATCCGCAATTTCGGGAGTTGATTTCGTACGTGACCGGTAATTAATTCACACCCGAGGAACAGCGAGGCTTCGCCGATTTTCCGATCATTAGAAGTTTTAGTTTTTTGGTTCCCGTCATGTTAGCTCCCAGCATCGCTGTAAACCTTTCTTTACTTATTAACAGTTCCTTACAAACCACAAATGCCGTATTGCATAAAATTCGAGTTACAGAGCATTTTTTGCCCCAAGGGAGGGAGTAAATGTTTGCTTCGAGAAATTTAGAAATTCGTGTAACCGAATTTCGAGTAATAGAGAAATAAGTACACGTGAATAATAGGACAAACGGCAGGGAAGTTGAAGTTACTTCGAGATACTAAAAATTCGAGTAATGGAAGTTCGAGATATCGAGCGTCGACTGTAATAATAATAATAATAATAATAATAATAATAATAATAATAATAATTTATGGCCATTTTACCGGGATGAATCTAAAAAGGCTAACGAAGAGGATGTTTGATCTAATCGATAAAAAATTCGAAATACAAATCCAATGGTTTATCGAAGTTAAACAAGATACTATGGTTGTTCAAGGTATATAAGAAAAAAGAGATACAGTATTAGACAGGACCATTTTCAGAAAAAGGATTTAGGGAGTTTGGGGGGTTCCAGGAAGGAAAATAAGAAACAAAGGTATTATTTGACATGTGAATTATCAGTTGCTTCCTTCCCAATCCTTTGCTCAATTTAGTTCAAGTACATGCATTGCAGTCCCACAGATCATCAGATAGACTTCATGCGTAGCAAGTATACAGGGTTGTAGCCCATGATATATTAAACTCAGTGCACGAATCATCAGACTTACAGTAATTCTAATCTTGGTATTACAAAATCAGTCACTCGCACGCACATTACACAACTTTTTTATTATATCTTTCAATGGCCACCTTCGTGTAAGAGCAGACATTTATTTAGTTCAGTGTTAACGTTCCTGTTGCACCAGGACACCATATTTCAGTTACTTCACGCACAGCTTGAGGAGAGATAAGCGATTTACAATGCAAAAAGTACCCACATTACAATTCACCTACTCTAGTCCCTAGACGATAATTATATTTGTGCGTGTTACCAGAGTTGAGTAGAAGATTGAAAAATTAATGATTTTGCTTCCATATTAGGTAACTGTAATTCTGTTCGAAGTATTACAGTATGAGTAGAATTGTGTTTGTGGTTCAGCAGGATATGTAATTGATCTCATTCTCAAGAGTACTAAGTAAGATAAATCTTCGTGAAATTACTTAGAGTTTGAGTAACCTACCATAATACACTTCATTTTTACTCAAACATTAAGATATAAACCCACCAACTGACGGACACATAAATGGTAGGATATGTGTCATGATTAGGACTTCATACTTCCGTGATCATTTTCTACATCCTTCAGGCTTTGCCCCTTCTACAAAATTTGAAAGTTCCATTTTGTGAAATAGAAAAAATAAAAACATAGATACTGAAGGATACTCTGCAAATCATTAATTTCCATCTATACCTGAGACCGTAATTAGCATTCCTCCCCCATTCCCCTGGAAAGGAATAAAACAGTAACAGCATTATCGATTATAATGTCCACTTTTTTATGTTTGTCAGATTACAATAATTTCAATAGATAATGTTCCGAATACGGATGGCCACCCTCATTGGAGGACTGACGATTTATTATTATTTTAATGAATCTCTCTCTCTCTCTCTCTCTCTAATATTTTCTATAATTATTTTCTAAAATTTCGTATATATGTGTTATGATCTGACCAGAGTTGGAGTTCTAAATTTTGATCATTGATTTCGTCCTTAGTAAAAATGAAATGGCGTATGGCTCTTAGTGCCTGGAGTGTCCGAGGACATGTTCGGCTCTCCAAATGCAGGTCTTTTGATTTCACTCCCGCAGGCGACCTGCGCGTCGTAATGAGGACGAAATGATGATAAACACGACACATACACCCAGCCGCCGTGCCGGCGAAATTAACCAATGATGGTTAACATTTCCGACCCTGCCGGGAATTGAACCCGGGTCCCCTGTGACCAAAAGCCAACATGCTAACCATTTAGCCATGGAGAGGGACAGTTAATTAGTTGGTTAGTAATGTTTCATTTTTCCTGGCAAGATTAAGGCCTTCAGCCTTCTCTTCCATGTAACCAAGCAGTACCTATACTACATTGTATTATGTTGCAGTAATTAGATTCAATAAATTTAATTAAATTACATTTAATTACTAATAATACAAACATGATGAGTGATGAAATTAAAATGTTGAAATAAATTAAATATAATATTCTTGAAACTAATATCCTACGTGTAAAAATATAGGTAGTGCATAAAATTGAATAGCATTTGAAAAATAAAACGATTAATTTTTAACTGATCTCCTACCAGACTTTCGTGACAACGGTTCTGAAAATGTCTCCAAAGTGTTTCCTTAATCAATTGTTTTACTGTTAGCTTTCCTGACGTTTAAATACACATCTCTTCATCAAAGTTCACAGATTCGCGGCTGAGTTAGTAGTGGTGGTGGTGATTATTGTTTTAAGAGTAAGTACAACTAGGCAACCAACCTCTATATAATACTAATCAGAGAGAAAGAATGGAAGGGATCCGACACTTCGAAAAATGAAGATATCGACTAAAGGAAGACAAGGGCCACGAAGGAGGTAAAATAAAAGATAAAAGTCCTCGGAAGCCTAATAGCGTCAGGGTCGGAAAAGAGCAAGAGTTGTCCAAGGAAGGTCGGATAGCATAGATAAAAGTGAGGAGCCTGGCACAAGTGGAAGCAATTACAGGACTGAGCTAAGGGCCCCGTGGTCGCCAACCCACGTTCCAATGTTCAGAGCCCCTGGGGCCCCTTTTAGTCGCCTCTTACGATAGACAGGGGATACCGTGGGTGTTATTCTACCGCCTCCACCGCTGAGTTAGTAGACTTTTGAAGGGTGTCAATATCATGGCACTCCTATGTTATTGGCATGTTCCGGTGGCTCATTCAGTGCCATCTGGTCACACACAGTCCACCCACTGGCCATGATCCGTACGGCATCCAGTGTTTATGATCTGACACCGTAGTTCGCCGGGTCAAGCCCCATCGTCGGAAAAAAATTCACCATCGTAATGTTGGGCGACAGTTTAGAAGAGGTAGTGCTATACAATTCCTAATCATCAGATTGCGTGCTAAGAGCCATGGTTCAATTCCAACCCCGTCCGCGAAACTGACAGACATACAGATAGATATTTAGAGTCTATTATTTGATTTATAAGATGAATGTCTCCTTTTCGTGGGTTTTCTTGCTGTGTTTCTTACTTCTGACTTGATAAGAATGTACACTGACTGACAGAGCAAATGCAGCACCAAGAAGGAGTGGTCAGAACTTTATGCCAATTGCAGGGTAGACTGACGTCACTGAGGTATGTTCATGATGTGAAATGCGCCGCTGTGCTGCGCACGTAGCGAACGATAAATGGGACACGGCGTTGGCGAATGGCCCACTTCGTACCGTGATTTCTCAGCCGACAGTCATTGTAGAACGTGTTGTCGTATGCCACAGTACACGTGTATAGCTAAGAATGCCAGGCCGCCATCAACGGAGGCATTTCCAGCAGACAGACGACTTTACGAGGGGTATGGTGATCGGGCTGAGAAGGGCAGGTTGGTCGCTTCGTCAAATCGCAGCCGATACCCATAGGGATGTGTCCACGGTGCAGCGCCTGTGGCGAAGATGGTTGGCGCAGGGACATGTGGCACGTGCGATAGGTCCAGGCGCAGCCCGAGTGACGTCAGCACGCGAGGATCGGCGCATCCGCCGCCAAGCGGTGGCAGCCCCGCACGCCACGTCAACCGCCATTCTTCAGCATGTGCAAGACACCCTGGTTGTTCCAATATCGACCAGAACAATTTCCCGTCGATTGGTTGAAGGAGGCATGCACTCCCGGCGTCCGCTCAGGAGACTACCATTGACTCCACAGCATAGACGTGCACGCCTGGCATGGTGCCGGGCTAGAGCGACTTGGATGAGGGAATGGCGGAACGTCGTGTTCTCCGATGAGTCACGCTTCTGTTCTGTCAGTGATAGTCACCGCAGACGAGTGTGGCGTCGGCGTGGAGAAAGGTCAAATCCGGCAGTAACTGTGGAGCGCCCTACCGCTAGACAACGCGGCATCATAGTTTGGGGCGCTATTGCGTATGATTCCACGTCACCTCTAGTGCGTATTCAAGGCACGTTAAATGCCCACCGCTACGTGCAGCATGTGCTGCGGCCGGTGGCACTCCCGTACATTCAGGGGCTGCCCAATGCTCTGTTTCAGCAGGATAATGCCCGCCCACACACTGCTCGCATCTCCCAACAGGCTCTACGAGGTGTACAGATGCTTCCGTGACCAGCGTACTCTCCGGATCTCTCACCAATCGAACACGTGTGGGATCTCATTGGACGCCGTTTGCAAACTCTGCCCCAGCCTCGTACGGACGACCAACTGTGGCAAATGGTTGACAGAGAATGGAGAACCATCCCTCAGGACACCATCCGCACTCTTATTGACTCTGTACCTCGACGTGTTTCTGCGTGCATCGCCGCTCGCGGTGGTCCTACATCCTACTGAGTCGATGCCGTGCGCATTGTGTAACCTGCATATCGGTTTGAAATAAACATCAATTATTCGTCCGTGCCGTCTCTGTTTTTTCCCCAACTTTCATCCCTTTCGAACCACTCCTTCTTGGTGTTGCATTTGCTCTGTCAGTCAGTGTATATCGTTGCTGCTGCGCCAATACCGAGAATGTGGCAATTGACTTCCTACCCATTATTTCAGGGGACACGGAACGCCCTATGCTTACAATGTTAAATCATGCTTCACAAAGGTACATTTTTATAAAAACCTATTACAGCTATCAATTTGAGCATTGCACAGCATGTACCTACATATCTTGTATTGGTACTTAAATAACTGGTTTTGAGTAATATAAAATACTTTCTGATTTTTGAATTATTATTTGGAAGTTTCAAATTTTGGCAATTTTGTGCCACTTTTTACTCTAATAAAATACTTAATATCTGACTTACAACAATAATAATTCTTTCAGCATGTGTACAACAACATTAGAAAGTAACCCTGAAAGTTTGAATCCTCTGTATCTCGCACAACCTGAGAAAATGTTTCTTATGTATTAAAAAACAATTACTTTCAGGAAATGGACTTTAAAGTCACAGCTTTATCCTCTTCCATTTCATCTTCTAGTCTTCTCTTACTAGCTCTTATGACTTGTCTGGTCTTCTGGTGCAAGTTTTTAACAGCCATTTCAGCATATCTCAGTCTTTCCAAATCGAGTTGCAGTATGGCGTCACGAGTATGAGAGCCAATGCCCAGCTCCAGTCTTTGCAGCACTTCACATTTTGTGATTATTTCCCTGGTTAAATGATGCCAAATCATCATATACACCAAAATGAAGTATCCGTATTGACACAAACACAGCTTTTTGCAAACGGCTCCATATAATGCTATTTACACATTCATTAGTATATTGTGTGCGACCATGGAAGCATTTCTTCAAAAGGTTAATGTATGGCAGATCCCTGAAAATAGATTGTATTTCCTCCATAATATCATATGGCAAACTGTGAGGGTGACTGTAAGTTTCTCCTGCCTCTATTCCTCTGTTGAACTTACATCAGCTGTCTTCTCCCCGTGGACACAGTCCATGCTGGAGTTTGTCATCAGTTGATGACATATCACAGAACATTACTAGTAGAAGGACTGGTTATTAAACGGTCAGAAACAAAGTTCTCTCCAACTCTGGCCTTCTTCTTAAAATGAACACGCTTTTTGAACACTCTAGTATTAACACGAGGCATACTGGATCATCAAAATATAGTAAGAACACCAAAGTAAACAGACGCACATGTCATGTAATCACATCAACCATAAACAAAGCAAACAAATGACAGTTAACAACCAAATCCATGACAATGCTGCCAACAGTGAAATTGCACAGCAATATATGTCCCTCATCTACTTAAAGCTACCACTCTATTGGCATATATATATAAAATACTACTTCCATCAGTCTAAATGTCAAATTACCTGCCTTGCGGGAGCCTGGAGCCTATGCATCATATTATAAAAGAATTAATAAAAAATACTTCCAGCAGGAGGATTATCAAAATTTATACACCATTGGAAAGGGGAATGGTCACAGATACAAAATTCAAAATAATAAAATAAAAGGTTATTTTTCATTTTTTTCCGTTCAGTGTCCCCTTAAGACTGGCCACATCTCCCAGCCATACATTGATATGCATTCCATCAGAACAATCTTCGTTGAGTTATTTTTCCTATGCGCGTGTGAAAAGGAAAATGAACCTTACTGTACTGTGCTGTAGGAATGTATGTTTTCATGACATATTTACCCACTCCTAGATGTATTTAAGGTTCATTTTCCTTTACGCGCATAGGAAAATGAACTCATCGAAAATTGTGGCTGAGAGACGTGACCAGTCTTAAAGGAAATAACTGATAGAAAGAGCATTGTCACATTCGCGGTTTTGGCACAGCAGCGATGATATATCACGCTGGTCGTTCTTTATAACTCCAATTACTTGAAGTATATGCGGGTGGGAGGAGTAGGACAATCCCTTCAGCATCGCAAGAATCGGAATAACTGCTGTATTTTGTGACACAAAGTGGTCAATAACTTACGGGCGGGAGCAGGTTCATGTATCTCAAACAGATAGAGGAAATTCTTCACAGGGGCGGATTCCTACAAATTTTCTCCCTTACCACTGCTCACCGGGACGTAATTCGTCAATAGCCTATTTTGAATGTACCTACTCAGGGTTGTGTTATCAGGCGCATATGGCTTCAAGGTAAGGAGTAATGTCTTAAAGAAAGATGAAAACTGTTGGTTCATTATCTCCGTTAGCATGAAGTCTGTCAAAAAAAATGATATAACAGATATTGTAGGAACTGCATTCTCCGATCATTTATGCCATTAACATACCTACCATATGACGGATAATAACGGAGATTGTGGCTACTCCAACCACTACTCTTATACCTTCATATCTTCCACACAATATAAATAACATTTGTTTGAGCGCCAGTTGCTTTTTTAAGAAAAACAACAAAATTCGGTAGAGCATATCTCTTATATCAATTATCTCAAGGCGTGAGGTGATAAACTCACATATCTGGCAATATACAGGGATATGGATCGGGACAATATTAAATTACGGTTGCATTTCCACAATTGGGAACATGCATAATTTTCAAAAATATTTTTTTTGAAAAGTACACCAATGAAATAGTACGTAAACGTATTACATTGTGGTATGTTGCCTTGTTTTCTACCATTAAAAAAATGTTTAATAGTGCCTTTCCGCAAGGCGAGTGAAACGGCCTCTGACGTAAGCGGCGCGCTGTGACGTCACGATCCAGTACCGCATGGAGCTCTACCAGCCGTTGTGCATCAGCCGTTGCTAAAAGCCGATTGTTTATTATTCATGATCGCGAGTAACTTCGAAATGACAGAAGAAAGGTTCAAAACAGCACAGTCAGACAATCTACCATGTGTAGATGTCATCATTCTTGAAAAATGTGACTTTTGTGGCCGCAGAAATTCGCGGATAACAAGCAAGTTTGTAAGTGGCGTCTTTTATATACGTGCAATGTACTGTAACCCATAGTATTAGGATAACAACGAACCTGGATAGATATCACATCACTTTCAACATTTCCTTCTAGACTGATTCCCCTATTAAAGAATAACATTACATTTTCGGGCTTTCAGCATTAGTAAAGTAAGAAATCGGATTTCAGCACTAACATAAACATATAGATAGCATTATAGTACTAGTCCGCTTCTGTGGTGTAGTGGTTAATGTGTGCCACTCCCGGAGGCCCGGTTTCGATTCCCGGCTCTGCCATAAAAGTTGAAAACAAATAGTACGAGGACTGGAACGGGGTCTACTCAGCCTCGGGAGGTCAACTGAGTAGAAGGGTTTCGAATCCCACCTCAGCCATCCTCGAAGTGGTTTTTCGTATTTTCCTACTTCTCCTCCAGGCACCTAAGGCCACGGCCGTTTCCTTCCCTCTTCCTTGTCTATCCCTTCCGATCCTCCCATCCTCCAACAAGGCCCCTGTTGAGCATAACAGGTGAGGCCGCCTGGGCGAGGTAATGGCCCTCCTCACCAGTTTCATCACCATACTCAAAGTCTCAACGTTCCAGGACACTGCCCTTGAAGTGGTAGAGGTGAAATCCCTCGCTGAGTCCGAGAGAAAACCAACCCTGAAGGATAAACTGATTAAGAAAGAAAGAAAGAAAGAAAGAAAGAAGGAAAGAAAGAAAGATCATAGTACTATAGGGCTATAATCTATCATTCCCCAAAAAATATATATTTATGGTTGGGACAACTGGCCTACCCACTTCCAGGGCCCATGAAAGAGAATTAAATATCTTTGCGGAGGGAAAAAGTTAAACATGATAAAGATAAATATGACTTCATCTAGTTTTCACAAGTCGGGCTGAGTGGTTCAGACTGTTGAGGTGCTGGCCTTCTGACCCCAACTTGGTTCAGTCCAGTGGTAGTTGAAGGTGCTCAAATACGTCAGCCTCGTGTCGGTAGATTTACTGGCACGTAAAAGAACTCCTGCAGGACTAAATTCCTGCACACCGGCGTCTCCGAAAATCGTAGAAGTAGTTAGCGGGGCGTGAAGCCAATAACATTAATTACATTTGGCTTTTAACAAGCTGAACATATCAGGAAAGAAAAGTGTCCTGGTGACATTTTAGTCGCTCAATACAGGAATGTCTTTGGGTGCTGTGACTTTTACTTTTTTTTTTTTTTTTTTGCTTTACGTCACACCGTCACATATAGGTCTTATGGCGACGATGGGACAGGAAAGGCATAGGAATGGGAACAAAGCGGCCGTGGCCTTAGGTACAGCCTCAGCATTTGCCTGGTGTGAAAATAGGAAACCACGGAAAACCACCTTCAGGGCTGCCGGCAGTGGGGTTCAAAACCCACTATCTCCCGGATGCGAGCTCACAGCTGCGCGCTCCTAACCGCACGGCCAACTCGCGCGGTATTTTTACCCTTCGGTTTATTGACTTGGCTTGTATAACCTAAAACTTAGGCTAAGTTGGATAATATTTTAAACACCTACATCACTATTTTCACCTGTGTGCAATTATGTTATTTATTTCATTAATATTATGATAATTATTATAATTGAGCATTGTTAACTTATAAGACCCCAACAGACAAGCATTGGTTTTGTGTAGAGTTATACATTTGTTAAGTTCACATTGCTTCCTTTCGTGATGTACACGTCTATTCTTTGTTACATTATAGAGTATTTAGATATAGCCTAAATTTCTTTACCAATTAAGCTCTTCAATAAAGACATACATAACTGTCCCATGCCAAGATATATTGGTAGAATTAGAGCTGTCAAAATGGTTCATAACCCCTTTGATTTATTATCTTGACATGGATCACCCAAAACATAGGTTAGGTTTGGAGAATACTTTAATAATCAGCATTATTTAATGCACTGTTTATTACTTTCATATTCCAAGATGTAATTGAAGCATTTTAATAAAGCATCATACATTAAAATTTAAAGTTTTACCACTAGAACAGCTGACATGGAAAAGTGATTTGAAAATTCAAACAAATTCATCTTACGTTAAAATATTAAAAAAATAAAAATAAAATGTAGACTTTTCCGATATATCACCAGCATTTCTCCGGCTCGCCAAAATCCATTTCTTCCTAGTTTTAGCGTCTTTGGAACATTTATAAACAATTTGTTTGGTATGGTATGCGATGTGCTATTGCACATCGGAACTCTACACCATTTGTAAGTTTTCTGCCTCACTGTCTGCGCAGGATTCATTTTAAGTCTAAAATATACCACTCAGATTATTATCCAATGTATAGACCTCGAATTTAACCATACTAGACACTAACGTAAAGTAGAAATACGCGAAGTGTATCCTGCTTCTCACAGCACACTATGTGTTATTTCGTCTGCTAATTCAGTCAACCTGTACGATGACGTCAGACCAATGAGATCGCGTGCTTGCGTGACGTGACATTTTCGTAGATTTTAATCACGTTTGGAGTTATTATTTGTACATTCTGATCACATTTTTGAATTCTGCATGAAATTTTGAATCAGATTAGCATATTTTTAATTAAAACCCCGGATCATGCATGTTCCCTATTGAGGATTGTACATGGAACTGGAATCACTTATTATATTTAAAATAAAACTGAGTTTATGACTATAATTTACGTCACAATGAACAATCATTGACGTTTTTAATTTAACAAAAGAAATATCTCATGAGATTTGCGGTACTAATAAAAGGAACATTTAATCTAAAAAAAAAAAACTATTGGCATGAACTTGAAGTGAGATGTGATATCGCCGCTGATTACATTCTTCTTCATGTTATGAATGCATAATATGTCTGATGCTTTAATTACCTGATGTCGGCATACACCGCTGTTGAACTTGAAATTCTTGGGAAAACCTCTGAGCTGAAGTCGGGAGCCGTCTGCTGTTATCTTCTTATATAACAAGGAGTTGGCCTACATACCATATACGCGTGTAGGGAGCTCCAATGTAATTACGTCCACTCAATATATTATAAGAAATTGGAAAATATTATTGAAACATCTTGTGAAGTCCATCCTCACAAGAAGATGATGTTTCTTTATCTGCATTGTACCCGTCTCTGCTCGGATACAACCACCACTTGTAGACCTCCTCGATTATTACTTCTTCAAACACAACTCTCAGCTCTGACCATCACACTAAGACCACTTCTTCCATTTGATACATCTGACTGTTTCATATGATCTGCACAATATGATCTGAACGATATGAACTGAATAATATGATCTGAATACCTCTCCCCACCGTTGCATCAACTTATATCACCTCGCGATGACGACTCCTCTCCCTACTCACTGTTCATCCCTTCCACTTCCACATACAGTAGCTGGCGAATACTGACACTTGGTCGCAATCACGTGCCCACGCACTGATGTCATCAGTCATGTGTCGTCTAAGCGTACCCAAGCGGATTGAGAGTGACTATGCTGAATGCGTCACTGGAAAATCAACTTGCACAGTTAAACATAGCCTCGATTGCAAAATACTATGCCAGCTCATCCAGCCAGAGTTACAAGCCACAGCATGACAATATGAAACCAACAAATCTCACTTACTACAATACAGAATAATTACAAATAAATTTCACTTAACCTATGATTAAATACAATAATATACGTGATACCTAATTATTACAGTCTAAATGATGAGAAACAGAATATATAAAATCTAATGAATCGGGTTAATAATAATAATAATAATAATAATAATAATAATAATAATAATAATAATAAATACTGAATGGAATCTGTAACCCTGTTGTACGGTTACAGAACGCCTCCCTCATGAAATAATCGATTAAATGAATCGATTGATTCATGAAATATATACATAATCACCTGAAATCGAGTACACCATAGATACATGTATAAAAGTGCCCTTTACAAATTGGGTACATAGTATCATCCATCTGGATGTTCGTTGTTACCCATATAAAACATTGATCAATTATCATTTTCACTTTGATTATACAGTATTATTTACATATAGATTACATTTCTTTCTCACTTCTGTCGTTTCAAACGTTCATTGAGTGTTCAAAAGTAATTCTCGAAGACATTTCATTATATACACTGTCTCCAAGCACTGGAGTTTATTGCACTGCCGTGCTTTACTTAATATCACAACACACGCTAATTTCACTGAAGTCCTGTTCGCAATGCCAGCTTCATAAAATATGGTGAATTAACATAATAATGAAAATTAATCAACAAACTCACATGATATATTTCTTAAGATTTCTTATATTGTATGTGCCTACGATATTTCCTTCCTTGTCTTCTAATGAATAAGCACATTTCCCAATCCGTTTCACTACGGTGAAGTATCCCTGATATAACAAGAAAAACTTAGAAAATTGACCAGCTTCTGCTGATGACGGGAGTGGCACTCTGAGTAAAACCTTGTCACCAAGCTCAAATTCATCCAATGTAGTCTTACAAAAATTATCATGCACAATCTTACCGTTTTACCCTTCTTAGGTATAATAACAAGTGGATTCAAATTAGGACTACATGATGGTTCAATTATATTATAATCTAGCATAATGTCAATCTGCTCTTCAACAGCGCTAGCATATTTTAACGGAATGGGATATTACGGTCCTACAAAAGTTGAGTTATCAATAACATTAAATTTGTGTTCGTAAAGATGTGTTCTACCAGGCCGGTCACTAAAAACAGCACTCTGTGATATCAATAATTCACACAATTCATCCTTCTGACTTTCCGCTAAATTACATTTCTCCACTGTCTCATACAATTCATCCCTAGAATCTCTCTGTATAGACACATGGCAGACATCAATATTTTTCCTAATATTAGGAATTTCACAAGACCCTTCCGTACTAGAACACACTTTATTCGCACTAATTTCTGACATAACATCATATGGTAAACTGACTTCCCTGCTACTCTTTCCCCAAATAAGATCGACATTACACAGATCAAAATTTAATTTACCCTTGTGACACGTTAACCAGTCGGTACCTAAAATAACGGCATAAACTAAATTAGGCACAACTAAGCATGGTTGGAAAATACATTCTCCACTTATGTCAATGGGGACAGCTATTTGTTTATTCACTCTTTGTGACTTGTTTCCAACAGCTGTTACGATGAACGTATTCCTCACTGGAATTTCCGCTACTTCATACTTCTCTCTCAAAACTTCCTCATTTGGAATTTACACATGACTTCTCACTACCAGAGTCCAACAAAATCTTAACTTTTCTGCCCCATATCAGCAGTTCAATCGTCGGTGTAACAGTAACACTACTTAAATTATCCTCATTACATAATATAAGATCACTTAACAAATCTTGCCTTATATCTAAATTTAAATTACACTTATAAAATTTATTGTCTACGATTAAGTCGTCACTTAAAACATTTGAATTATTGCTACTTAGGTCACAATCATGTTCACTTACAACTATAGGCTGGTCGACATTAACATACTTATCTACCTTATACGTGAACTCACCATTTACGGACTGTCTCAGTGACCTGTTTATACAGTCCGTTGCGCGTTTAAAGTATTTGGTTCGGTTACGACTTGTTGGTTACACACCTCAGTCGGCCTCCCCTGTTGCCTATTTCCTCTAGCTTCATGATTATTATTATTATGGCCTGTATTCTCCCGCCTCCCAGCTTCTGGTTGATTACCATAATCACGCCTCCCAGTCCTCAAATTTTCCGAACTATTTTGAAAATTTCTCACCCTGTGGAAATTATTATTGGGTCTCTCCTGATATTCTCTTCTGTAGTTACGATTATTCATAGGCCTGTCCTGATTATTAGATTGGTTACCCCTTCCTTCTACATTCCTATTTAGTGTCCTACTATTATTCAAGCTACTACCTAAAGCATCAAAACTTTCCAACAAAATCTCCATTTCCTTAATAGTCTCCACTCTTTGCATACAAACAGCTTCTCTTATTCTATCGGGATAGTGCTTAGCCATAAGTCTAACTATATCAGCTTCAGGTCCAATACATTCTAAATTTCTCCACACCAAAACATGAGCTAAAAATATTCTGTCATTCTTACACCCTCGTTTAGAATTATACCTGCCAAACATTACTCTCTCTCTCTCTCTACTCTGAACACCTTCACTCCAAAATTTAGCTATTAATTTTTCTTTAAATTTAGTTAGACTAGACATCGAGCTTCTATATACTTGAAACCAAGACTTAGTCTCTCCTACGAAAGCATTAGATAAGATCTCCAATACAGTTTCCCAGCTAATAATATTGTCTCTTAATTGAACAGCAAATTTCTTCTCTACTACTCTCATAAATTCCATCGGGTTGAATTCTTTCCCAGAAAACTTAGGTAAATCATGATCTCTGGTGATTAAACCATTATTTACAATTATCTCACGTACATTCTTACTATCACGCACTTCTTGCTGGAGTACTCTCTGGCAACTCAGAAATTTTTCTTCCACCGTTTCCTCAGCCTTTTCTTGAAATTTTCTTAATTCCTCCTGCAACTTTTCTTCCGATTCTCTCACCTTCTGTGATAATGATTTTTGTTCACTCTCTAGATCACCTACTTCTCCAAGTTTTCTTTCCACATGTTCTACCCTACTAATACATTTCCTAGTTTCTTGCCCCACTGTATTGGTTATCTTTTCAAACCTTTCTTCCACTAACTCATTGATTTCCCCCTTTTTAGACTCGATCTTGGCGCCTAATTCATCAATCTGTTTGATGCATGTCTCACTAATTTGCTCTATTTCCGTATGGAGATTGCTCCGACCCAATTCCATCTAAGCTCTGATGTCACTACACTCCCTATTTACCTTACTTTCTAAATTATTAATTTGCTTACTTATTTCTAACACCTTATGATCTATCTTATTACTAACATCATCAATCTTCTTATTAATACTATTTATGACATTACTCTGAGCTTCAATTTTCCCACTCATAATATATTTCTGAGATTCAATTTTCTCACTCATAATATTATTCTGAGATTCAATTTTCTCACTACTGACCGCTTCAATTTTCTCACTCATAATAATATTCTGAGATTCAATTTTCTCACTAATGGCATTATTCTGCTCAGTCATTTTGGACATCAGCAAATTAAATAAACCCAGGTCAATCACCCCTTTACTTTGATCTTGCGTGACAGCGTTTTCCTCACTTTCTACTATTTTCTGACTTTCAGCAGGTCCCAACTTAGTCACCAACTTCCTATTTATGTTACTACCTTGGATTTCCTTGGACACAATAACCTCAGCCTCATCACCTGACTGCATATTGCTATCCTTGTCCATCTTCGGTTTCCTACTAATTTTTCGCGATCTCAAAGCTATTTCCCCTTGCACTTCCTCTGACATTACCCCTTAAATACAAACTTCAACAAAATGACCTTCCTAATATTACTCGGTGAATTTAACATGTGCGTACTCATTAAAAGAACTGATCCATGTATATTGCCATTCAGAAACACTTTTTCTGAACCTTTCGAGTCCCACGTTGCTGGCGACACGTTGTGGCTACTCCAACCACTACTCTTACACCTTCATATCTTCCACACAATATAAATAACATTTGTTTGAGCGCCAGTTGCTTTTTTAAGAAAAACAACAAAATTCGGTAGAGCACATCTCTTATATCAATTATCTCAAGGCGTGAGGTGATAAACTCACATATCTGGCAATATACAGGGATATGGATCAGGACAATATTAAATTACGGTTGCATTTCCACAATTGAGGATTGTACATGGAACTGGAATCACTTATTATATTTAAAATAAAACTGAGTTTATGACTATAATTTACGTCACAATGAACAATCATTGACGTCTTTAATTTAACAAAAGAAATATCTCATGAGATTTGCGGTACTAATAAAAGGAAAATTTAATCTAAAAAAAACTATTGGCATGAACTTGAAGTGAGATGTGATATCGCCGCTGATTACATTCTTCTTCATGTTATGAATGCATAACATGCCTGATGCTTTAATTACCTGATGTCGGCATACACCGCTGTTGAACTTGAAATTCTTGGGAAAACCTCTGAGCTGAAGTCGGGAGCCGTCTGCTGTTATCTTCTTATATAATAAGGAGTTGGCCTACATACCATGTACGCGTGTAGGGAGCTCCAATGTAATTACGTCCACTCAATATATTATAAGAAATTGGAAAATATTATTGAAACATCTTGTGAAGTCCATCCTCACAAGAAGATGATGTTTCTTTATCTGCATAGTACCCGTCTCTGCTCGGATACAACCACCACTTGTAGACCTCCTCGATTATTACTTCTTCAAACACTACTCTTAGCTCTGACCATCACACTAAGACCACTTCTTCCATTTGATACATCTGACTGTTACATATGATCTGCACGATATGATCTGAACGATATAAACTGAATACCTCTCCCCACTGTTGCATGAACTTATATAACCTCGCGATGACGACTCATCTCCCTACTCACTGTTCATCCCTTCCACTTCCACATACAGTAGCTGGCGAATACTGACACTTGGTCGCAATCACGTGCCCACGCACTGATGTCATCAGTCATGTGTCGTCTAAGCGTACCCAAGCGGATTGAGAGTGACTATGCTGAATGCGTCACTGGAAAATCTACTTGCACAGTTAAACATAGCCTCGGTTGCAAAATACTATGCCAGCTCATCCAGCCAGAGTTACAAGCCACAGCATGACAATATGAAACCAACAAATCTCACTTACTACAATACAGAATAATTACAAATAAATTTCACTTAACCTATGATTAAATACAATAATATACGTGATACCTAATTATTACAGTCTAAATGATGAGAAACAGAATATATAAAATCTAATGAATCGGGTTAATAATAATAATAATAATAATAATAATAATAATAATAATAATAATAATAATAATAATAATAATAAATACTGAATGGAATCTGTAACCCTGTTGTACGGTTACAAGATATTTAAGAAAATTTTATTTTTACTCATAGTCCCGTGAGACACTGAGTGCATATCGCTTCAGGGTCGCTTCAATGTGGGTTTACAGGAGTAACAAAACAGTCACGTTGCATTTTTAGATAGAGCAGGTAATAAGGGTGACATCATCAACAACATCAGCAGTCAGATGAACTACAGCATGTAGGTACCTTGACAGCAGGGGCAATTTCCAACAACTTTATCAAATAACGGTATTGTACTATACATTCGTAAACTGCCCTAATTATATCCCGACCTGGTCAGCTTTATCGTAGTTCACATTATTGCCACAAGCTTCCTGAGATAAGTATCAGTTTAACATACTGTAATTAACGTGTGGATTGAACCGTGGAACTTCCGCATAAATTCATGAATGAAATATACATTCCATTACAATATACAATTACAAGATCGGGTACAAACGCTGGTAATAAATTAATTAAATAAATAAAATATTGTTCTGGGCATTATAGGGTTAAATATTAAATGCAGGTAGAATAAATTGGCTTGTTTTTCTTTGATCGATACCTTCATATTTCGAAGTGTCTGATCCCTTCCATTTTTCTCTCTCATTACGGTAGTATTAATAGAGGATGGTTGCCTAGTTTTGCTTCCTCTTAAAACAACAATCACTACCACCGTCACCATCATGGAGTGGGAAAGTAAACGAAAACCAAGCTGTAAATAAAGCCCCAAATTTGGTATTCCCTTCCCATGAATGATTTATTACGGCGATTCAGATACAGTACATATTACGAGCCACAATCTGGAACTACAATCCGGGAGAATCATATTGATCCTCTATCCCGCACTCCCTACAATTTACCTGTAAATGTCGAAGAGCACGACCTCCGACTATCTCGGAATGGACTATAGCACTTAGCTCTTTCTCATCCATATTGTATGAATGTGCACATTCCGCTCGCAGAATCTTCACATATACATGGAAGCTTGTCTCATTCTTACTCTCAGTTTCTCTACCAATGAGACTCGCAAACTTAAACCTACAAGCTCCATTACTTCTGCCTGGATCGATTTTTTCTCGCAATAAATATGTCGTGGGGATGAATGACAAGTTTGCCTCTGGAAGCAGTAATGTGTTTCAGAACAACAATACAAATTTTACTGGTTTTACTTTAAGTATTTCTAAGACACTGAGGTTCCAAAATTTTGTCTCACAGTAGTTAATTCTGAATGTGCCTCTCTTTGTTTTGGATGGTCTCAGAGTACTTCAAAATCCACATTTTTTTTATTCTGATAACTTCACAGACTTTCGCTTCGAGATTCCAAGACGTGACCTTACTTTGGAGGGAACTCTTCGTAATTACGAGTCAACTAATAGTCTGACCTCAATACAAACAAATTATTAGTTTTGCGTAGAATCGGAATAACATGTACGTGACTTTCCATTTCAAAACTTCCACATGCATTGGCCTGGAATCAAACCGCAGTAGCCTTGGTGAAACTTGAGAGGTAATAAGTGGCTAATAAGCCCATAACTTCAACTTAAAGTTCCCATAAGTCACATTCCTTCAATTGGAATGTTAATATAGGGTGAATTCCTTGCATGGTTGGCATCAGCCCGGAAAATTAGGCCTCCTTAAAACCCTAATCATTTCCTATTATATGAAATGGCGTATGGCTTTTAGTGCCGGGAGTGTCCGAGGACAAGTTCTGCTCGCCAGATGCAGGTCTTTTGATGTGACCCCCGTAGGCGACCTGCGCGTCGTGATGAGGATGAAATGATGATGAAGACGACACATACACCCAGCCCCCGTGCCAGCGAAATTAACCAATTAAGGTTAAAATTCCCGACCCTGCCGGGAATCGAACCCGGGACTCCTGTGGCCAAAGGCCAGCACGCTAACCATTTAGCCATGGATTCGGACTCCTATTATATGATACATACAGGCAAAATTAATATTGGTCCTACTGGTAAGTCGATTATATCGTCCTTACGTTAGATACATTAACGTTAATTCACTCTTGTGTCACTCGTTGATTCGCAAATAATTTTCGAAACAGATGTAGAACTACGATTGAAAGCTGGAATAGTATATGTGCGTGTACAGACAATATTACATTGTTTTTGTTGTTCTTTGGGGTCATCAGTCTATAGTCAAGTTTGATGTAGCCACCATACCACCCTATCTAGTGCTAACCTTCTCATTTCTACGTAACTACTATATCCTATATCTACTCTAATCTGTTTGTCATGTTCATATCTTGGTCTTTTTTTCTGCTAGTGGCTTTACGTCGCACCGACACAGATAGGTCTTATGGCGACGACGAGATAGGAAAGGCCGAGGAGTTGGAAGGAAGCGGCCGTGGCCTTAACTAAGGTACAGCCCCAGCATTTTCCTGGTGTGAAAATGGTAAACCACGGAAAACCATTTCCAGGGCTGCCGACAGTGCGATTTGAACCCACCATCTCCCGGATTCAAGCTCACAGCCGCGCCCCTAACCGCACGGCCAACTCGCCTGGTCATACCTTGGTCTACCCTACCGTTTTTACTACCTATACCTCGCTCAAAACTAACTGAATAAGTCCTGGGTGTCTTTAAGGTGTGTCCTATTATTCTATCTTTTCTTCTGATAAAGGTAAGGGTTTATTCTGCCCTAAGGGAAGTCCGAACCTCCGCAGAGGTGTGCCTGAGTCGGAGTTTACGTACGATAGGGTGGTCAGTTCCTTTCCGCTCCTCCATTCCCTTACCACACCAACAACGCTTGGTAACCCATCCAAATCTTGACCACGCCCAATGTTGCTTAACTTCGTAGATCTCACGGGATCCGGTGTTTCAACACGGCTACGGCCGTTGGCCTTCTTCTGATAAATTCGCCAAATCATTCTCTCACCAATTTGATTCAGCTTCTCTTTGTATCCCATCTCGCCTTGAATATTATTGTATAACACCACATTTCAAATATTTCTATTATCTTTCTTTCTGAGCTATTTATAGTCAAATTTTTCCTTCCATACAATGCCACGCTCCAGAAGAAAGTCTTCAAAAACGTCTTTCTGATGCCTATATCCATGTTCCAATTGAGCAAATTTCTTTTCTTAAGAAACGCCTTACTTGCTTGTACTAGTCTGCGTTTTTTATGTCCTCCTTACTTCTGTCTTCATTGGTTACTCTTCTACCCAATTAACAATATTTGTGTACTTCCTTTTAGACTTACTTTTCTATTCTAATATTTCGTGCCTCACCTGACTTCATTCGAATGTGCCCCAATGCATTTGTTTTGGATTCATTTATTTTCATATTGTATTCCTTCTATAAGACTATGTCCATACCATTCAGCAATTTCTCCAGAGCTTGTGCAAACAATATCATCGGCAAATCTCAGAATTTTGATTTCCTCTCCTTGGATTGTGAGTCCTTCTCCAAATTCCTCTTTGATTTCCTTTACAGCCTGTTCTATACTGTGTAAACATTGGGAAGGAGAGGGGCCAAACTGCAGCCTAGCCTCACTCCTCCTTCCATATTGCCTTGTTAACTGCGTATGTAAACAGTGCACTAAATTTCCCACCCGTTGTCATTCCGTGATGAATGCTTTATTTTTGCATCCAATTCTTGGCACAGGTCAGGGCAGAACAGAACAGCTTTCACTGAAGTCTCGATCTCATTTATGTCTGCGACAGTATGGAAATTCATACTGAGGTATCTATAGTGTAGAGTAACGGAGCACTAGCATAAAAATGAACAAGTACAAATACAGTCTGTATCAGCACGAATTAAACATGGCTTCATCACTTCCTGACCACTATGTATCGGAGGTAGTATGTCTTAATACGATGAAAGGTGTTACTAATTAATTTCGTGTGGCTATTTCTAGCCGAGTGCAGCCCTTGTAAGGCAGACCCTCTGATGAGGGTGGGCGGCATCTGCCATGTGTAGGTAACTGCGTGTTATTGTCATGGAGGATAGTGTTATGTGTGGTGTGTGAGTTGCAGGGATGTTGGGGACAGCACAAACACCCAGCCCCCGAGCCACTGGAATTAACGAGTGAAGGTTAAAATCCCCGACCCGGCCGGGAATCGAACTCGGGACCCTCTGAACCGAAGGCCAGTACGCTCACCATTCAGCCAACGAGTCGAACAGGTGTTGCTAATAGGGTGAATTGCCCTGAAATAGATCTTCTGTCCCAGCGACGAAAGTGATAGCAAACTATCTTACTCGTCATCCTGGATAACATGCCCCATGTTAGTGCTATTATTGTTTATGCTGTTGTTTTCTTTTTTTGTTTCTGAGCAATTGCATAACTTGCGGTGTTACCACCTGATGATCCAAATTACGGGATGATGACTTTATAGAGACAGGCATTCAGGCAGACACCCCCTGTGGGTGGGGAACGCAAACGTACAATACACCCAAGGTATCCCCAGCTTGCGTAAGAGGCGACTAAAAGGGGCGACCAAGTGATGATGACATTAGAACCATGAGAATACTTGTGATTAGTACCATTACGCGTGGAACACCATGGGTCGACGTTTCTTCCGACTAGTACCAGCTTGCGAGGAAAACTATGGATGTACGTAACGTAGGAGCAGTACCATTATACGAGAAACACTACGGTTCTGGACGTTGTTTGTGATAATGGTCATCGTGTGTATTTCACCGTTCGTTTCAACTGTGTTCAGAATGGGTCTGCTTTAACTATGAGTAATACCACTTTGTAAGGAACACCATGGTTCTACGTTACCTATGGTTGGCACCACTTTGTGAGAAAACCCACGGTTTTGACTGGCGCCTGTGATAAGTACCACTGTGATGAAAACCATGGGTTTGTGTTGCCTGTGGGCGTTACAATAATGTGTGATACACCGTGGGTCAACATTGCCTAAGATTAGTACCACTATGTGAGCAGCACCATGAGTATACGTGGCCTGTGATTAGTTCCGCTATGTGCGAAACACCATGGGTCTGCGTTGCTTGTAGTACCCTTATGTGCGAAACACCATGGGTTTGTGTTACTGTGAGTGGTGCCATTGTGTGTGATATACCACGGGTCTACATTATCTGTAATTAGTACCAACATGCGAGAAACGCCATGAGTCTCCGTTACTGTGGTTCTGTTTTACCAGTCATTAGTACAATTATGAGGGGCCGGTGACCTGAATTTTGGAGCCCCCGTTAAATAATCAGTATCATTCCAGTAATTAAGGCATTGTGAATTGGACTCACTGATTATTTTCACGATCATTTTTTCATCATCATTCGTTCTAGGTTCCAATCAGTGGATACATTTTGAAGTTTAAATTTTCGTTTCGTTCACCTCATACCATTAGGGGCCGATTACGTATCTGTTAGGCCCCTTTGGATCATGATAATCATCAAGCAGACAGAAGAAAGTTAGAGAGACAGACATTAATATTGTAGCTGAACCAAACGAGACTACACGTGAAGCTGAGTAATTTGAATCACCGAGAACTAGCTACATTTATTGTAGGCCTACTAGTTACTGTTACAAGTTATTGTACTTGAATACTTCGTATTTTTTTTTGCTAGTGGCTTTACGTCGCACTCACCCAGATAGGTCCTATGGCAACAATGGGATAGGAAAAGCCTAGGAGTTGGAAGGAAGCGGCTCTGGCCTTAATAAAGGTACAGCCCCAGCATTTGCCTGGTGTGTAAATGGGAAACCACGGAAAACCATCTTCAGGCCTGCCGACAGTGGGATTCGAACCCACTATCTCCCGGATGCAAGTTCACTGCCACGCGCCTCTAACCCCATGGCCAACTCGCCCGGCAAACATTTCGTAGTTAAACAAATCTTTATTTTGTCAGTCGTATGGTTGAGTAAATTACTGCCTTTCCTTTATAAACCATTTCAACATCAGAAGAAACGCATGATTTTCCTCACGCTGACATTTAGGCCAAACATATTCTACTCATGCGCATGAACTCCCATCGTGTATTAACTAAGTGCCAGAAGATACGGGAATGAAGGCTTGGATGTTGTAGGAGCGGTCGATCCTTTTTCGTACCGGGCTTTGAGCTTAACTAACTTTGTACTTAAGCTTCCCTCGCCCGGAAACCTTCCAAAATTTTCTCACAGTTGTTTTCAAACACTAGCTGAATAGATGAACATTTCAAACTCTGCAATCAGTTTGCCAGAGATGTAATAACCCGGCCTTCTCGGTGCCTCATCATTTTGCAAACTTCGAAAGAGAGGGGTTCATATCACAGTAGAGATAATGCAAGCAATTCCTCATCGGTATACTCTATCTTATATGTAGGAGACATTTGTACCGTTTCCCATTCGGAAGATAGTGTGTTCGAATCCCACTGTCGGCAGCCCTGAATATATTTTCCGTCGTTTCCCATTTTCACACCAGGCAAATGCTGGGGCTGTTCTTTAATTAAGGCCATGGCGGCTTCGTTCCCACTTCTAGCGCTTCCCTATCGTATCGTCGCCGTAAGACCTATTTGTGTCGGTGCGACGTAAAGCATTTTGTTAAAAAAAGAAAAATGTAATGTTTCCGGTGATTAATGTGCATTACCACTGAAATTCACAAGAGGGATCTAAAGTGCATTGTAGAGAGTCTGTGCAGATTAAGAATACGGAAATCATAACGAAATCTGCCTACGAAAGCGAGGATTCTGATGTCATAGACTGTATGTTTAACCCGCGGTTACTCGCATGGTGAGCGCGGCGCTCACCTTCTTACTATATTGCTTCTTGTTGGAATGTTACAAGACCTCCAAATTTGAAACTCCCTGTACCTTTCTAACAGACTGTTATGAAGGGGATGTGCCAGTCACTTTCATTATCTTTGAAAACAAACACCCGCAATTCATTATTAGGCACAGTAGTGTATGTTTGGTGAGCGGTGCGCTCAGTAGCGAGTAACTGTGCTACTTACATTTCGCGCTTCGTAATAAGTCAGGGTTTGTTTCATGCTTGTGTTTAATGTGAAATCTTTATACTGTGACTGTTGTTAGACAATATATACAAGTTACAATGCCATCCACTAATCAGATACTTTCGTGGTTGGCTGAAACGGAGGAAAAAGTGCTCTTGAACAACGAAACTGAAAGTAATGAAACAGATGAGGTTTACGAAAATGATCATAACTGTGTTTCAGAGTGTCTGCAAGTTTTGTGAACGAGAGGAAATTTCGTTTATTGAATTCTGTAGGATCAGTTTAAATGGCTTGTTTTACGGCTAGATGCCCTTCCTGACGACAACTTTAGTTGAGGAGCTAATAAAGATGAAATAAAGTATGGTGCATGAAGTTGGCTAAATAGGTGGAAGGAATCGGCTGTAGTTTATGAATAGAATCTGCCCCGGCATTTGCCTGGACGCGTTAACAGAAAACTATTCTCAGGACAGCTAACGGTGGGGATCGAACTCGCGCGTCTCCCAAATGTAGAGCTTGCCTCCATAGCCATTCCACTCGGCCGTGTTCCTAAATAAATAACTATCTCAAATTGACATATTAAAAATACCTCCAAATTTATATGGGCATATTATAGCCTTTAAACGTAAAGGTGAGCGCTGCGCTCACTAGCGAGTAACGACGCACGTAAAGACCTAGCGAGTAATGCCGGGTTAATGTGTGGCTCTTTGAAATTGAACTGCTGTTACACAACGAAACTTGACACCCATTTAATGAATCAGTGAGAACTATATCTGGCACTACTCGATCAACTCCATCTGATCATTGCCGATCAATCGCTTTCCTTCGGCAGTATCGTAAGATAACCTCCAACACTCGTATATTAATCTGCCGTCATATCAAGGATACCTGGATAGGAAAACTGAAATCACATCCCTCACCAGTAAGAACTGCCTATGAGTTAAGAGAGAGCTTTTAAGTGCTCTAAAGAATAGAAATATCAGTGGATACGCTTATTTGAAGAATGGTGTAAATTCTAAATCATATCCCGGGAGGTTATGACGTACCACGTCGGACTTGGACGAGTTAGAATCTACTTCGTACGAAACACGTTAGATTTGCATACTTGCTGTATAAATGCGGATTTCCAGTTTGCACGGTTGGTACCTAAAGCTTAGCCGCACGCACACGCGTAGCCTCATCCCGTTGCTTTGTCGTGAGAGTTGGTTGTGAGCACAAGGTTTAGTTTCCGTGTACAAGGAGGATTCATTTTTCATGCTGAGTTACTGTAGCGGCCATTATAATGAATAACGAAATGTACGTAATATCGTCCCCCTTCATTTTATTTGTTATTTATGAAATTTATTATAATTTTCAGATCGGAAAACGCAAGCATTGGGATAAGGAGACTAGGAGAAAGGCTGTTAAGGCAGTGACGGACAAGATAATGGGTTTCAAACGTGTAAGTAAAACGTTTAATATCCCACGAGCAACGCTGAAAAACTATGTTAAAAAGAATACGAAAACATATTTCATAAATGGTCTTCAAGTAATTCATTATAGGGAAAGTGTTCGGTTAGACAGAAAAAACATATATTAAAATTAATGGTACTTTTCATAAATAGGTGGGGGATGAAATTACGAACACATTTTTGGTAGTTCAGTTTTTGTAGTATTTATGTCAAATATTGACTACCTTACGTTATAACAGTTTCATTGTAACTTGCCAGTAAGTGGGGAAAATATTCTGTAATACATATACCAATTGTTAGCCTTGTCCATAATGTTCCTCAGTTTCTACAAGTACAGATCTGCTAAGGGGACGAAATATGAGCCAACTACCTTACTATTACGCGATGAATGCCATGGGTCGACTTTACTTGCGATTAGTACTACTAGATGTGCCTGGTTGTGCTTCCTCTAAGAGCAATAATCACTATTATCATAGGAATTCGTACCGGTAATGCCTCCAGCTGTTTGTGATTAGTATCATCGGGCAAGGTTAATATGGGACTAGTACCATTATGCGTATGAAGAACACCATGGGTCAGTGTTGTCTGTAGGTGTTGCTATAATATGTGATACACCGTGGGTCTACATTGCCTATGATTAGTACCGCTATGTGAGCAACACCGTGAGTATAAGTAGCCGGTGATGAGTACAACTATGCGAGCAACACCATGAGTATATGTCGCCTGTAATTAGTACAACTATCTGAGGAACATCACGGATCTAGCCGACACCCGTGATTAGTACCTCTCTGTGAGGAACACCATGCATCTACGTTGCTTGTGAGTAGCACCCTTATGTGAGGAACCTCATGGGTCTACGTTGCTTGTCAGTAGCATCCTTATGCAAGGAACCTCATGGGTCTGCGTTGCTTGTGAGTAGCACCCTTATCTGAGGAACCTCATGGGTCTGCGTTGCTTGCGAGTAGCATCCTTATGTGAGGAACCTCATGGGTCTGCGTTGCTTGCGAGTAGTACCCTTATGTGAAGAATCTCATGGGTCTGCGCTGCTTGTGAGTAGCACCCTTATGTGAGGAACCTCATGGGTCAGCGTTGCTTGTGAGTAGCACTCTTATGCAAGGAACCTCATGGGTCTGCGTTGCTTGCGAGTAGTACCCTTATATGAGGATCACCATTGGTCTGTGTTGCCTGTGAGTAGTACTGTTATATGTGACATTACCTGGAACGCAGTGACGTGCGGGGAACACATTCGCTACCCCAGCTGCAAATTCTTTTTAAATATAAGCAATCGTAGCCTCAGTACACTCTCTAAAGTCAACATTACCATTCTATAAGGCTGCATTTTTCGTGGAAAGGTCTACCTGAGAAAGGTCTTTCAGGAATATTTTCAACCACACACTCGCTCATATTTCGAACTTGATATTCATGACAGTGACGACGAGATCATAACTTAAGGCGACGCACCGGACGTAAAAAATAGATTTTTGGTACTTTTGGTGAATTTTTTAATGACTAAAATTGAAGGGATTGAGTTTCTTCTTTCTTGTCACGAAGTTATTCCGCTGAATTCAGATAATTTATCACTGTAATAATGCTTTCTTTGCCAATTGTAATTTTACATTTAAACCTCATTTTTCTCCCACAATATTCTGCCAAATACACTGACTGACAGAGCAAATGCAACACCAAGAAGGAGTGGTCAGAACTTTATGCCAATTGCAGGGTAGACTGACGTCACTGAGGTATGCTCATGATGTGAAATGCGCCGCTGTGCTGCGCACGTAGCGAACGATAAATGGGACAAGGCGTTGGCGAATGGCCCACTTCGTACCGTGATTTCTCAGCCGACAGTCATTGTAGAACGTGTTGTCGTGTGCCACAGGACACGTGTAAAGCTAAGAATGCCAGGCCGCCGCCAACGGAGGCATTTCCAGCAGACAGACGACTTTACGAGGGGTATGGTGATCGGGCTGAGAGGGCAGGTTGGTCGCTTCGTCAAATCGCAGCCGATACCCATAGGGATGTGTCCACGGTGCAGCGCCTGTGGCGAAGATGGTTGGCGCAGGGACATGTGGCACGTGCGAGGGGTCCAGGCGCAGCCCGAGTGACGTCAGCACGCGAGGATCGGCGCATCCGCCGCCAAGCGGTGGCAGCCCCGCACGCCACGTCAACCGCCATTCTTCAGCATGTGCAAGACACCCTGGCTGTTCCAATATCGACCAGAACAATTTCCCGTCGATTGGTTGAAGGAGGCCTGCACTCCCGGCGTCCGCTCAGAAGACTACCATTGACTCCACAGCATAGACGTGCACGCCTGGCATGGTGCCGGGCTAGAGCGACTTGGATGAGGGAATGGCGGAACGTCGTATTCTCCGATGAGTCACGCTTCTGTTCTGTCAGTGATAGTCACCGCAGACGAGTGTGGCGTCGGCGTGGAGAAAGGTCAAATCCGGCAGTAACTGTGGAGCGCCCTACCGCTAGACAACGCGGCATCATGGTTTGGGGCGCTATTGCGTATGATTCCACGTCACCTCTAGTGCGTATTCAAGGCACGTTAAATGCCCACCGCTACGTGCAGCATGTGCTGCGGCTGGTGGCACTCCCGTACCTTCAGGGGCTGCTCAATGCTCTGTTTCAGCAGGATAATGCCCGCCCACACACTGCTCGCATCTCCCAACAGGCTCTACGAGGTGTACAGATGCTTCCGTGGCCAGCGTACTCTCCGGATCTCTCACCAATCGAACACGTGTGGGATCTCATTGGACGCCGTTTGCAAACTCTGCCCCAGCCTCGTACGGACGACCAACTGTGGCAAATGGTTGACAGAGAATGGAGAACCATCCCTCAGGACACCATCCGCACTCTTATTGACTCTGTACCTCGACGTGTTTCTGCGTGCATCGCCGCTCGCGGTGGTCCTACATCCTACTGAGTCGATGCCGTGCGCATTGTGTAACCTGCATATCGGTTTGAAATAAACATCAATTATTCTTCCGTGCCGTCTCTGTTTTTTCCCCAACTTTCATCCCTTTCGAACCACTCCTCCTTGGTGTTGCATTTGCTCTGTCAGTCAGTGTATAACAAAATTTGTATGGTATATGTATCACGGCTATATTGTCCGGCTCCATGGCTAAATGGTTAGCGTGCTGGCCTTTGACCACAGGAGTCCCGGGTTCGATTCCCGACAGGGTCGGGAATTTTAACCGTCATTGGTTAATTTCGCTCGCACGGGGGCTGGGTGTGTATGTTGTCTTCATCATTTCATCCTCATCACGACTTGCAGGTCGCCTACGGGCTTCAGTTCAAAAGACCTGCACCTGGCGAGCCGAACATGTCCTCGGACACTCCCGGCACTAAAAGCCATACGCCATTTCATTTACAGCTTTATTAAGAAACCTACGTATGGAACTTTTGTTTGCAGATTTTTTTCAAGTAGTAGGGATTTTTAAGTCCAACATTTTAGAACGTAAAACTCACACAAACTTTAGTACGATATATCTCATTACATAAATTATGTACAGAAAAATCAATACGTAGTGCTTTTAAAAGAAGTATTATCTACCTAATTACTAATTTACATTAACGTGTTAATTAATTTCGTGAAAAAATGGAATTAAAAATTTAAAAATAATACTTTGGGAAAACTATTAATTGTATATGAAAGAAATGTTCGTGATATCTCTACTTTTATGTAGGTGACATTCCCACAAAGTTTTGTGAAAATCCATGCATTAGGTAAAAATATATTTTTATCTCCGGAGTGTCGCCTTAACCTAGAGCAGATTTTAAACAATGTACTTACAGTTTCATCCGGTGACGCTTCGTGATAGTACAGTCATGGTTTTCATAAAAATACACTGGGACTATATATTTGTTTTGAACTTAAAAAGCCTAACCTAAATTGAATCGGCAAAATTTAAGTGGTATTTTTATCTCCGCCGAAGTTCTATAGTTTCACTCGCTTGCTGAGTATACATGCATTAACGAAAACCAAGGGAAAATATTCGTCACGACGTAAAACACACCTTATATTCATGAAGAATGGCACAAAACTCGCGAAAACTTCACCTAAAATCCAAGAGGCACACTACAAAACTTCACTATATACCACTATACAAAATTCCTTCACTTCGCGCTTAGCTCTGTGTTCATGCTCGGCAACCTAAATATTTTTCTGCGGCTATCGGACAACATACCTTACACGTACCATCAATGAACTGCTGAAAAAACTTTATACGTGCCAAAATCCAAAAATAAAATATATTCTTCTATATTACAATTGTTTCATAAACTGGCTCTATTGTTATTAGCAAGACGATGTGCAAGTGGCTATACGGTTAACATGTTGATATTTTTCTTGTAGTCTGTAATGTGTGGCGCTGAACACCTTGAGTGTCAAGTATTAAAACCAACATCCCTTACCTGTGCTAGCTGGCCTGTCGAAGTGAATTGCTGTGGGGGGAGGGCCTACAGCCCCGCCCCGCTACCAGGACAAGGTAGCCTCAAGTGCATGCTTAAATCAAGCGACTTGAATTTCGCTGGGGTAGCTCTTTTTCGCGCCGGCAAGGAAATCTAGTTCGCTGGAGAAACTCAACTGCGGCAGTGCGAGCGGATTGTCGAGATAGATATCCTTGGCTTGGCTTAGATGTTTGCAGTTTTTTTAACTTTGTAAAAACGTTCTAAGGAATAATAATAAAATGCAAATATAAAATTATTTACCCCAGCGTTGCTGGGGTAGATAGGGTTCAGTGCAAGCCACTGCCTCGATCTACAATGTCTGTGATTGGTACCACCATGCGAGGAACACCATGATCCTTCGTTACCTGTGATTAATACTATAGGAGAAACATCATGATTCTGCTTTACTAGTGATTAGTACTATTAAGAAGGGCCGGCGACCATAATTTTGGATCCCTTTTGAGAAGCATTATCTCAGAAAATAAGGCATTTTGAATCGGATCCACTGAGTTTTTTTGGATTCATGGTCATTTTTCGTCATCATGCATTTCATTCTAGTCAGTGGATACATTTTGTTTTAACTATCGTTTCATTTTCCTTGCACCTCGTATCATTAAGGGCCGATGACCTAGTATTAGGCCCTTGAAACAACAATAATCATCATCATCTTCATCGTCATCATCACAAATAAAATAACAAGAGCTCACACGGAGAAACTGTATTTTCAGGCAGATATAAGGATACACAGCAGTAAGGTGCTGATACACATTACTATTCAAATGGTCACCATTTTTTGTCCAAGCACTTGTTCAGAGACATCGATGCCGCCATGAAAGGAACGTGCGTCCAGTCCCTGAAGCCACGTTATGAAGCAATTTTGACCGGTCGTATCGTTGTTGAATCGCTTTCATCGTCAACGATCGGTGACTCAAGGTTATGCAGTACCATCTCCCTCAACTCCTCAATCCCCCAACCCCCGCACTAACCAAATTTATGACTGTTTACTGTCTCCTCTGCTGCAACCAATAGCAGATGACTCCTGCTGGCTTTGTCAGTGATAGTCCACGTGGAGTACTTCAAAAGCGTTCCGGTCCTGGAGCCTGCTCGCTTGTCAAATCTCCGGTATTGAACAGCCACATGCAATTCTGTCCAGACACGCTGCTCGCTCTCAGATGCCAAATAATTAAACATTAATCGTTGACAACGTTGTGTGTAGAGTTGGGAAAATCCTGACACCCAGCGGATAGGGAGTGTAAGCCATCTAGGCTTCAAAAGCCTGCCGGTCGGTAACGAGGAAATTGTAAATCTACCTATATCCACTAAGGAAATTCTTAAACGGTGTGAAGAAGTTGAAGAAATCGGGTGGTTAATATCTTCACCGGGGGAGCGATGGTGAATGCTATCAGTTACTGGAGCGTTTATGGGTAACAATACGAAGAAAATGACATGGACTTCTCTCTACAAGCGTCGTGCTACTGTACAACGCCAGACCGCACTCAGCCAACAGTACGCGTGAATTGTCACTGTGCTTCAGGTCGGAGTTTCTTATCCATTCTCCATACAGCCCCTACTTGACATCCATTGATATCCATATCTTCTGACCGTTAAATAAACACCTGTTTGATCAGCCATTCAACAATACGCCATTCAGAATGTCGTCATGACGTGGTTCGAGGGCTTCATCTAGATTTTTTCTAAGCCCACATCGATGCCTTGGAATACCATTGGAACAGGTGTTTAGACAGGAAATATAACTAGGTTGAACTCTAATATATATCACTCAGTGGGTGGTGGCTGTAGAATAACATCCACGGCATCCGCTGCGTGTAGTAAGAGACGAATAAAAGAGGCCCAGGGGCTCTTAACTTGGGAGCCTGGGTTGGTGACAACGGGGCTTTAAGCTGAGTCTTGACATTGCTTCCACTTACTTTGACAGGTTGCACAATTTCATCTATCCTGTACGATCTCCCTTGTTCGACTCTTTTTCTCTTCCGACCTCGACGTTATTAGGTTTTCGAGGCCTGGGGAGCCTTTTATTTTCACGCTCTTCGTGGCCCTTGTCTTTCTTTGACCGATACCCTCATTTTCCGAAGTACCATACTCCTTACATTCTTTCCCTCTGATTAGTGGTGATAGAGGATGGTTGCCTAGTTGTACTTAATCTTAAAACAGTAACCACCACCACCAACACCATAGCAGTGCCTACTACTGTGTGTCCTTATATCTGCCTGTAAAATAAAGTTCCTCCGAGCGAGCTCTTGTTACCTTATTTTTGAAGTGCTGTTGTATATTGTAGGTTTGTTAAATTGCATTGGACATGAAGTGCATTTGCCCTATGCTAAACAAGTAACCTGGAGCTTAACTGGTGACTTTGGGTGACTTGAACAACACAGGAGATGATTTTAGATTAGTTGATGTATTTTACTGTATGTACTGAACTTCCTTACAATATCCACATTCTTACATCACAGAGTGATCCAGTGAATTGGTAACCCTGCGGTCAATAGTCTCATTATTTGGGTATTATATTTTGATGTCATCATGCAATAGTTACCGTACGTATTTATTGTGGAAGGTGGTTTACGTAGATCCATTATTAAAAGAAGTGTTGAACGTGTATTCGGCTCATTACACTCACTGCACAAACTGAGGGACTTTCTTCCTGTCAAAACCAGGAGACTGCTCGTTCAAGGACTAATTCTACCAATATTTGATTATGGTGACGTAGTATATAATAACATAAGTTATTCACTTGGTTCCAAACTTCAACGGGCGTATAATGCCTGCATTCGATTCATTCTAAATGTTTCGCTCCATTCCCACATCAGCCCATTCCTCCATCAGCTGTCCTGGTTAAGATTAGGCGATAGACGCAAGCACCATGCTGTTTCCCTTCTGCACAAAATATTGCGAACAGGTAAACCAGACTACCTGAGAATAGATTTCAGCTACCTCTCTCCCTCAGGTAGAACACCCGCAAGGTCATCAACACGATACCTGTTGTCCATCCCCATTCACCACAGTAGGGTGTATAACAACTCATTTGTACCGGGGACCATACCTTCCTGGAATTTCCTCCCGGATGAAATTAGAGACATAAGCAACCTGGAACTTTTATCTACAATCAGAATAATTTACTCCAAGAAGTACTCTCAAATGTTAGATTAAGTCAAATGAATAAAATGTAAATGTAAGATTAGTAACATTGACAATTTTCGAGGTATAGTTTTAATAATAGTAAATACTAGAAATTCATATTAAAATGTTAAAAACAAATTATGATACTTTACATTTTCAGTTAAATTATATTTCACGTTAATTTTAAATTATATTAAACTTATTTTTAATTTTAACTAGTTATAATGTTCTATTTACACAGGTGTACAATTATATGGTTTGGCATAATAGCAGACTTCATAGCCTGAGCCTCGCCATGTACAGAAAGACATTAATAAAAAAATAAATAAACTGGGCCACGTTTGTTTATCACACATTTTTGTTAGTGTGGAGGGTAATAATTTAAGTGCAGTGTGTTATAAAACTTTTCTGGTGTTAGCTCAAGGATTCGAATAAACCACAAATCCATACATATTACTTCGTCCTGTTGGAACACACTTTCAAAGGCTTTGCACTCCACAAGAATATAGTGGAACAACTAAAAAATACCATTCTTAGTTATTACATGCTTCATATGCAAAAATAATCACTCTTTCGACCTAGAAATGGGTCATATGTGTTCCTTCTTTCTTTCTTTCTTTCTTTCTTGCGAAAATCACAAATGCCACCTGACCTTCACACTCTTTCACCTCGTGCATTAATTCTAGGGAGTGATGACTGCTTGTATATCACAACATATGTTTGGGGCACACAGTTCCCCGATGTACAGTTAATGAAACGTTATGTCCTTGTAGCAAGTTTGGTTTACATTTTTTAAACACGTACCTTTGTTCGTCGGGAGAGCGATGAACAGGATTTACTAGAATCACATAGGTCTGACCTTGATTTTATGATTTCGTCGATGCTTTAGACGACGATGGAAATATATGTTGTTGAATATGATGATGTGCTAGGAAATATATTTTCCCTTCGTGCTTCAGATGAACTTATTTTCACGTTAGCAGAATAATTAATCATATCCTGGGAAAGACGAGGACTTGAAATCCCATCAACCGGCAGAGGAATCCACCTTTCTATTGCGTAAAAGTGGTATTTAGATCACCAGTCGGTCTCAGGTCTGGAATATGTAACGACCGTACAAAGAGTCTAAAATCGCTATCACCTGCAGTGAAGGAATATATTCGTATGCAAATACAATATGCTGGAGTTGTGCCCAATTTTTGAAAAGTGAACCTTATAGTAGTATCAAAAACCAAAAATGTTTTAAAAGAATATGGCCTTTGAGTTTTACTTCATTACCAGCGATTACAGAGCTGTTCTAATTTCCAAATATGTATTGAATATATATATTTGCTAGTTGCTTTACGTCGCACCGACACAGATAGGTCTTATGGCGACGATGGGACAGGAAAGGGCTAGGAGTGGGAAGGAAGCGGCCGTGGCCTTAATTAAGGTACAGCCCCAGCATTTGCCTGGTGTGAAAATATTAATCACGGAAAACCATTTTCAGGGCTGCCGACAGTGGGGTTCGAACCTACTATCTCCCGAATACTGGATACTGACCGCACTTAAGCGACTGCAGCTATCGAGCTCGGTGTATTGAAAATAATCAATTTCGCTGATTTCATTACATTTTGAAACAAATCGTAAGTCTGAATGTGTGTTATACGTGTTTCTTTTGTGAGGTACTCAGTGCGCTGGTGTACGGTTAGTGTCCCTGAAACATAGATGTTCAGTTCCAGGGTTAAAGTTTTAAGCTTTGTTTTCTCGGAAACGTTAAGTTTTGAGTTGTGTCACTGTTCTCGTGAAGGTGCGATATCGGTTAAATTAACTGTGACAGTCTTGTTAGAAGAAAATGAATTCAGATTACCTGACGGTTAATTCTTTACAGAATAGATGCAAAATCGTATTCAGGAATTGTATGAACTGAAATAACCTGTTGTCTCAATAAAAATACGAGATACTATCACTGCTTATTGTACATGATATACCACATTTCCCGTTCTGAAGGAGATTTGGCAGTGCTCCAATAACGTTTATTCTGTGAACACACATAACCATGGGAGTCTCATTCGAAAAAAAGTGTGAATCAATGTCTCTGTTATGAATATCGCCGAGTTAAATGTAAATATATGTCTCTATTATGAATATTGCGAAGCATCCCCTCAGAAAGAGAGCCAACATACTGGGTGGCTGTGTTAAAAATCCTGTTTCACGGTTGATTTATATCATAACAATCTACAACCATATAGTAACTCCTGCTCCTGGTGAAAGACATCGATCATGTTTTCGTAGGGAAAATTTCCAACTGATAAACATGGCATCTAATGTTTCGTCGTTTCACGGTTGATTTATATAATAACAATCTACAACCATATAGTAACTCCTGCTCCTGGTGAAAGGAAAAGGAAAAATTTCCAATTGATAAACATGGCATCTAATGTTTCGTCTGTATGAACCCTGTGCTATCGGTTTAGTTTCTTAGGTTGAATAAAACGATTCCTTACTTAACGAGCTAGAACTTTTACATCCTGAAATCGTGCCTCAAAATCTCGTCGTATTTGAAGATCTGGCGGAGTTAACAACAAATAAAGAACAATAAATAAAAGTGTTAAACAACAAATAAAGAACAATAAATAAAAGTGTCATTCAGTAGAAAATATTGTGCTGTGACATAATACTTGCAATTAAATGTACAAGAAAGAAATATACAACTTTTAATGATGGACTTATAGCCACGTACTGACGAACGCAAGAACACAATTTATGCTTACCAATGCAATATTGATTGTGTCTTTCACGGGGAAACCAGATATACACCTGGTCTTGTGCTGGGTGAGAATGTCAGTTCAATGGATTGCTCTCTCTATGATAAATTAACGGTCAACATAAATTTGACATACTTGTATGTTTTTTTCCTTTCCAGAATACACGCGATCAGAGGAAATAGTGTGATTCATTTAAAATATATTATTTCCTAAGAAATCGTGGTCTTGAGAAAATCGTATAAAGCCAATGAATAATTCTTTTCTTTTCTTTTATAGGTGAGTACCTTCTGACTGCTGACAGAAAAGAATGGAGTCTCTAAGTTGTAAGTTACAAATTACTATATTGATATACACTTTTATTTAAAGAATGCACCGCTTGCATGTTCCTTGAATTTGTTAATCTATTTATTATATTCAAAACAAACGTTTCATAGGAGAAATATATTTATTACATACAGTAACTTATAATCCATGAGACTAAAGCCCCAATCAGATATATACCTCATTTAATGAACCTCCTAACGTGTGACCAAACATCTTACTTTTCATGTTGACAAATCTATTTCTCCCTTGATATGACATCGGTTTTTCGTGTCAGAAAATGACCAGGAAATGTTACGTTGAACACGTGGGAAAGAAACACTTCAGATTTGTGATAAAAAAGAAATGAATGGATGTAGCAAGAGAGTTCGTTAGATCTGTCTGTCTTTACATATATACAGTGTTAATATCTGACGAGATACCGATACTAACTTCGTTCCTTTTAATGGAACAGCACTGCTTCCTTCACCTAAGCGTAGAGTTACGGACATCGAATAATCATAGGTGTGATTCTCTTCCAAACCCGACAAGTACCTCTCGAGAAAATTAATGTCCTTAAATGTTTTTCATTCGCTAGCCACCGCTTGCCTTATCCGAATGAGTCAATAACCATATGGTATTTAATTTCCACCTGACAGTAATAAAGTGATTAACTAAATGTTTTACTGCTGGAGAAATTACCACTATTATCCAAGTTTAAACTACTACCTTTTATCTCTGTACTATGAATGAAAACGAGGTGGTGTCTGGTTTTTCCGGATGGGCTCGAAAACTATTGGACTGATATGGCTGAAATTCGGTAAGGTTGATAATTGGGCTACAGTGAGAATTGATCGTAGAATGAGTTTTTGGTTCAAGGGACTTACATGGGTTAGACAAGGCTGTAATCTTTCACCTTTGTTCTTCATAGAGTACATGGATCATCTAATGAAAGGAACAAAGTTGCAAGGAGGGATTCGGTTAGGTGAAAATTTCGTAACCAATGTGGCCTATGCTGACGACTTGGTCTTGAATGGTAGATTGTTCCGAAAAGCCTGCAGTCTAATATTTTGCAACTTGAAAATACTTATGAGTATGGTATGAAAAAAGCCTTTCAAAGACCCAACTGATGTCAGTAGGTAAGAAATACAAGAGAATTGAATGTCAGATTGGCAATACAAACCTGGACAGATAGATAATTTATTTCAAGTATTTAGAATATGTGTTCTCCCAGGATGATAGTACAGTGAGATTGAATCAAGGTGCAGCAATGCTAATGTAGTGAGTTCGCAGTATTCTGGAAGAAATAAGTCATTTCCCGAACGAAACTATCCTTACATCGGTCAGTTCACAAACAAACTTTGCTTTACAGAAGTGAAATCTGGGTGGACTACGGATATCTTATTCATATGTTACAAGTAACAGACTTGAAAGTAGCGATAATAATTGTTGGTAGAAATAGGTGGGAACAATGGAATGAAGGTGCTCGGAATGAGGAGATAAAGAATAAGTTAGGAATGAACTCGATATACGAAGCTGTACGCATGAAACGACTTCGGTGATGGGATCCTGTGAGGTGATTAGAGGGGGATAGGTTACTGCTATTGATGGTAATAGAAGTAGAGGGAGACATGATGCTGATGATGCTTGTTGTTTCGAGGGGCCTAACATCTACGATCATCGGCCCAAGGGGGAGACCAAGACGATGATTGAAAGTCTCAGTTTCTAACGATTTGAAGATTTAAGAGGCATAGAACAAAACGGGGACAGAAAACTGGTTATAAATAGAGGATTGTGGCGGCGGTTCGTAAATTCACAGAGTCTTGCAGATTGAACGCTGAAAGGCATATCAGTTTGTAATGAAGATGTATGTACTGAACCCATCATTTAGCTGACTAAAGGGTTTATTAAGTATGCATGCATGTATTTACGAATAGATTTGGGCAACATTTTCCCTGTGTCGACTAAAATAATGGTTGGCTTCATCGAGAAATGAAGTGCACCGCATGGCCTTGAATTTAAATTTTCTACAAGGAACGTCATATGCATTTTCTTCATGACTGTAATGGTTTTGTAAAAAAAATCAGATACCTTGTGCTTTTGGCTGTGGTCGCTGTCACTAATGAATGGGCTACTCATTTCAAAGTTGACAAACTTGACCATATCGGTCCTTAATTGTTCCGTATTGACTCGTACACCCGTTGTACTTTATTATTACAACTCATTTCTTGAAAAAGTAGGGGTCAGGTGAAACCCATGCTCGCCATCATTTGTTAAAAGTCGTTGTTCGTTTGTTAACAGGCCAGCTGAAGAATGAGTGTGCCATCATGTGGAAAGATTTTGGATGCTACAGTTGTGCTAAGCATGCTCATCCATATTTGAGAACTGCTGTAGTCAATTTATTGAGCCATTTTCATTTTTAACATCATCGTATTGTATTTATATTCCGTGTTTCTATCTTTTTAATATTGCGCACATACGTTTATCCCTCTTTCAAAAATCCTTCAGCGCAACTGCGATTGAACCCACAAACTTTTGATTATGAATCGAACGCTCTTCCACTAATCCACCAAGGAAACAGTTATTTTGTGAGTTACAAAAAGGACTTCGGATACAACGGCATTAAATTTCCGCTTTTAATTTTTTAACTGTACTGAAATTGAAACCTGACTGTATTCCGGATCTAATTGGTCGCCCACATTGGAGGATGAACGATTTTTTAATAAATCTCTCTCTCTATATATATATATAACGTATTGTGATTATAAGAGGTGTCTTCCTTTTTTTTTTGCGAAATATGCGTGATTTCATTCCATTTACTTGATTGTGCCTTGGCATGTGTGATAAAATGAGAGTTTTCACACATTCTGTGTATGTAGCGAATTTCATATATTTTTATCTGTAGAAGAATGTGTACGGTTTGATTTCCCTGGTACAATAAATATCTATTTGATCCTTTACGCGATGTTGTTGTTTGAGTCGTCAGTCGAGTTTGATGCAGCTCTTCTTCCCACCATATCCTGTGCTGACCGTTTCATATCCACGTAGCAACTCCATTCTACATCTTGTCTAATCTGCTTGCCATATTCATTCCTTGGTCTGCCCCTATCATTCTTACCGGCTACACTTCCCTCACCGGGCGAGTTGGCCGTGCGTGTAGAGGCGCGCGGCTGTGAGCTTGCATCCGGGAGATAGTAGGTTCGAATCCCACTATCGGCAGCCCTGAAAATGGTTTTCCGTGGTTTCCCATTTTCACACCAGGCAAATGCTGGGGCTGTACCTTAATTAAGGCCACGGCCGCTTCCTTCCAACTCCTAAGCCTTTCCTATCCCATCGTCGCCATAAGACCTATCTGTGTCGGTGCGACGTAAAGCCCCTAGCAAAAAAAAAAAAAAAAAAAAAAAACACTTCCCTCAAAAACCAAATGAACAAGTTCTGTGCATCTTAAGTTATGTCCTATCATTCTGTCCCTTCTTTCTCGTCAAATTTAGCTAAATCGATCTCCTATCAACAATTCGCTTCAGTATCTCTTCATTCGTGATTCGATCTATCCATCTTACCGTCAGTATTCTTCTGCGACACCACATTCCAAAAGCTTCTATTCTCTTTCTTTCTGAGCAAGCTGTCCTGCATGTTTCACTACCATACAATGCCACGCTCCATACGATTGTCTCCAAAAACATCTTTCTAATTCCTATATCAATGTTCGAAGTGGGCAAATTTCCTTTCATAGGAAAGGCCGTCCTTGCCTGTGCTAGTCTGTATTTTATGTCCTGCAATCTGCAGCCTTCCCCCCACTCCTTTCAGGAATTGTATATCATATCAAAAATTGAGTGGGAAAGTCCGATGGCATTTAATTATTTCGTACTTTTCCAAAATATAGTGTTAAAAGAACACTGACGGTTCCAATAAAAAGGTGGTCTTTCAGATGGGTGGTTGCTTAATAGAGGTGGTGAGATTTTGCACTGAAGTAACCAAATTATACTACTGTACTTAACTGAAGTAAAAACGCCGGGTGTGATTTATTGAACATTTCTGTTCGATTCCCGGTCGGGTCTGGTATTTTAACCTTCATTGGTTAATTTCAATTGCTCGGGGACTGAGTATGTGTGTCGTATTCAGCATTAGAATTCAACATATGTAGCGCCCTATCTACACAGACGCTCAGGTCGCCTATACGGCGCCAACTCCTAAGACCTTCACCAAGCCACTTTGGAGGCCACACGCCACTATTATTATTATTATTATTATTATTATTATTATTATTATTATTATTATTATTATTATTATTATTATTATTATTATTATAATAGACAAATGAGCATAATTTTATCTAAAACTAGCTGTAGTGCTCGTCGTTGACTGGACAGTCATATAGAATGTGCCAAGTTATTTTACTCCCCAGCTACTTTCCGCCAATATTCAGGCATGCTGTTTTACTCGGGACGCAGCAGTAATCCCACCTATTGGAAATGAGTGGCAGCAGAAGAGATAAATCACATGAGAACAATGGTCAATATAATGTTATTGTTGATCAGTTTTATGAACTTTCTATATTAAAGGCCTTCACATTTAGTCTTCTTCCGACTCTGGGATATTAGAGCATCTAATGTAAAGGCAGTCCTTCCTTCTTTTAGGACTCCCTCTTGTCTTATTCTTCAAGCGATCGTTCCTTTTACAATTCTTTCTCATTTTTTATGAACATCTTCACATTCTTTCTTGTAGATACGGACGGATAACCACGCAGTTTTACATCTTAAGGCAATCATGACAAAAACCATAGCCAATTAACGCTACTAAACAATATTTCCTTGTTAACAATGCCCGGCGTTGATATGGACTAAGTACCAAAAGTCTAAATTCATTGTTCTATTATAGCCGGTACGGTAAAACTGCACCAGACATAAATGATTGGAACTAGTATTCTCTATAACTTTTGTTGTGGAATATGATACTTTTCTATAGGATCAATAACATAGGCATATAAAAAATACATTTTAGGCACCTTCTCTTAAACTACAATTTCATCCATCGTGAATAAATGTTATTAACATTCTAAACTGTAGCACCTTATTCCTAGACTTTACATACGGATATTCATTTAAATTTTGTTCACACATTTCCTTGTGTTCCGGCGTTGATATGGACTAAGCAACAAAAATTGAAATTCACGAATATCTCTGTTATCATAGCCGGGACGGTAAAAATGTTTATAAGACTTAAATGGTGGGAAATTTCATTCTATATAACTTTAGTTTGTAGTGTTTATCGATAGGGCCATTAATAACATAAATATTTGAGAATTAAATTTTAGGCCTTCCCCTGAACTACCATTTCCCTCAGCGTGAATAAAATTATTTATAGCCTATATTGTAGTGCATCATTTCCCGACTTCACATACTAGCTACCATTAAAGTCTCTTCAGTCATTTTCTCGTGAAGCCCGGACAGACAGACAGACAGACAGACAGACAGACAGACAGACAGACAGACAGACAGACAGACAGACAGACAGACAGACAGACAGACAGACAGACAGACAGACAGACAGACAGACAGACAGACAGACAGACAGACAGACAGACAGACAGACAGACAGACATGACGGAAAATTAAATAGTGCATTTCTTTGTTAATGCGGACAAGACCGATACAGAAATAGCAAAGCAAGGCAAAGTCACCTCCGTACAGGCCATGAAGGCCCTGGGAGGAGTGGAAGGTTAAGGCTTCCACCATTGTTAACCTCGGCACGTGATGGGGTAGAGTGGTTAGCTCTACGCCCGGCCGCCTTTGCCCCCAGGAATTAACCTTGTACTCATTTTTGGTGTAGGCTGAGTGAACCTCAGGGCCATATGCACCTCACAGAAATATCACCCTTTTTAAATTTTGAGCAATGTACAGACAAAACTCTTATTTTATCCAGTATATGTAGATTAGCATGGCAAGTAAAAAGTTGCTATAGGCCTACCTTTCTCAGATTTCGCTACACCCTCTCCTCAGATTTAAAATTCCATTACGTGATGGAATTGCTTTACAGCTGGCAGATTTGTTTGAGAAACTTGAAGGTGAGAAAATGTTGAAACTCTCCTTTGCCAGTGTATACGCAGGCTACTTTAAGTATAGAAAAATGAAGAGTCCACAGAGCTCTGGCAAAGCCCTTTCATTACAGTATCGGCGATTGCTGATGGAGACCTTCCTCGCCACTGCAATTATTGACATTGACTTCCCAGCGGACGTAAAGGGAGCGGGTACAAAGACAGGATTGTGGGTGGGAACGTAACAGACTGCTTACTTACAGCAGACTGTGGAAGTCCGCCAGCTGGTTCAGCAGGCAGGCGTGTCGGTTCGGAACAGGAATGTTAAAGAGGAGAGAGGAAGCTATGCTATCCTCTTCAGGGTCAACAATGAACGTTCTAATATTCGTTGTTCACTATTTATTTAACCATTTTAAACTGAATTCCACGGCCTGTTTCCTATCATTCGACCGTGTCAGGAGAATTTATTGGCGAAGATAGGAGTTGTGCCGGCTGCCGAAGCTTGTCGCTCTCCTCTGGTGCAGTGATTAATGACTGAGAGATGATATTTCTTTTATTGTTGAAAACACTTCTTAAGAGACAACGTACGGGTCCCCATACTATGAAAAACGTAAAATTAAGCCATTTCCTCAATTATGCCGAAAGTTGAAAGGCATCGGAAAGATTACACATTGTATTGTATAGCTCTATCAAACTAAAAAGCAAAGTTCAAGAATCACTTCCTGCCCAAATGAAATTCGGAAAAAACTCCCTAAAATTGTCCCTTTCTGTACTCGTTTTCTTTTTTATTCAAACCCTGGCCAAATTAACTTTCTGTAATGTATTGCTTTGTTAAATACCCTCCGATATTTTTTATTTTTTGGAAAATTGTCCACACCGAATGTAGTTATAAAGACTTAAGTGAGACTCTAGATTGACTCACATTAGCGCTCGCAGTGGTGCTTAAGTGAAACAACGCATTGACTCACAATAGCGCTCGTAGTGGTAAAAAAAAAAGGCAAACTGCTAATCTAATTTAATATAATCTAATCGAACAGATAACGGTGAGTAAGAAATGGATTTTAAATTTTAGGAATAAATTGAGAATATCTTCATATTTTTTTATATTTTATTTACCTAAAATTCGTGGCTCATCTCCCTAGGATGTTTTCAACATGACTAGAACTGTGGATTTGTTTTACAAGTTGCTTGACGTCGCTCCGACACAGATAGGTCTTATAGCGGCAATGGGGTAGGTAAGGGCTAGGAATGTGAAGGAAGTGGCTGTGATCTTAATTAAGGTACAGCCCCAGTATTTGCCTTATATGAAAATGGGAAACAATGGAAAACAATCTTCAGGGCTGCCGAGAGTGGGGTCCGAACACACTATCTCCCGAGTACAAGCTCACAGCTACGCGCCTCTAAATGCACGGCTAACTCACTCGGTGAGATGAATTGAAATGATATTGGAGAGTGTTGCTGGGATGAAAGATGCCAAGGAAAACCGGAGTAACCGGAGAAAAACCTGTCCCGCCCGCTCTTTGTCCAGCATAAATCTCACATGCGATGACCGGGGTTTGAACCACGGAACCCAGTGGTGAGAGACCGGTGCCCTGCCGCCTGAGCCACGGAGGCTCTTCTTTAACTGGTATGAAGATCAAATAATTTCCCGTCTGTCGCACGCTTATAGTTCACACGGCAAGTTGAAACAAATGCACCTTTGTACACAGAATGACATGTCTCGACCTAACAATTGGAATTGTTCAGATTCCTCAGATTTATGTTGTAAGTGTATTAGCAGAATAAACCTATCCTAATTTTTCCACGGACAACTGGAACATTTCAATACGTCTCACCTACATATTTTTAATGTTTGTAGCGGAGTGTTTGTGATATTTACTTTATGTTAAGTTTTAGAAGTAGTTCTTACTGTAACACAAATTACTCCAATTCAGGGACTGAAGTTTTGACGTTTTATTACCATTGAACGTTGAAAGAGGAAGTCACGCAAAATTCGATTTAAGACGCCCTGCAAGCTTCTTTCGAATCATTAGGGATGCCGAATTCGTCAAAAACGATATTACGTTACTTGCCTTATATGAATCAGGTTAAAATTGTGAGAGTTGGTTCATTTTTGTCATTATTCTGACCACGCATACCACGGCATACGTCGTACACATTGTAAAATATTTAGCGTGATTATCATTGTCTATTGACTGAAGTTCGACACCAAAATATGAACACAACTGAGATGTGATGGTACATTTATACCAGTTCGGTAAATACGTAGAATAAGTGCATTATGACTACACATACACAATTCGTTAACTAAGTCCTCATTTTTGTAGGGTAGCCGACAGTAGCTGCTATTTCTGCTCTAAATGTACACTGTGTCTGGAAAGAGTTCTCTTGTGTTATTTTGCTATCTGTCTTTCCATTCCTTCATCCTTACTATTGATACCGACATTCGACCTATCCCAGGGATCCCCTGGTTATCAAAGACCATGACGTATCGACATCCCGTCTGATAGGAAATGTCCAATATGAGAAAGAAGTTGATAGAGTATTAACACAGATAAAGGTTCGGACAGCATCTACTGTACCAGTCGAACAGAAGAACGGAACAAATGGGATGGTAAGAATCCCTCGCTTTCTTCAAACTCTTCCCTATTAATGGTTGGCGGGGGCACGAAGTTTTATGATTATTTTGAAAACAATATTCTTGTCATTAGCTGTCCGACTCCCTGGCTGAATGGTCAGAGTTGGGGCCTTCAGTTCAGAGGGTCTCGGGTTCTATTCCCGGCCGGGTCGGGGATTTCAATAGCCTCTGATCAATTCTTATGGATCGGGGACTAGATATTTGTGTTTGTCCCAACACTGCCCTGTTCATATTCAGACAACACACCACATTACCAACCACTATAGAAAAATGCAATAGTTTGTTCATTCCTCCATAGGGTTGGCGTCAGGAAGGACATCCGGCCGTAAAACAGGGCCAAATTCACATTTGCGATGCAATTATTATTATTATTATTATTATTATTATTATTATTAACAAATGCATCACAATTGGGAAATATCCCGGTGGCAATGGTCATTTACAGTAGTGTAGTACGAAAGTGAAGTTAAAACATAATTATTCAACAACAACAACAACAACAACAAGAACAACAACAAGAGGACAACAAGCAATTCCATGGAAATAAAATATTACAAGAAATACTACTAGTGTAACATTCTAATTCCAGCATCATCATGTACACTTTCATACACAACTTAACTATTTCCAGTATTTCCATCCGCGAGTGGTGGTGGTGGGGGTAGTGATTATTGTTTTAAGAGGAAGTACAACTGGGCAACCATCCTCTATATAACATTAATCAGAGAGAAAAAATGGAAGGGGTCCGACACTTAGAAAAATGAAGGTATCGGCCAAACGAAGACAAGGGTCACGAAGGGCGTGAAAATGAAAGACTCCCTAGGCCTCCATGCGTAATACCGTCGGGGTCGGGAAAGAACAAGAGTTGACCAAGGGAGGTCGGATAGGATAGATAGAAGTGAGGAGACTGGAACAAGTAAGTGGAAGCAATGACAGGACTCAGCTAAGGGCCCCGTGGTCGCCAACCCACGCTCCAAAGTTCAGAGCCCCTGCGGCTTCCATCCGCGACCCCACAGGTGTTGGAAAACGCGGTGGAAGGAGATGGTTCTTATGGTTAGCTAAGTTGCCTTATTTTACTTATTTTCTGATGCTATTTAGAGAGAAGTTGGTATACTTAATGAAAAATAGATAAAGGACCTTCACAAAATGTTCAAAAGAACCTGTAACTATCACCAGGAGCGGAGAAAGAAATTTGTTGCGTCCGACAGTGGTAAAAAAATGTTCGCTGCAGCTTGATCAGGGACGAACTTCTTGTGAATTTTAAAGCGTCCAGAGAGATCAGATAGGTGTCAATTCTTACAGAATCCATCGATAATCATATCGGTATAACATACTGACGTGGCCCATAACTGCTGATAATAACTGGCTGTTGCTGACTCCTTGTCCGTTCGAATTATCGTACCCATTTTAGAGCAGAGTATTTCTCCTGGAAAATGTGTCCTTTGCAATTATTAGCACTTGCAACGACCCGACCAATTTAGCTTCTGTATGTTTGTTTCTTCCATGCCTACAAAGTATACTGTCGCACCATTTTCAGCTGAGACCATAAGGTACAGTCAGTTACACGATAAACGGCACAACGGACTAGTTCGCATTCGATTGCATTTTATCAGCTGAAGTCACCGTGATGTATCAATCAATATGCAACTACCAAGGAGTTCATCTTTGATTTGCAAGAGTGAACTTTGATCGCTATGGTGCGTCGTTCTTCATTCGCTACTCGTAGTGTAAGCTATGAGTTATTAGTTTTGTGGAGGGTTCCAAATAAATTCCTTAGAAGATATCTTTGCATCTTCCGCACATTCACTTTCTGGTGTTCTCCCATACACATGGGGAGTCATTAGTAGATGACAGTTTGCTGTTGTTAGTACTGATGATTTCGAATATTTCTAAACGGACAATACACTTGTGACCGTTCATTCAAATAGAAAACCCATTACGGTTGTGCTTCTAGTGGCCACGAAGTCGGACTATTGTTTTAAGTGTGGGTATATAAAATTAACAGCATGGGCACTTGACACTGGCGACCGAGTTTCGAAAGTATCCTAAGATTTCTCATTGGATGTCCTACCAGGCGCCATGTTATTTTTAATGAGAAATCTTAATATTAAGAAAACACATTAAAACCACCGACGAAAATCCCAAACAGACAAGGTGTCTCCAATGACCTAGTCATAGTTGGTGTATGCTGTACAAAGTTCAAAATATACAAGTTTTTCAACATTCTAAACTTCACGCTGAAGGCAAATGGACCTCGTTTTTCCACAGGGCACTTCGCACTCTATATTCACGAGTTCTTCATATTACTATTATTATTATTATTATTATTATTATTATTATTATTATTATTATTATTATTATTATTATTATTATTATTCGTTTCCCTCCTATTTTCTTTCTCTCTTTCTTTTTTCGTTCTCATTCGTATTACAGACTGATCTTGATTCATGAGTGTACCTAACTTTTCCTTTTATACAACTAAAGTGTCCCTTATACACTGTCTGATCAAGAGTATCCGAATATTTCCCTGTTCATGCAAAGTAGAGCCTGGATGTTACCACGATTGCCGCTGCTGCGATAAAAGTGCCTAAATCTGGATGTTGTTCACTGTTATGTGATGCCTGCCGAATGGGTGAAGCTATGAAGCGTAGCGACTTTGAACGTGGGAGTTGACCGTTGAGGACGTGATTTTGAGGTGAAAATGAGAAGATACAACGGCAACGATAGCGCGATCGGGACGGCCACCTGTGTTGACCGATAGAAGCTGTCGAACTTTGAAGGTTGTATGGTGAAATCGCATGATACCGTTTGATACCTCATCCACAGTTGTGCAGCTAGCATCGTGGTCATGCACTAGGGTTTAGGAAGAATGTGGTTCAGAGCTCAAGACTCAACACCGTGTTCAGTGGCGAAAAGTGCCTCACCACCGGTACGTAGACGATTCGCGACGCTTGATTTGGAGAGATGAATCGTGCTATACCATGTCAGTCAAATGGGATGGCTAGGATGTGGTGAATGCCAGGTCTGTCTATACACTGCCCGCAGTGACATTTGGTGGAGGTGAGGAGAATATGTGGGGATGATATGCATGGAAGGGATTTCGTCTTCTCGTAATACTTCAGACCACGTTAATGACGGAAATATACCGGGTGGTACAGATGCCCCTATTTTTTCCCGAATATATGCAACCAGATAGGACGTAAATGCCTCTTAGTCCCATTTTGCGCAACACCTTACAGCAATGTTATGTGCAGTTAACCCGATGTAGACTTCTCCGCACAATGGAAAAATGGTACAAGAGGCAGTAAGTGAGGTCCATCTCAAAAACAATGTACCATTTTATGTAGAGCGGTGTCCAATACTCTACTAATTTTTACGAAATGTTACTATACTGTACAAACCATAAACACGCCTATAGCTGTCGGTAGAGAATTGCGCACCTGATTGGTCCAAGAGGCCATTTTCTTTTGATAGAAAGGGCGGTCGTGGTATCATAGAAAACGTGATAGGGTAAGACCAATTACAGACATGTCAATGCACCACCATTTTGTACAGTCTCATCACATCGAAATTGATAGAAACGTGTTTTGCACTGTAGTTTATAATCTGTGGCACGCAAATGCTATACAGAAGATGTGATAGCTTACGCCATGTAATTACTACCGTTAGAGCGATCAAAAAAGGCATAAAACGGGACCATAAGGCTGTAACTCATCAGTAACTTGTCGAAGCGGGAACTTCCGCTCTCCTCGTGAATACAGAGTTACAAGGATGGCGTTTGTACGTTGCAAATAGCTGCGCGGAATTACGTATGGAAGACGTACCTCGATAGGTTACTTGAAGCAGGAAGGGTTCCAACCATTCTTGAGTCATGCATTTTTTAATGTCATTTCGTATTCGCCTAGGCATCGTTTACGAAGACCTTTCTGAAGTCTCCGATATTCTTCTACGGAAGTTATAATAAACAGGTATCATAAATATCGCCACATACTCACCGATTGTGAATACCACCTGAAACGTAACGCTGGACTCATTCAACCAAGTAACGCGTAGAAAATGGTTGCAACTATCTGGACGTAAGAGAGACGCGATTCTTTAGTTCACTGTGGTGTTTGCATATTCGAGTTCAGAACTTTTAACATCAACGATCAGTATCGAAGCGATAGCCTAGGTAATTCCATTAGTACAGAGCTACGAGACCTATTCTTTGTCGCCTGCAGTGGCTACATGGCACCAATCGCAGCGTGCATACGATATGTTAGCAGGCATTTAGAGTTCGAATCTAGTTACGAGCTTTTCAATTTTATTTTTATATTATACTTGTAAGGCCATTCGTAATAAATATTTAACTTTCTTAAGTCTCAAAAGTAATTTGCCACCCTTACAAAGAAAGCATACTTACGAAAGGAATAATAACATGCGATTTCCATATGGCAAACGGCTACAGGGAATGAAGCGCAGTGCACGTGTTGTCAACATTCTGACCCACCCATTCAACCAAGCAACTGCGCACGTTCGACTCGAAGACCAACTAACAGCGGTCTACACTTCATACGTAGGGCACATGAAACAGCATATCGTAATCCTAGCAGCAACGTGTGAGCACGTACTGTACGGTTAGCACGAAAGCAAACATTATGTATTCACGGGATGATTATGTGAATATGGTACTACTTTATGGAGAAGCAAGGCAAAATGCACGGGAAGCCAGACGCTTGTATCAAGAACGATTTCCTGGACGAAGGCTGCCAACTGCAGATACATTTCGACATGTTGAAAGACGGTTGCGTGCAACGGGGTCATTTCATACATTGCCCTCCGTTCGGGATGCTCCAGTGACGTCTGGAAATAACGACGAAGCTGTTCAAAATGCAATTGCATACAACCCGCACACAAGCTCACGGGCCATAGGAAATGAACTGAACATCAGTCATGTATCTGTACTGCGAATATTGCACCGCCATAAATTCACCCTTTCCATCAACAGCTGCACCTGGAACTTCACGAAGATGACTTTCCAAAACGGATAGAATTTTCGCAATGGATATTACAAAGAGTTGAAGCTGATGCGAATTTCTTAATGGACATTCTCTTTAGTGATGAATCCAGATTTCACAACAACGGAACTGTTAATCGTCACAACTTCCATTCCTGGAGCGTTGAAAATCCTCACTGGATCAGGGGAGCTCGATTTCAGGTACAATGGGGCGTCAACGTGTGGTGCGGGATACTAGGTGACAAGATAATTGGACCATATTTCTTCGAAGGAAACCTCACGGGACGACGCTATCTAGAGTTTCTTCGTGAGTACCTCCCACTCTTATTGGAGGATGTGCCCCTTATGACACGGTTACGGATGTGGTTCCAGCAGGATGGAGCTCCCCCACACTGGTCGTTGGCAGTACGGAACCACTTGCATAGGACATATTCTGGACGAAGGATTGGACGAGGGGGTCCGGTCACATGGCTGGCTAGATCACCTGACCTTACTCCACTCGACTTTTTCCTCTAGGGTTATTTAAAGGAAAGAGTCTATGAGCAGGAGCCTGAGAGCCCGAATCATTTACGGCGGCTCATCACGGAAGCCTGCAGGCAGATTCCACCACATATGTTGCAGCAAGCAAGAATGTCTCTCCTCCACGGTGCTCAGATGTGCATTAACGAAGCAGGTGGTCATTTTGAACATTTGCTTCATTAATTGAATGGCCATGCATAAGCCCATCGCACCGCTGTCGGTACAATCTCACTTTATTGCAAATAGCTCTTTTAAGAGCTCCTTAAAAAACACACATAGCTGAGTACCTGCAATATGAGAACTGATCATGATTTAGATTTGTCGTCAACAACACGACTCTCACGAACATCAACAATGCAATAAAAATATTCGTCGTACACAGGACTCGAACCGCCTACTAACGAACACCGGTACTCTCCTCTAACATTTAGCAAGCTCGGCTATCACGGGTTGCTGTTTAGCGCTGTTGTGTTGCTGCTACTTCTAGTCATTCACCAATAATATTCTCTGTACAGGACGTTTCTGCGACACATAATTTTCACGATTCTTTACCATCAATCGGTATTTTATCATTAATGCTGATTTGCTTGACACGAATAAACGAATTATGGAAAGCGTTGTAAGAGCAGACATTGTAGTGAGTAGTCAAGGTCAATATTTTTTGGTTCGACTATAATCTGCGGGTTGCATAAAACTGCATGAATAGGGGCAGCTGTACCACCCGGTATAATATTATGTTGTCTAGCTGCATTCTGTCTACGGTGGAAGACCCATTCGGATATAGTTACTGTCTGTTTTTACCGTAAAGCAGAGTGTATTTGTGGTTCCGGAAATGGGGGCTGGCCAGCCCAGCACCTCGACTTTAATCCTTTCGAACACCGCTGGGACGAACTAGAACGGCGACTTTGCTGCAGACCACAATGACGCAGCGTTGCAGGAATAACGGCGTTTTGTTTCCTGTCCCGCAGCATACGAGCTGTAATGAAGACCAAACACCCTATATTAATGTCTTTTACTCGTCAGTATATCCGAAGAACATTTAGAGGACAGATTTGATTAGGCATCCGGATAATTTGTGTGAGGTAACGTATTCACCCCTCTAGTCTCACGGATATCTGAATTTTTTTTTTACACAGATTCCCTTGGTTACTTACTTTGATATTTGAAGTAATCCATCAAGTTATATTGGGTTATCACCGAGGTCAAAGTCTTCTCCGTACAGGCCATTAAGGCCCTTGGAGGGGTGGAAGGTAAAGGCTTCTACTATCCGTAACCTCGGCACTCGATGGGGTAAAGTGGTTAGTTCTAGGCCCGGCCGCCTTCGCCCCCAGGAAATAACTTGGTACTCATTTTTGGTGTAGGCTGAGTGAACCTCAGGGCCATATGCACCTCCGGAAATGGAAATCACATTTCTTAAATTTTACGACTTCCTGACGGGGATTCGAACCCACGTCCTTCCGGGCGAACAGAGCACGCCTTTACCGCCTCGGCCAGGTCCCTCTTTGAAACTAACGTGACTTGAAAACTTACATAATGTTGATATCTCTACACATGTTTTATAGTAATTGTAATGGGGAAGAGAAAGACTTTCAAATAACTGTACGGGAATCGAGAGCGTCCAGTTAAGGAGTGGCTTTGGGAATATTTTATCTATTGCGTAAAATGACACAGAAAAACATTAACTGGTGTAAAATCAATTTGTACTAACATTTAAATTCATTATATTATAATTTCAAACAAATTTTATATTCATGTAACAGGAAATTTAGATTGTAACACACAAATCCATATGGATATATCGAAGGAATATTACGGTACGTAAATTTGTGAACAGATGTGAAATTAATATAAACATATTACTCGGAATTATATGCCATTTATAAACTCTGTTAATATATTGAACTCATTTTGTTTAATGTAAACATGATCATCTAAACACCGTCAATTCTCTGTTCGTATAACGCTGCAAGGAGGAGAAAATGCAGTATTATTTAAACGTAGTTTTCTTTGATTTCTCTAATAATAATAATTATAATTATTCTTCTCCGTACAGGCCATGAAGGCCCCTGGAGGGGTGGAAGGTAAAGGCTTCCACTATCCGTAACCTCGGCACTTGATGGGGTAGAGTGATTAGCTCTAGGCACGGCCGCCTTCGCCCCAGGAAATAACTTGGTACTCATTTTGGTGTAGGCTGAGTGAACCTCAGGGCCATATGCACCTCCGGAAGTGGAAATCTCATTTCTTAAATTTTACGACTTCCTGACGGGGAATCGAACCCGCGTCCTTCCGGGCGAACAGAGCACGCCTTATAATAATAATAATATTATTATTATTATTATTATTATTATTATTATTATTATTATTATTATTATTATTATTATTTTGATTACTCTGCCAAATATTGCTTTTAAAATAGAAAGTAAGTTTAAAGTGAGATTTATTACTATGACACTTCCGTCAGTAAACAGGTTACTGGATATTGTATAAATATACAGGGTATATCTTTGATGATATTACAGACTTTCAGAGATGATGGAGAACGGTAAATGGATCAATTTGAGATGAGGAACCGTAGTACGGAAACGTTCGAGTCAAAAGTTATTAATAATCCAAGTTGTTTAACGTCCGTCCGTTCTTAACAGACAGCGGGGTGTCGGAATTTCGTCCCATAGTAGTCATCCCACTTGATTTCTTCTTGTGGGGCCATGAGAAAAGCTTTGTGTATGAGACACCTGTAGAGACTGAAGAGGATCTCTTGGCAAGAAATCTCTCTGCCTGCGACGCTGTTCAAACGACACCAGAGATATTCGAACGGGTACGAGAGAACTTTGTGCGACGATGCCATGCCTGCATTGACGCCATTTCGAACATTTGTTGTGGGACAGCTTGTGAAACTTGTGCACGTAAACGGACTTAAATTTTGCTTAACATTTGACTCGATCGTTTCCGGAATATGGTTCCTTGTCTCAAATTGATCCATTTGCAGTCCTCCATCATCCCCGAAATTTTGTAATATTATCACGGATACACCCGGTGTATTACAATCATTTCGCGATAATTTGCGGAACGAAATGTAGGACGTGGAGTTTAGTTCTTAATAACATTATTGGTTTTAGGTGCTACTAACTACTTCTACACTTTTTGGAGACTCCGATGTGCTGCAATTTTACTCCGTAGAAGTTATTTAACGTGCCGGTAAATCTACTGACATGAGCCTGAAGTATTTGAGCACCTTCAAATACTACCGGACTGAGCCAAGATCGAGGTTTAGTTATTCGTAATTCTTACAACTTGTTGAAAAGGAACTTGGGAGAACTCTTTTCAGCAATGGAGAGAGGAGGGGAGCTGAACATTAAAAGAGCCGTACCGTATTCAATTTCTCAAGGAATTTCCCTGAACGTATATTACCTCTCGTCTTTCTCCAAACTTATTTTAAGTTTCTGCGAGATCAGTGGAATCTCAGGCTCAAGTTAGTACTTGGCCAGGCTCTTACGACCGGATCTCCTCCGTGCCACGCTAAAGGTAGTGAAAATTCACCAGAAGCTACCAGAAGTCGAAACCTGGACACTTCGGTTAAGAGTCATGAAGTGGCTCAGCAGCTGTGCCTGCGCAATCACTGTACATTGTATTATATGATATTTCACGTAGCGTGTCTGTACGTTGATTTTTTCGCGAAAGCTTCATATTTTTATCCATTTGGGGGGTATTGATGGTTATGTAAAGTCAACCTTATGGTGTGGGCATGCGGGCCTGCTTCTTACCCGGAGACCCTGAATTTGATTCCCGGTCAATCAAGGGACTTTAATTCTTGGCTGAGTACTAGAACAGGGTTTATACTGCCTTGCGAGAAAACCGATGAGGCGACGGGTCCTGTTGCGGAAAACAAGCTAGAAATATTTCTCGGAAATAACTCTTTTTTGGAAAATAACTCTGAAGATTTTGAACTTCGAGGACCCACAATCGTGCAAATCATTCTGTTTGGTTTATTAGTCTTGATACTTACCGTACTAGGAATGATCAGTTTGGATTGACAACCTTGGAACCACCGCCACATGGCGTGCAGAGTACCTGTATGTATTTCGTTTTCTTCTTCTACCCTCTAATCAGATATTCACAATTAGATTAGGCTATAATAGCACATTAGCATGTAAGACTATATTAGACTATACTAACTAGCTCGTTAATACAAACTGCCCCTAATAACTTACATTTGTAACTATACTCCATGAACACATTTGCCTGTTAGAATTTAAGCAATATTAATTAAATATGTTTCCACTTTTAACGACAGTAAATTCAGGTCAAACCATTATACATACTGTAAATAAATCCAAAAAGCCGTAGGGACACAGATAAAACTGACCCGCAACACAATCTCAACAGAGCAGGTTGCTCCCAATAAGAACACAGCGGCGAAATGAACAGGAAGAAAATGACAGGCGTACATATGCAAACTGCACAGCAACTCCGCCCAGCGGAATGCCTGTCTAACCCCAACTAACCGAATATACAAATAAATCGTGTATATTACTCCCAATTCCGCATTTACTTGGGGACAAAACATAACGACGTCGCCTCACACCACTACTCACCAGCGCCAGCCCAATGTCTATTACCACCTGATAGGATTTACTACGTCTCCGGTAGCCGGAGTTGCCAAATCGTCTACTGCACTCGACAGGAAGAAAGGGTGAAAACTGAAGAGAGCTTTCAAAGGTAGGTAAAAGGATATTCAGTAGGATAGCTCTGATACGCATTACTATTCAACATGGTCACCATTCAAGTTCAAGCACATGTTACAAAGGTACGACATGCCGGCTTGGAAGACATGTGTGTCTAGTCTCTGAAGCCGCATTATAACGGCATGCTGAACGACCATATCGTTGTTGAATCGCCCACCACCCAGGTGCCTCCTTAAACGTCCAAAGATATGGAAATTACTTGGTGACAGCTTCGGGGCTGTAGGGAGGATAGTCCACAACCTCGACCTGAAGCGCCGTAATAAGTCACACGTAATGTTGACTGCTTTTAGTCTGGCGTTATCGTGCAACAACATGACGCCTGTTGAGAGAAGTCTAAGGCGTTTACTGTTCATTGCTACCCTCAAACGCTCTAGTGCGTCGTAATAGATCGCAGGATTTATTGTCACTCCCCTGGGGAAGAAATCGACCTAAATGCAGAAAAAGGGGACAGTTTAATTTTGCATTTTCGTTTTAAAAGCTGACGTTTTAAAATTTTTAAATTATTTCTGTACCTCGTAAAATGTGGCGTCCATACACCTCTTTCCTCTATCACGGGTGTCTCCCGGCCATCCGTCTCTTTCCCACTTACTGAGTTAATTGGCCGTGCGGTTAGGGAGACACAGTTGTGAGGTTGAATTCTGGAGATAGTGGGTTCGAACCCCACTGTTGGCAACCCTATGAATGGTTTTCCGTGCTTTCCCATGTTCAACCAGGAAAATATTGGGGCTGTACCTTAATTAAAGCCACGGCCGCTTTCTTCCCACTACGAGCCCTTTCCTATCCCATTATCGTCATCTATCTGTGTCGGTGCGATATAAAGCAACTTGTAGAAAGAAATCTTTCCCACTCATTCGCTATCTCACTTGTTTGGGGCTCGCTGTCAGCCCTAAGTGTCCGGGGTAACGCGAGACAAGCATGATGGCTGCCCACTTGGAATTGCCTGCGTTAACCAACACACAAGGAAAAAAGGCCAACTGACTTCCGATGTCAGTTCACTGTAAATGAAAAACAGCATCGATGCTGCTAAGGCAGTTCACAGATGTTCCACGAAGACATGACTGTTCTGCTCACACTGGGGTAACTGATTGCGTCACTGTATTTAAACGAGGAGATGCCGTCGCTGCCAGCAATATCGCTCATCAGGTGCTTAATACGTCGTAAGGAGCATCGAGTCTTGAAGGAGTTTATGTAAGTATTTTTGGTAGATTTTAGTATTTAACGTGGCCTTCGAGGGAAGATGTCTCTTTATTTGCGGTTTGTCACGCAAATAATTTCATTATTATCAGAACAATGTGGAATAAATCTCGTCTCTGGTTAGTATGAGAGTCATTTTTCAAATACTATCAGTCCTCTGCCATTTTGAACGAATCCATTCTCTCCCGCTGTTTTGGTTTTGAATAATGACTTTGAACAGTATTTCATCATTTATTCCGGATTGTACAGCTTCAGCTGTTCGGTCGAAAATGATTGCGTGAGCTAGTGAATGATAGCTGGAGGGAGTTTCTGGTTTATATGAATCCAAGCCTCCGATCACCGGTCAAACTGAAGGAGAGAGCCTTTGTGTCAGGCGAGCGATTGATGGTCTAGCGTGGAGATTTACTGCGCCCTATATTGAGTTTGTGTAGCAGTGGCGACAAGGCGACAACAGAAGCGAGGTTAAACCTACTACAAGATGTGCGGACAGCGATGAATAATGAAACAACCAGTACTCGGGTCTCCGAGACGAAACGGGAATTTCTTCCCACTTATAAAGTTCTTTGGCACTTCCTTACCTGTCTGCTACTGTGAACTGTACTCTCTTGGAATTCACGCTGTGGATGTGACGTGATTTATTTCCTGAGGACGTAACTATTCGAAGTCAGAAGAATACATCCGTGTGCTTCAGATCAATAAAGTGAGCAACTGTTGGCCCGTTTATTATGGACCTAACCGACTATTAAGTGATAGTTCTATGTTCGGCGATATCTTAATCTTCTATCTATCTATTGATCTATCTATCTATCTATCTATCTATCTATCTATCTATCTATCTATCTATCTATCCATCTATCAATATATCATAGTCCTTATACATGTAATTTATAAACCTGATGTTTCATCGCCTCCTTCACCCAGGCCCACGAGGAATCAACATTTTTTCGGCCTCACTTCTTGCCGAGTAGTTCCTCGTTCTTACTGACGTGCAAGTTACCGTTCTTCTTACGATTTACGGTTTTCTTCCTCAAATCCCCGTGTCTGGACTATAATTCTTATTCCATTTTGATTTGGTAGATTTGGTGATCCTAATATAATGAGGTCTTTTTCAATTAGTTTATACCACTTCGATCTTATGGCCTTGTTTGGCAGAAATGTGTATGTGTTATGGGAACATCTGATAACGTTGTAAACATTCATCGCAATCGCATCATATCTATGATTTTTAAACAGGTAATGAATTCCACTTTTAACCTTTACCCTAAGGTTTTTGTCATATATTTTGTTCCTTTATCCCCAGTTTAATATAAGAATGCAAGAAGTAGATAACGACCAAGATTTTTGAAACAGTTTTTGATGCGAAATTGCAGCCATGTTTGCCCCCTATCGATCAGTATAACTACATTGTATAAATAGGACAAATTCTACTAAAAATATGGACTTTAATTTTATAGTGCTCCTCGTTGAGTGCAAGATCTAGATAATAACCGGAAGCTTCCACCTCTTGTAAGAAGATCAAGCGCAAGGAGGAGTAAATCTTTTTACCTGAAGACTGGTATGACGTTACGTCTTCAGCTTTGAAGAAATTCAGTGTAGTGTGGGTAAACCAGGAAATGATACTTGATTTTAAAGGACAATTTCAACCAGCATTTAAGAAAGTAACAAAAATCGGAACTGAATCATTTATAGTACGTAGATATCGGAAATCATTTTATGAAGAGAGATAAGTGTATGTTTATATTGGTCAGAACACTTTTGTTCAATCAAAATGTTGTTGATGTCGAAATAGATCCCTACTATAGATGCACCAACATTATATCATACTTAACTGTCACTCGAAGTATATTCCTCCAGTACATTTGCAAAGGTACATGGACCTAAAATGCGGAAGCATGGCTGGAAGTTTTATTATGAAAATGAAAGTGTTGAAATATGATAAGCTTCTTCCCTTATTTTTTGAGACTAAATTTATGTTCTGATCTTTCAAAATAATTTATATGAAAATAAATAAAATTCTTACAGACTTAAATGTTCATACATTAGTATCACGTAAAATTCTAACTTTCGAGTGCAAGAATTGATAAATCCTACACGTGTTTTATTACATTTTTCCTATTTTCGGATGACGTACAAATCTGAAAGGTTAATGATGATGATGATGATGATGATGATGATGATGATGATTGTTGTTTAAAAGGGGCATAACATCTAGGCCATCGGCTCCTGAATGTTTAAAAGAAAGTGCACAGTCACATACATTTGTGAATTAAATACAAATGTTCTCCAAGATGTAAATTTAGCATAGTGTAAAATGTTTTTCTCAGAACTGTACTTTTGTTTATTATCTAGTTCTTGTACTCATATCTTCAACTGTTTCTTTAATCCTTCTTGTTGCAGATTCTATGTTTCATTTCTATATCCCACAGAAAAATTATGATAATTGTATTACCTCACCTACCTTGAGCAGGCAATTTTGTGTTTGATGCCATTTAGGCTGACTACGTTCCATTGTATTCAGCCAGGTGACGAAGAAACCGGAACCATGTTGGGTGACTGATAGCTGAGGTTTTAATTTCTTATGTCAGGTAAACATTATATGCCACCAGATGTTTACAATCGAACAACATGGAATTCCAAATGGGCTTATCTCTATCTGAGGTTTAACTTTCATTCGTCGGGTAAACACTATGTGTCACCAGAGATCTACATTAGTACGACATGGAGTGGTAAATGGACTACGACTTTCTCTGTCGGGTGTGAAGTCGCGATATTAGGAAGATGAGGTCAACATTCTACTACTCGCTCAATGACGGGGCTGAACTGGGAAGTAATTGTAAATGAAGTGTTCAGCAATACGGAGTATGTACACAAGGTATGGAACAGATCGTCTTCACTCGTATTATTCGTCGCTGTCATGGGTAAAATAAGATATTTATACGAGATGCATATAGGCGAAGAATGGCAGTAATTAGAAACACACAGCTATTTATGTAAGTAGTAATGAAGCACGTGAATAACATTACTAAAACAAGTCGAAAAATAAAGAATACGTATAATGATTAAAGTTTTGTTAGAAGCAAAGTAAAACCAAGCCATCTCCATACATGCCATAATGGCCTTAGCGGGAGTGTAAGTCAAGGGCTTCTACTATCCGTAGCCTAAAAGAAAAGAGACAGAGCGATTAGCTCTATGCTCAACCGCCTTTGCCTGAAGGAATAAGGATGGCGGTGTTAGAATTCTGTGTAAAGATATATCTATACAACTTGATACATCTAAAAAAGGTAACTAAATATTTGTTAAGATTAAAGAGGGTAAACGGGAGGTAAATATTTAACTTAGCATACCAACAGCATATGAAACACCTACACGATGATTGCTGAGTAACCAAGGTGGAAAGGGTGCTGGTAGAAGTGGAATGGGAAACTACTGGGATAAAAAGTTTCAGAAGAAGAAAATCTGGTGTGTTAGGGCGACGTTAAACAAGTAGCAAAAAATGGAGATAGTCACACTTAGGTTCAAATGCCGGGGTAGTAATTATAAAGCAAAAGTAGAAGGAGAGAAAGAATTTTATACATTTATAAAATAATTGAAAAATATTGAATCGTACTGGAGAGGACAGCAAAATGTTCGTATAATAAAACTGTGGAAAAAGAGAGTAAAAAAGAATAAAATAAGCGTTAGTTCAACTAATGAAAGGTAGTATACATGTTTTCTTAGATTATACAACACTGTTAACATCTAGGACAAAAACGTGACAATTTGGAGAATGGGTGTAAATTAGGCTTAATTATAATTAAATGTTTAACGTAGTAATAGAAAAACTAACTACAATAAGGAAAATCATGCACGTATAGTCCGGCTCCATGGCTATATAGTTAACGTGCTGGCCTTTGGTAACAGGGGTCACGGGTTCAATTCCCGGCGGGGTCTGGACTTTTAACCATAATTGTTTAATTCCCCTGTACCGGGGACTGTGTGAACGTGTCGCTTTCTCTTAGGAGACCACACGCCATTATTATTATTATTATTATTATTATTATTATTATTATTATTATTATTATTATTATTATTATTATTATTATTATTATGCATGTATAAAACATTGGATTACAATACATGATTACTTTCTCCCTTTGATTCTATTCTAATAAACATAGTAGTTATTTTTGGTATAGGCCGAGTGAATCTCAGTGCCATGTGCTTCTCTGAAAGTGTAAACCTCATTTCTAAATAGTTTGGGTTTTTGACAGCGAATTACTCCGATGTTCTTTCGGGTGAACCGAGCACGGCTTTACCACCGTGAATAGACAATCCTCTGAGCAAATAAATAACAGGAAATGAAGTTTATTAGTTGTTTTATTTTATAATTGGCTTTACGTCGCACCGACACGTAGGTTTTTCGGCGACGATGGGTTAGGTAAAGACTAGGAGTGGAAGGGAACAGACCTTGGCCTTAAGTAAGGTACAGCCCCAGCATTTGACTGGTGTGAAAATGGGAAGTAACGGAAAACCATCTTTGGGGCTGCCGACAGTTGGGTCTGAACCCACTATCTCTCAAATAAAAGTTTTGTTTATTGAGTATTCAGCCCTAAGGCTGGTTTGATCCTCAACAGCTCCACCATTATCTGTCAGAATGCCTTTGCATACTATGAAAATGAGGAGTAAGCTTGTTTCCCCGCTACTTTCCTCACCAAAAAGTAAAGTATTTGGGCTCAAACAAACGCATTTACAGCACAATCCCGTGAGGGATTATTTCAAGGTCCCTTGGTGCACCGGTGATATTCGTATTTCTGCAAACTTCTACAGTCGTCCACTAGAGGCCTCTATATGCCATGCGATATTCGACCTTTACCTACCGCTACTCCAGTCGAGACCCTCCAAATGTCTTCGTAGATGTAAGTGTGAGCGGGAAGATGACGAAAGAGTACCTCAAGACTTTTTTAGGTCAGTTTTGAATCCACATTTGCCGACAAAGTCAGTACTACTTCGTGACTCCTGGTCTGGACACAAGGATGAACAAGTACTACTGGAAGCCTCTCAAGGAAAAGCTGTACATTTAAAAAATCATTCCACCTGAAACTACAAAATATGCACAACCTCTGGACTTGTATTTCTTCAGGCAATATAAAATATACGCCAAGGGAATAACTACGTTCCTAACATGCCGCCCAACTTGCATGAGAAATTCGTTAACATGAAATTGCATTCTGTCATTTACAATAAATTATTATCCGCAGACGAATATATAGACCAACGCTTCATTATGCATGTCAGAACGCTGGCTACGATATTGGGGAACCTGTGGACAACTTGAAAAGTGTTATTGACGTGGTGTTCAGAAGTGATATTATGGGATGTGCATTATCAACATGTTATCAACTTGCTTTTCTTCACTGTGCTGTTTGTAGACATTCATATAGCTTTGAGGATTTTATTAAAAGTCCTCACTTGCATTTATAATTAAGATATCGGCATTAAGTTTGGCTTCTACAATGACATATGTAGTGACATCTACAGCAAGTTTGCAAAGTCTTGCAGAAAAAAGACACTTGCCATCATATTGAGCGGTACCCAATGGTCCTTTAGCCCAAATTTCATACAGATATGTTTGTTCCATCCCAAATACTTTCCTTGTAAGCCAGAAGTTATTACTTTGGCGAGCCCACTGAAATGAGTGCACCAATAGGTAAACTGAGAGTCATTTTCACACAATTCATCTCTGGGAATGGCGTTACTGGCATTCCTCATACTTCAGTCGCTTTCACATCGTCATAGCCAAGGATAAAACTGAGACAGCCCAATGAAAGCAGTATTTTGATTTAGCCAATACTACAAGACGTGTTCTGGTGTGTAAACTCTGGGTTGTGGCGACAAAAATACAAATTGTATTGAACTACAGTCGAACTTCGATATCTCGAACCTCCATCACTCGAATTTTCAGTATCTCAAATTAACTTAAATTTCCCGGCCGTTTGTCCTTTGCTTCACGTGTATTTATTTCTCTATTACTCGAAATTCGGTTACACGAATTTCTCGATTTCTCGAAGCAAACATTTCCTTCCTTGAAGCAAACAAAGTCTCACTTCTTATTCTTCTTTTCGTATCTGATCCGGTTAATGTTGGAGTGGAGACAGAACAGGACATGATTAACATATGTTCTAGAATTTAAATTCCTAAATATTAAACACAAATAAACATATATAATATTTCTAAATATTTGAGTGTGACTTGATAGAATCTGATGATATTCTTTTAAGAACGAAACACGCCATTCTTTGTTTAATGGTGTGTACTTTTGTCCCCCGTTAGATTTTTTTTTTGCAAGTATGTTGTAGTATAATATTTATATTTAACCTGTGCGTTCGACAGACGGAAGAGTTTTTAAGTTACATTTAACTGAGTCGACACTTGAAAATATGAGTTCCATCTTAACAAACTTTTGTTCTTCTTATTATTAATCTCTTCTCTTCTCTTCTCTTCTCTTCTCTTCTCTTCTCTTCTGGTACCATTTCCTCACAAAAGGTTGGCGCCCATCGTGAAGTAATTTCTCCTACTTTATGTTTCACGTATCGCGATCTCTTGCTAGCTCTACCGTGATTGACAGACCGACCACGTTCATGTTTCACTTCCACCTTGCCTGCTGTGATCAGTAGTATCAGGACTGATTTGACATTTCGAAAGATATGACGTAAATCGGCCCCCTTTCTGCGTTTTGCGAGGATTTAGGACTTCACATAATTTCATGGCACGACGGAGAACCTTGTTGGCGAGGTGGTCTGCTGATAAGATCTAGACCATTCTGAAATACATCCACATTTAAAAGACATGCGTGTCGGTTCATTCAGGAAACCTTTGGCACCGCAAAACATAAGCTTCACGATACGTCAAAGAGTTCAGAATATGATGATTCAGTTACACACAAGATATTTTGATGTCAGAAATACACACTTTGAAATGTCCATACTGGTTTCAATTTATACATCCAAATCCCATTCTTGTGTTGGCCAGCGCCCTAAAATGAAAATCCTCAGCCTGTTTCCAGTTCGGGTCAGTAATGGAATGAATGAAGCCCCACCTAGCGGCGAGGACAGGAATTATGCCGGTTGCCGAAGCCTGTCGTAATCCTCTGGGGCAATGATTGATTACTTAGAGAGGAAATGAAATTATATTGGAGAGAGTTACTGGAATGAAAGATGACAGGGAAAACTGAAATACCTGGAGAAAATCCTGTCCCGCCTCCGCTTTCTCCAGCACAAATCGCACATTTAGTGTCAGGGATTTGAACCACGGAACCCAGCGGTGAGAGGCCGATGCGCTGCCGCCTAAGCCACGAATGCTCTAACCAGAGTCCTAACTATTTGAAATGTAACACCCTTTCAATAATGTTTCCATCATCGGTGATAACAATGTTGGTGATTTTCTGCTTGTTAATTGCCATGAATTTTGCTTCATGATTTTATTTAATTTATTTTGCTTACTTTGTTGATGCTGTTTACAATTAGTACTTGAAGGTCTTATAAATTATCAACAAATGTCACCACCTGTATGCAAGCCCCATCCCGTGTTTTTCTGAATGATTTCACAAAGACTGTAACAGCTCTTAATAGACAATCACTGAAAGTAAACATTAACAATAGTTTTCAGTTGACTGAGGGAGTGGCTGCGCCGTTTGGGTCACGCAGCTGCGAGCTTGCATTCGGGAGATAGCGGGTCGGAACCCCTTTGCCGGCAGCCCTGGGTATGGTTTTCCGTGGCTTCATATTTACACATCAGGTACATTCTGTGATAATAAATCAAAGCCATTGTCGCTTACTTTCTCCTCTTTGCCCTTTCCTTTCCCATCGTCGCCGTAAGACCTATCTGTGTTGGTTGGTGCGACGTAAAGCAAATGTTAATAAATGTAGTTTTTACTTCGATCTTGGCTGTCAGAACTTGATGATTATTGTCCATTGATTCATTCTGAAAAATCTGTTGAAAGCCTGGAAAAAGTGAAGATATTGCCAGATTCAACTGATCCCCATGATCGCTACTCCATTCTAACTGCGTAATGCGGACAGTGTCAACTTCAAAACGATAGAATCTGTAGGCCTACTCTTCTCGTAAGCTCAGAGCTTCCGAGTAGAATTCCTAAAAAGGACCAGCAAACTTTCAAGCATTTCGGCATGTCTTTACAGAGAATATACTATTTTTGATAGCTAAATTAAGTAAAACTGATTATGATAGGCCTTTAAACAAGAAATTGATTTACATTTATATTATTATCCAGCCGGGCTGAGTAGTTCAAGTAGTAGAGCGTCTTCAGAGAAAACTGAATTGAAAGTTAAACCAACGGCTCATTTGTACTGAAAATAAAAGGATAAAAACTGTTCATTTAAAGCATAGGTGGGCAATGAAGGAGCCCCGCTTCTTAAACTAACGGCATGAGTGCGGGACGAGCCGAGAGACTTCTAATAGTTTGTGCTGTAAAGACTAGATGGCGATATGCGGAGTCAAAGCGCAAGCAAAACCACAGCAGTGTACCAGGCTGAGTGTATAAATGTTTGCGCAATACAATCGCAGGTATATTTCGATTGTCGTTGACTGTTTATGCCAGGGCCTCTCAGAGTGAATGCACCGGTGCATTGCGTGACGCAAGGTGTAAAAGATGATTTTGTTAGGTTGACCAGAGTGCAGCCCCCACTCCTCGATTTTGGGCAATAGCGCTGTATCTCCCTTTCCCTACGCCTGTCTCGCTCGCTGCACCTGTCTCCCCCTTCCTCACTTGCTCCGCTGCGCTCCACCGTCCGAGCCAAGTTGAGCCGAGTTTAGGCGAGTCACCCCGAGACAAAACGCTGGTCGGAACCGAGCCGAGTCGGACTGATGCACTGCGCACAGAACCTCTGCGCCTCGGTTCGCATGCGTGAGATTTTGGGCGTTTGATAGGCCATGGTTTATGCTGTATTTTTAAACAAACCTTTATGTTGGCCTACAGTATTTCTATGAGTACAGTTAGTAGTCAAAGGAGTAGCCCTATTTAGTTATCGCGTATAGAAACAATTAATTTTGTTTCCTACGCCTTACCTAATCAAATGAATGTAATTAAACTTATTTACTAAGCACAAGGCATTTGTATACACAATAATATTTTTTTTTTTCCTCGCCATAATCGAATGCACTGAAGAGAACGAGGTATTAGGCAGAATATAATGGTTAAAAGTTTAAATCTGTTTAGATACGAGCCCCTTCACTAATTGTAACTGAGAGTCGTGCAAGCAGCTACTAGGCTGTACCTTACGTCAGAGCTCCTTTACCGGCCTGAGCTGGAGAACTGCTCATTGAGCCGAATTGTGTTCGCCTTTGATTAAAAGGAACCACTGCCCAGTAGTTCAATATCAAAGTAACCATTTTATAAAACCTGAAAATGGTTACCACCTGATTCTTTTCTTGTAAAATGGAGACTTTGCGTTTCATATCAAAACATGTAACAAGAATATTATTTACGAATAGTTCCTTTCGCTAAAAACAGACAATTACATATCACACTCAAAAATACCACCTACTCAATTCTAATAATGTTGAAGGTTGTTTCCTTTATGCTTAATACCGTCCAATTCTTCCTGCATTTTACAAATCCATATTGGTCTTCTGTATGAACTGAAGACAGATCAACTCGGCAATGGCAATGAACAGTCCTTGTGAGAACAAGAAGCATTGTCTCACTCCTTTACTTGTCTATATTATACTATAAAGAATAGTGTTCCGTACTTGAAGACTGTGGCAATCTGATTTTCATTCTTATATGTCCTTGGCACTGACATTTTTTTTTTTTTTTTTGTATGTGTGCTGTGAGTGTTCCTTGTACATGGAGGATGACCAAATGTTGTACCAACAAAGGTCAATTAAATAAATTAAGGAAACAAAAATACTATAAAGAAACTCATTCTTCTTCTACACATTGCGGGGTCGCGGGTGCGATGTGTGTCTCACATGTGGAGTTGTTCCTGTTTATGGCCGGATAGTCTTCCTGACGCCAACCCTATCTGGAGGGATGTAATGACTATTGCGTATTTCTGTTATGTTGGTAGTGTGGTGTGTTGTCTGAATATGAAGATGAGTGTTAGAGGAAACACAAACAACCAGTTCCCGAGCTGGAAGAATTAATGACACGGATTAAAATCACCAACCCAGCTGGGAATCGAACCCGGGACCCTCTACACCGAAGGCCTCACGCTAAGGTGTCGAGCACTAGACTATTCAGAAACTAATTATTTGATTATTTAGTGCCGGCAGTGTCCGAGGACAAGATTGATTTGACTCCCGTAGGCGACCTGCGCTTCGTGATGAGGATGAAATGATGATGAAGATGACACATACACCCAGCCCCCGTCCCAACGAAATTAAACAATTATGGTTAAAATTCCAGACCCGGCCGAGAATTGAACCTAGAACCCCTGTGACCAAAGGCCAGTGCGCTAACCATTTAGCCATGGAGCCGGACGTTATTTGAATGTATAATGTTTACTCACAAAGGTGCACTTCTTTCTTCCATTTTTTCCTTTTTCTTTTTTTGCTAGTTGCTTTACGTCGCACCGACACAGATAGGTCTTATGGAGACGACGGGATAGGAAAGGCCTAGGAGTTGGAAGGAAGCGGCCGTGGCCTTAATTATGTTACAGCCCCAGCATTCGCCTGGTGTAAAAATGGGAAACCACGGAAAACCATCTTCAGGGCTCCCGACAGTGGGATTCGAACCCTCTATCTACCGGATACAAGTTCACAGCCACGTGCTCCTGACCGCACGGCCAACTCCTTCTTTAAAACTGTTAGCAGCTAGATACGGAGTAATACTCTTATTATTCGCTTTACGAACTAAAAATGAGGACCAGTTCCTCCAAACTCTATCCCTAGAAAGTAATTCCGATACTTCGAAGAATGACGTGTAGGCCAAAGAAAAGAAGTCTCTTCATAGCCGATAATACAGTATCTTCTGTTCCTTCTCTCAGAAATTTTAAGAATGGTAGGTAAATTCGCTGTTTCTCCCCTTGAAATAACAATTATCTCCACCGAGAATAAATCAACGGTCTCGTCACAGACTGTACAGCACTCAACAAACCAGTGCTACCAACTTTATCCCTCTCTCCGCAGTAAACACGCATGTTCGCGACGTATCCTACATCTGAGTTTCCACGACGACCGTAAATCCCTGTGCCACTCGTATCGACCCGACTACTCCAGCCATTTAGGGTAGCGCCCTCTGAGATTTCTCTTAGGGCGCAATGCTCTTAGCTAGAAACACAGCTCCATTACCACGACAGCTACTATCTTCATTTAGTGGTGACTTTACGACACCGTAGATGGAGACTTTAACCACCCCTACTGTAATAATAATAATAATAATAATAATAATAATAATAATAATAATTTGGTTTTGGAATGTCCTTTAAATTTATTATTATTCGAAAAATGAAATGGCATATGGCTTTTAGTGCCGGGAGTGTCCGAGGACATGTTCGGCTCGCCAGGTGCAGGTCTTTGATTTGACACCCGTAGGTGACCTGCGCGTCGAAATGAGGGTGAAATGAAGGTGAAGACGACACAAACACCCATCGCCCGTGCCAGCGAAATAAACCAATTATGGTTAAAATTCCCGACCCTGCCGGGAATCGAACCCGGGAACCCTGTGACCAAAGGCCAGCACGCTAACCATTTAGCCATGGTGCCAGACTTATTATTATTATTATTATTATTATTATTATTATTATTATTATTATTATTATTATTATTCAACATTGACAAAAGAGCGGCGTGCAGTGAGGTTTTGGTGCAGTAAATGTTTTAAAAGATATTTCTTATAGTCTCATCACTTTCTTCGTTTTGGCATTTTTGAGCTCTGTCCAACTAACTTCGCAAAAGACAGAAAGTTTTCATTTGACATATATGGTATATTCCACTTGCTAAGAATGGATGTTCAAAGTTTGTTTAGGTAATGCCATTGCTGTTACATGTCACGAGTGTTTGTTTCACGTCTTCGGCAATTTTAAAATGAATACAGTTATAGTAGGATGGTTCGAAATCAATGTAGGTAGTAAGTTATGTCTGGAGCACTTTTATATTAATTTACAGAAGACTAATTGTTCCACGTGAAATGACATCGTCGGGATCAATTGCTCTTGACGACGATGAACTTACCTTACCGAGAACCTCTATCAATAAAATGATTAAAGAAATACTACCCAATATACAAGAGTTGCAAACGAATCTCGAGAACTCATTATTAATTGCTGTACTGAGTTCATTCATCTTCTGTCTTCAGAAGCTAATGACATTTGTAACACTCAGCAGAAAAATACTATTAATGTTGAACTCGTCTTACAAGATTTGGACCGACTTGGCTTTGGTGATTACCGTGCAGATGCTGAGGCTGTTCTACGCGACTGCAAGACAGTAGCAGAACGCGATGAATGCAAAGTACAAGACTTGAATGCCTTGGAATACCAGAAGGAGAATTGTTACGACAGCAGCAAGAACTGTTTCCTAAGTATTCCGTTGCCTCATTGAGAAAATCAAGTCGATACAGCAGTTTAGAAGGTCGCGTGGTTCGTTCTATATTCTTTCCTGGACAATAGCGTATCGATAAGAATATTTCAATTGTTGTATGGTCACATAATGTATATAGAAACAAAATTTAGCAGTTGACAGTCCTGGAAGTGTTGTACCCTTATATCTACTATATCTTTGTCACATTCTGCTAAACAGCCAACAACATGGCCACTGGTTTTCTTGTGGAGTGGGATTTCACTGCATCAATTCTTTGACAGTGAAAAATTGCTTTACGGCCAACAACATGGCCGCTAGTTAGGCGCAGAGATTAGTTGTTATTTAATTAGGTGTCTCACGCCCAACAACATGGCTCTCAATTTTATATAACTGTTACATTAATAAGTGTCGGTCATCGGGGCCTCTTCCTGCAAAAGCAGAGGAAGAAAGTGCGTGAGGAGTAACAACCTCGTTAAAAAGACAGGATTCAGTCGGCCCGGCTGATAACATCCTGTAAGGGCCCCTGCGTAGTACAGGTAAAACCTGGTCAACGGCTTCTGAGGCGGGCGAGTGTGGTTGATACCATCTTAACGGTAAAGAAAGCGGAAGAATCACTATGGGGAAGATTGGTCTCCACAGACCGGGAAAGCAAACAGTCTAAGGGAGTAAACCCTGTAATTAAACCTACCGGAGCTCACAACCTCGATAGTAACATGATTAGGGTGTAACAACCCTAATCCATTCAACACAGTTTTCAACCACAGGTGGTATCCAATCCGCCGTCACCTCGGGTGACGTTATTGGGCCTTCGGATTCTGGGGATCCCAGCCAACATGCTATGAGGACGAATCGGAGTGTCCTGGAATAACTAATAAGAGAATCTAACATAAACAAAAGAACTACTTCGCCACCCTGAATATCAACTCGCTACTCAAGATGGGCAACTTAAAACATTTAACTGACACTCTGACACGTCACAAGATACTGCTTACAGCAATACAGGAGACCAGGTATACAGATGAACATACCTTTGATTCACAGGGTTACCGTATTCTTAAATGAAAGGTGTGACGTAGGAGAATTATGAATGTTCCACACTTGGGGACTTGTTTTATTACAAGTCATAAGATACTGGAGTAAATTAGTATGGACTTCAGCTCACCTAATAGTCGAGTGTCCCTTCTAACCTTCCGGTGCACAAACAAGATCTACACTGTAGTAAATGTTCGCGCACCCATCAGTGAGGACAATAAGCGTAACCCTGAAAATACAGTCTGGGGAAGAACTAGAGGACACAATCAACTAGGCCCCAGAGCAACACACTATCATCCTAGTTGGGATTTCAATGCCCAGTTAGGAAAATAACCGCAAGTCTAAACACATTGTGGGGGAGCACCCAGCCCACTTACGGATCAACAGGAATGGAGAACGTCTAGCTGGAAATCTGTAAGGTCTTCGGCTTGGTTATGAAGTCAACGGCCTTCAAGCGACTACCAAGGAAGCAGAAGACTTGGCAGAATTTCATATTGACCACGTCGCTATCTCAAGGAAGTCACGTAGAGAAATCCAGAATGTAAGAGTATCAAGAGGAGCAAATGGACACGGACCACTATATTTCCATAATAAAGCTAAGATTTCTACCTAGGAACACTAAAAAATCAGGTCACTCAAGCTTATTAAGTTTGATTTTGAGAAACTTTCAACTTGCAACCAGTTCGCAGAGAAATTGGAAGCACTCAAATGTAGCAATTGGGATGACTTGAGGGACAACCTAGTGAATGTTGCCACCGAGACTGTTATATTGTTAAAAGAGAAGCGTGCCTGGTGGACAAATACCTGCGAGGAAGCGGTGACGCGAACACAGCCTGGCTCAAGTGGAACTCACAGAAGACACAGTACAATAGGGATAAGTTAATAGAGAAACGGAATTTAACTGCCAGAACCATCAGACACGTGAAACGTCAGTTCACAAACGATCAACTGACACAGCTGCATGAAGAATTCAAGAAGAACAACTGCAGAAACTTCTACAGAATCTTTAAGCAGAACCTCAGTCACTATAACCCACCCAGGCTCCACTTCAGAGGACCAGATGGGACGATAGCTTATAATGATTCAGACAATTGCCAACTTCTGTCAAAGTACTGTGAGAATCTCCTTAACGGTGAATCGCCTGGTACATTTTTCGCTTATCAAGACAGCATCAAGCAAGCAAATTCTCAACCACCGACTAAAGAAGAAGTGGTCAAAATCATTCACTCCTTGAAAACCAACAAAGCAGTGGGAGAAGATACAATAGTACCCGAGCTATGGAAGCAGGCTGGATATAGGACTATCAACAATTTGACGGAGATCTTCCAAAACATTCGGGAGACTGAAACATTACCTAGTGACTGGACTTATGCTTTGATTCATCCTTTTTTTTTTTTTTTTTTTTTGCTAGTTGTTTTACGTCGCACCGACACAGATAGGTCTTACGGCGACGATGGGACAGGAAAGGGCTAGGAGTGGGAAGGAAGCGGCCGTGGCCTTAGTTAAGGTACAGCCCCAGCATTTGCCTGGTGTGAAAATGGGAAACCACGGAAAACCATCTTCAGGGCTGCCGATAGTGGGATTCGAACCTACTATCTCCCGGATGCAAGCTCCCAGCCGCGTGCCTCTACGCGCACGGCCAACTCGCCCGGTGAGTTTCATCCCTTGCATAAGAAAGGAGACATGACCGACATGAATAATTATCGAGGACTTTCACTGGTATCTGTCACTTACAAGATTTTCTCCAAGGCCGTGTTAAACGGAGCAGAAACCCACTAGATCCACAACTAGGAGAATACCAAGGGGGATTCAGAAAAGGGCGCTCTTTTACTGAACAGATACTCAACCTGATGTCAGTGCTCCGTCAGGTAAAAATGGCCGGTAAGAAATCTATCATCGTGTTTGACGACTTTAAGAAGGCATATGACTCAGTTGACAGACCTACTCTTATGAAAATCTTGCAGGAATTAGGACTAGACCAGAAGACCCATAACCTTATCCAGCAGACTTTAAATAATACCAGGTCACGAGTGAAGTTCAGAGGAACGCTCTCAGAAAGTTTGGAAATCAAGACAGGGATAAGACAAGAAGTTGGCCTCTCCCCACTGCTCTTTAACCGTGCACTGGAAAAGGTAATAAGGGAGTGGGGATACCATGTGGTATCTCTCTGGGACATAAGCGCAGTGGACTGAATGTTGATTGTTTGGCATTCGCCGACGACCTGGCACTTCTATCTAATTAAATAGAAACAACAGTGAAACAACTCAATGTTCTCAGACAACAAGTAGGAAAGGTAGGTCTACACATTTCTCTTGAGAAAACACAGTTCATCACAAACATAAGTGAATCTCCTTGTACATTGCATCTGGAGCAAGGAACGATCAAGAAAACGAACAGGTTTAAGTACCTGGGAGAATGGCTGGAACCTAATCTCTCCGAAAGAGTAGCATTATCAACTCGAGTTAATAAGTTAGAACTGGCATACCAACTGACCATGAACACCTACAATAAAAAGTCTCCCTCCAGAAACACTAAAATGAAGCACTACCAGACAGTCATCCACCCTGAAGGACTGTATGCTTCAGAATATATAATATTCAACAGGAAGGGACTTACAGACAAGCTCGAAATCCAGAAGAGAAAAGTATTGAGAAAGATTTTAGGACTAGTCAAGGAAGGGAATGAATACAAAAGGTTAACCAACCAAGAGCTCTACAAATACTGTGAAAAAATCACGGACGTGGTCAGGAAGAGACGCCTAGCATTTTATGGACACGCCTACAGGATGCATCATGTCAGACTGACCAATCAGCTTCTCGTTTACTGGCTCAAGAGGAAGAACAAGTCACCATGGTTGATGGAAGTAAACAAAGATGTGCAGGAACTCGAAGGAACAGAAAGAGACTTAAATGACCGGACAACTTTCAGGTGGATGCTTAAACACAAGACGTTCCAGGACAAACCATCAAGAAGGAAGACCCTCTGGATGGGCAATTACTAGGCAAACATCAAAATCCACCCCAAACGCAATAGTTGAATATCGTGGTCCTTATTCGGCCTGTACGAAATAATAATAATAATAATAATAATAATAATAATAATAATAATAATAATAATAATAATAATAATAATAATAATAATAATAATAATTGTATAACGTCGTTTTATCTTCTAATGACCTGAGTTAATGAGAGATTGCACCACGTATTTTATAACGCGTCAAATGCCAATAATTTCAGTATCTGTATTTAAATACCATACAATGCCGCTGACATCAGCTAGGTTCAAACCCACGCTCTGGGGAACGGAAGGTGTAGTGACTAACCGAATAGGCAAATATGGTTGATTGTTACTATCTCTTTTTTTTCAGTTGGCTTTACGTCGCATCGACACAGATAGATCTTATGGCAACGATGGGACAGGAAAAGGCTAGGAGTGTAAAGGAATTGTCTGTGACATTAATTAAGGTACATCCCCAGCATTTCCCTGGTGTGAAAATGATAATCCACGGATAAATCATCTCCAGGGTTGCCGATAGTGGGGTTTGAATCCCACTATCTCCCGAATGCAAGCTCACAGCTGCGCTTCTCTAACCACACGCCCATCTTGCTATGTGTTACTATCATTTAATATTATAAGTCGTTGCTCATAAAGCTATCATTCATCCTATTTGCAGTTGGTGAAATTTTTCTCGTATTCCACGTACGATTCAACAACACAGTGTTTAAAGAGGAACTCAGTTCGCTACTGACCACTGTAGGAGTGGCAAAGGGGAGTTAAACGTCGTTCACTAGCCGACGACTTCTGCAAGTGAAAGGGCGTGGCTCAATTCTCTGCGTTAAAGGGAGGAGTATCCTTTACGGCACACATTTTGTGCCGGGTTTCACCCAACCACAGAGACAATGAATTTCTCAAGATAGTGGAAATGAAGTGACTAAAACAATACAATAGAAAAACAGCATGCACACATCTTAGTAGATATTATCAAAGTTTAATGAATTACATCCCTTCTTCTATTTTTTTTTTCTGAATTGCTGTCTTGAGGATGGAGACGTTTCACTTTTCATTGAAGAAAGGCTCTCTGTTAATGGAATTGGCTAAATTCAACTTTCTGACCTCCCTTCTTTGTCGACACTACCGAATAAGATTCATAAGATCCAGAAACCCGAATTGAAGGAGATAAGTCCTATCCGTAGAGGCAATTAAGACACTTACAGAAATGGAAGGTAAAGGCTTCCCCTATTCGTATTTATGATACTAAGAAGGGCAGGCCACTGGTATAATGAAATATCGTCGCTGTGGTGCCAAAACCGCGTATGTGACAATGCTCTTCCTATCAAATATTTTCCTTAAGACTGGTCACGCCTCCGAGCCACATGTTGATATGCAGTCCATCAGAACAATTTTCGTTGAGTTAATTTTCCTATACCAAAGTGCAAAGGAAAAATGGACCTTAAATGCAACAACCCCAATTAACAGAGCAATGAGACTTTACAATAATATTCACCCCAACCTTGATATTTTTTTTTGTATGATCAAAGCTATATTCACTCCGTCATGTAACGCTGTACTTTAGAATATAATTTCATAGATTATGAAGAAATTGAAAGAAGAAAAACTAGTATAAGTGCTGTAAATCATATTTTATTAGATTCCAAGTGAAAATTTTGTTATAATAATTGTCTTAAGTATTATACTAAATGTTAATTAGAATTAGTACTGTAATGTAGTATTAGCTATATTATCCTATTTTTTTCTATCAGTGTGACTTTTACGTCACGGGAAATAATTTTTAAGATTATTCTAGATCTACATCGTATTTATATCTGTACATTTTAAATAAATAAAGAAAGAAAGTTCCTGAGACGGATAGTGGGACCAAGAATTTTACCAGATGGAAGCCGATGGTATCAACCAAATCGTGAGCTATATAAACACCAAGAAAATCTCATAGATGCCATCAGAAGAAGGCGACTGGCTTTTTACGGACACCTATCCAGAATGGACTCAAATAGATTATCTCATAGGATCTTCAAGGCTGCTAACAAGGGCAAAGCTACTGGGTTCGTGTGGATGAAGCAAGTGGAGAAGGACCTTTCGGAACTCCACATAAATCAAAACGACATAGCTGATCGGAGTAACTATCATACAACTCTTAAAACTAAATCCTTTGTAACATCCCTCACAGAAGTTACCCACAGACCAAAAGACGAGACCAGGAAATGGTCTGAGGAACGTAAGATTGAATTTAGCCGGAAAATGAAGGACTACTGGGCCATCAGGAAAGCTCGAGGTACCAACAAGAAAACAGCTGCCAAACCAGCCGCTAAGAACACCAATTGTGGCAAACAACGACGATGACTTCAAGAAACAGCTAAAACACAAGCACCGTGGTCCATAGATGGCCCTAACGAATTAAAAAAATAAATAAATAAATAAATAAATAAATACTCTAGCAGTACGTAAATATGTGATGAAAATATACATGCCTACAGTACGATACGCCCACATGAAAGTTAATTTTCCTTTACACATGCGCATGGGGAAATTAACTCAACGAAAATGTTTTTGATGGACTGCATATCAATACGTGGCTGGGAGGCGTGACCATTCTTAAGGGAAATAATAGATATTAAGAGTATTGTCACATTCGTGGTTTTGGCTCTGCAAAGGCGATATGACAAAACCAGCATCAAGTAATAGACAGTGCTAAAAAACACTCTTCCTCTTCGAAGTTGGGGCCACTACCCCACAGTGTGCAAGGATTGAATGTACCGGTACCTCATACGATCGGTGACCACAACACATCTATGCACAAGGCTATACGACCTCCGTGGCAGTCGAGTTCGTAAGACGCGAGACTAGAATGTAAAGAATCCTGGATTCGAACCCCAGTAGAGTCGGTTGTTTTAGGATTGTGTAAAATAATAATATGCACGAATTTGGAACAGGGAACATCTGTTTTAACAAGACATGGGTTGTGAATGAATGTCAGAATCTTAGTACGTAGATTTTCACGACCACTAAATGGCATAATCATTAATTTGGGGATATTAGGTCACGTAATGTTAATAATATGCTGACGCGTTTCGATCCAGCCACCAGGGTCGTCTTCAGAGCAAAAGCAAATAATGCATTGGCAACTGTCACTCAATAGTAACCAGAACCAAAGTAGAAAGACCCTGTTAAAAATATATTTCATTCTAGGGCCTCCAGCGTTAAGGAGAGAGATGTTGATGAGTTAACTATGCAGGGTAGCCATGATCTACTCGGTATATAGCCGTTACCTTTGTTAAAATTATTCGGTTGTTTAGCGGTTTCTATCGTATTACGAGTTATTCTAGGTATAAAATATTTATCTTTATCAACGACAGATGTTATGTATACAATTATTTGATGTTAGAAAATTGATGCTCGTAATGCAATTTGTTTTACGTTGCACCGAAACAGACAGATCTTATGGTGGCGATGGGATGGATTTAGAATTGAGAGGGAAGTGACTGTGGCCTTCATTAAGCTAAAGCTTCAGCATTTGTCTGGTGTGAAAATGGAAAACCACGGAAAACCATCTACAGGGCTGCCGACAATGGGGTTCGAACCCACCATCTCCCGAATGTTTCACAGCTACGTGACCCAGAATTTGGCCAACTGGCTCGGTTGTTCGTAATGCAAAAGGATTTTAAGCACAGTCAAACGATTAAGTCTACATGTGATAATTAATAGAGATATTGTAAGGTGCGACATACCAGAGCGAAGTAAAGCTTCCACTCATTTATCGTTGTGATAGTATGTAAGCTGCTGAGATATGGGTGGTGCTGAGTATTGTCTAATGTGTTTGGACGTGTTTGGTCAGTGGTTCTGCAATGGCAGAAGACCAGTGACAAATTACCTCGCTCACCGTCATGCCCTGTGTGCCTCTGTATAGATGCCGCCCCACATTTTTACTGTTTCGCTATAACCGCACAACCTTTGAGAGTTCTCTTTGAGGATCCAATCAGCCTTTGGCCACAATACTTACGAGACATATGCCAACTCTTCTTCATAATAGCCTTTATTGCTTCGGCTATTCTACGCAAATTATGTCAACATTACATCTGCCGTCACCGGCTTTTACTACTTAAAATGCACGGTTCAAATACTTGCCTTAAAGTGTCATTTGCTGATTTGATTTTTCATGTCTCAGTCCTTCCCTTACAGGGATAACAACTTGGAAGATGTGGCATGGAGAATACTGGGATCAACGTCATCTAATTCTCGCGCAGACTCCTCACTCTCTTCTCCCTCACGGACTTTTGTCGGCACTAGTTTTTTCCAACCACACAGCATTAGGTTTGCTGGATACAATGAATATTTTGCTGCCTTTTATGGCCATTAGCTTTTTAATCCTATGCCTTTAATCTTTAAACGGTCGGACTTCTTGCTATTCTTACCTTTAATGTGAAGAAGGCTGTTAAATTCATTGTTTTTCCACTCTATACTGTATGGCAAACATAATAACATCCAAGTTCATTTTTATTTATATTTCCCTATAAGTTAATTTAGCATTATCATGCAGAACTTTATATACAGGATGAACCAAAATTCGCGCACTCTGCAGCGCGACTCCTCACATGCCGGCAATAAAAAAAAGTATCTCAGAAAAGTTCGTCCTGCGAGTATATCCGGCAGAAAAAGGACGTTGAAAAGTGGTAATCTGGCAACACTGTAACCACATGTAGGTTAACTACCTCTGTCAGCACATATTAGTCCTGCTGTACGGTTGGAGTAGTGGAGAGAGTTTTGGGTTAGTATGCAGGAGTTCGAGAGGTCGATCCTTGGTTGAGGCGTATGTTTTTTATTTCCTAAATATAGTCCAGGTGGTATGGTATCTGGCATCTTAATCGTCAACAGCGATTGCAGCGGGTCCTCTAGAAACCATTTGCACTTACATACTACGATCCTGGAAATGGACGAACAATCGTTTTCATTGGTCAGCTTTGAAAGACGCCCTTTCCAAGTCGTAGGCGTGAATCCATTCCGACTCCGTTTTAAATGCATTAAATACAAGAAATGTGGAATTAAGTTATGTAGAGTATTGCGAAGTTGCATGGTTTTTTCGCAGCAGCTTGCAGACTGAACGTTTAAAGATATAAGGATATAATTTTTTTTGTAGTGGCTTTACGTCGCACCGACACAGATAAGGCTTATGGCGACGATGGGGTAGGAAAGGCCTAGGAGTTGAAAGGAAGCGGCCGTGGCGTTAATTAAAGTACAGCCCAGCGTTTGCCTGGTGTGAAAATGGGAAACCACGGAAAACCATCTTCAGGGCTGCCGACAGTGGGATTCGAACCCACTATCTCTCGGATGCAAGCTCACAGCCGCACGCCCCTAACCACACGGCCAACTCACCCGGTAGAGTCTAACATTAAGATGTATGTATGTATGTATGTATGTATGTATGTATGTATATTTGTATGTATGTATGCATCTATGTATTTTGTTTTCATGATTGTGTTCTTACCTGTAACAAGCTTCCTCAGATAGTTATAAATTAGTGAGACAGATCATGAAGTTCAGATGTATACATGAGGAATATTTTTTGAAGGATTCGGAAATGTCACGATGCCGGCGCCTACCGACTCTCCTTGAAATATTCATCAGAGAGAAGGCGGTACTCTCGATTGCCAGGACCTCTGCCACACCGCCATGTGCTGCATGATGCGGGAAATGGTGCGACACGACGGCCTCCCGTGAATTATTCAAAGAACCTACTTCTCTTTTGTGTGAGGAAGAAAGTCGCAACATTCTTAAAAAGCTGTACGTTATATATCGCCTGGAACGTTACGGCTCACAAGTTTTCTAAACATTTATGACTTATGTATATTATTTCCTTAACTTTTACGTATATTTCTTATATAGAGAATTCCAAATGTCTGAAGGAGAAGTTTTATGGTTTATGACTAGTTCAATAGAACTACTTCGATGTGTCTTTACATGTCGGTCGGACTTGTGAAGCACTTATTATAAATAAGGCATTTTTTCATTGTGAGAGAATCAGAACTCAAAGTTGAAATATCTAATTTACAAACTCTTTGTAGGTTGAAGAAAAAGTTGAAATCAGGTAATGACTTGGTGTTGAGTTTAGAGTTATAATGGTTTGAGCAATCGGATCGATGTCCACTCTGCCAGCTACATCGATACTACAGTCCGTCTCACCATGTTTGAGAGACGGAGTACACAACATTTTCGAAGTTTGTTTTTTAGTAACGCACTCCCTATATGAACAAATGTACAGAAATTAACGTTGCTGAACGTGCATAGTTTAGAAGAAATGTAATAAGCTTAACATATGATGCTCTTGCTTATTATTAATTTGAGTAATCATTATTCTTCCCACATGTAAATACAAACATGTTGCGTCTCCCAGACACAGGGAGGCAATTACTTGACGGAAGAGTTTGCGGGAAACGACGATCCTTTTCGCAAACTCTTTCTTGAGACCAGTAGCTCAGTGACTGCTGATCCAAAGCACATCTACACTTTGCTTGCTTGTTCTAAGTTTACTGTGAATAAAAATAGTACACATCGTTTATCAAGTATACTGTTTAATTATAATACCAATATAAATGGTCCGTCATTGGACATTATAAATTTTCCAGCTAACTCATTCTTGGTTGCCAGCGTTTCGCCCTCATGTGCTAGGGTGGGCTCATCAGTTGGTACCTAGCACACCTACCAATACGCTGGCTAGTGCATACCGTGGAGGCCACTGCGTAGGCTAACTGGAGCCACCGGCAGTGCCAATGCACTAAGAGACTTTGTCTCATTATCAAAAATTGATGCCTGCTTGGCCATCAGATGACATAGATGTTGATTCCCATAGGGAATCTGAAATATTTGTCCTGAATGAGTAAATTTATAATACCAATATAAATGGTCCGTCATTGGACATTATAAATTTTCCAGCTAACTCATTCTTGGTTGCCAGCGTTTCGCCCTCATGTGCTAGGGTGGGCTCATCAGTTGGTACCTAGCACACCTACCAATACGCTGGCTAGTGCATACCGTGGAGGCCACTGCGTAGGCTAACTGGAGCCACCGGCAGTGCCAATGCACTAAGAGACTTTGTCTCATTATCAAAAATTGATGCCTGCTTGGCACTGCCGGTGGCTCCAATTAGCCTACGCAGTGGCCTCCACGGTATGCACTAGCCAGCGTATTGGTAGGTGTGCTAGGTACCAACTGATGAGCCCACCCTAGCACATGAGGTCGAAACGCTGGCAACCAAGAATGAGTTAGCTGGAAAATTTATAATGTCCAATGACGGACCATTTATATTGGTATTATAAATTTACTCATTCAGGACAAATATTTCAGATTCCCTATGGGAATCAACATCTATGTCATACTGTTTAATTAGTTGGAAGTGCAAACGTCCGTCCAGTATACGCACGCGCGCGCGCGGGTGTGTGCGTGCGAGAACGTGCCACAATTGTAAACCGTGCGTTAACCAGACCAATCTTTGATAAAACATAAAAAAGGAAAACCTCTAACGAAGGGTAAGAAGACTTGTGTGTTAAATGTGTTTTCCAAATTTCGTGAAGAAAATCGTTGAAGTACTCTGGATGAAGTAAGTAACTGGTATTTCCAAGGCAAGCATTTACCGTGCTAGGAAATAACTTAAATTTTATAGGAAGATGGTTACTCCAAAGAAAACACGTAACGTGGCAAAGCTAAGTGAAAACTACGACAGTTTTACAAAAGACGCTATCCGCAAAAAATTCACGACTTCTTTTTAAGAAATGAAATACCAACTTGGTGCATCGGTGTGATGAGTGTCTCAATGCTCACGGCAATGTTGCCTGATTGGCATCACGACTCAGGACTGTACGGCCATCGAACGGAAACCTTTTATCGCCCCATATGCAAGGTGGAATAAAATAATTACCTAAAACTGTAGCCAATTTTTGAAAATTAAACGAATGCGCTGGAACAGGATGTACCTACTTTATCCCGTGAGTACAGGCGAACTCTTATTGGGATTTGAACCTTCAGCTCTGATCTGAGTAAGCAAGCTTCCAACCTATAGTGTTACGTAGTTGACGGATCGTAGTAAAATGTATCGTTATTCAGAACTACCTGAAACTTAATGGACATTTCCAAAATTTCATAACCTTTCCTGCAGGTGAATGAAGTGAAAAATTCAGTGATATCGTGAAATTCGGTCCCAGTAGTAATTATGAATGGAAAAGTCTGACTTGTCGTTGCGATCGTCTCGCGTCAGCGGGTAGCAATGGAGAATGGAGCAGCCCACTCGGTAATTACTCATTTTAATTAGCCATTAGTAATGACGATTTTGCTGCAGACGAGGAAATTGCCAGCACAGATGTAATGACTGAGGCTCACTTCTCCATAAGAGGCACCTTTTAATGTGCTCTTCTATCAGACCAAGGTTTCGAGTGGCCCAACTACTAACGAATATAGACTGCATTGTCTAGTTCCAGTCGCATGAACTGAGCAGATTCAGTCTCCCAGATTTTTATTCCTTTCCTCCTTCTCTTCTTTTGTCCTTCACTTTTATTCTTCCATCACTTATCGCTCGCCCTAATAGAGTCGCTGGTGTGATCTGTGTCGCACACGGAAACGTGGCCCTGGATAACGACTGGATTTCCTCCCAAACCTATATAAAACCGCATGTTTCTGTGGTGGTTGTTAGTATGGTGTGTTGTAAAAAATTAAGAAGTGCGTACTTAAAAAACACAATCAACCAGTGCTAAGTTATAGGAAACAAGAATACGTGGCTAATATCCAAGGCCCTGCCTTGAATCTTTAAGCTGAAGATTGCTTTACTGACCCTTCTGCCAAGGATCTGGACATCAAATTCCTTACTAAGACACTAACATTTCCGTAACTGACTATTAACAAGTTTAATCATATAACACATTATTTCTGTGGTTCACTTGTAATATGTTGCTCTCTGGGCGATATCAGTCTGCGAGTAAATAACCAGCATATTACACCCGTATTAAGTTAAGTTTTGTCAGCGCCTCAGGGTAGAGTTCGTAAAGATCAAATCTCCAGGTTGTGTATTTCAGAATGGACTCACAGGTGTTTCATAGACCACGAAAGTAAATCATTATCATACTAAATTATATAAAAACAATAAGGCATAGATATCTGGAAGAGTTCATGAATCGTTTATTAGAAAAATACATTTGATGGAAATTTAACGTTATGTCAGTCTATAAGAAAAATAAAAACAAGAGACTTCGTTTTTACACTAAATCAATTGTTAACATACTTTTCAAATGGACAACGTAATTATTTTTAAAGTGAACGAATTAGTAACTACAATAGCTCACAATACAATTCCACCGTCATGAATAGATGCGGAAATAAATAACTCACCTGGTACAGATTATGAATTAATAAGATGTTTATAATATCGATGGCGTAACTCTTGACATCCTGGTGTGCAAACATCTAATGCGAAATCCTATTTTACCTAATGCACGTATCTCTATTATTATTATTATTATTATTATTATTATTATTATTATTATTATTATTATTATTATTGTTATTATTATTATTATTATTATTATTATTATTATTATTATTATTATTATTATTATAAGGAGAAAAATGCTATTGATTTTAAGTTCCAGTAACTATTTTCTACGGTTTTTCTGAGATATCTAGATACCGAAATTTTTTCCATCACCAGTCCTTTTACATATTAGTAAATTTACGGACACGAGACTGAAGTATTTGAGCACCTTCAAATACCAGCGGACTAAGCCTGGATCGAACAAATCGGCTTGAGCTCAGAAGACCAGAGCTTTCACTATCTGAGCTACTCATCCTGAACTCTTTGTTGGTATTGAAATTCGTAATTTCATTTAGTGCCTTATAAAGGGACGAGACATATTTGCCGTTTGGATTCCATGTAATAATGTAGATTCCGTCGATTATGAGAGAAGAAATATTAGCGTTAACTTCTTGTTATCAGGCTAATGAAATGTTTGAAAAATATTTATTATCTACTTCAGTGAAAACAAATAGGGAACAGAGTAGAACATTTTAAAACTAAACAACAGTCTATTTTGAAGAATATTGTGTAATATTTGTTAGGTTGCTTATTAGTGAGAGGATTTGAATATTTCCTGACGACACAACGTATTTTCCTTGTTTACAAAATGCAATTGTAATCATCTTGTTGACTAATATACATAAACATCGTATCAGAAATCACTAATATGTTGAACACAGCCTCATTGTGGTAGCCAATATTATTTTCTTCCTCTTCCAACATTTTGCTGACTTCCAGTTTTGTACTATTATTATTATTATTATTATTAAACAGTTTTGTTGCATTTTTGAGTCATGGCGAGATAAAATTGGAGACGATACAGACTGATCAACAACAGCAAACGGAGCTTGAATTCGATGTACACAATGGCACTAGATGCTAAAGATGGATATGATTCGAGTGCGGATTGTTAGCCATCAAGAAGAAAGTGTTAAAGCTGTTAGGTCTTGAAGCGGTTATCAATACACAATCAACCCTCACTGATATAGACCACCAGCGAGTGATCGAGGCTGAAACGCGAACCAACGTTACTTGGCAAGATGACAGAAAGAATCAGAGGAACACTAAAAGGAAGTGGGAAGAAGCCAATGATGCAGATGATCCAGATTATGGGGCATGATTGTTCTAATTATGAAGGCAATGCATTATTTACATGTGTAAAACCTTTAAATTGAAATTACCAGAAAAGCTATTTTTTATTGTTAGGTACACATTTCTTGAAAAGTAAGAGGGCTATAACCATGAAACTTACTAAACTTACTTTCTATACCTAAATAACGAAAGTGATGCAAATTTAGGTCAATATGTTGTGTACAAGTTTAAATACTTGTGTGAAGAGCATTGAATATTTTGATTTTTTGTAAATAAATTCATCACCTAATTATTTGTTTTATTTCCCATACCTCATTAGTGCAAATGTACTAAATATGCATGTCATTGTTTAACATCATATACTCTACATCAGTTTTTTAAAGATAATGTAATGGTTATTTTGTCTACAGAATGTACCTAAATATCTTCACTTTTAGCATTGAATTGAATGGGACATTCCTTACCTACAAGGTCCCCTTAAGACACCGTGAATATAATGAACTATCATATCTAGACACCCGATTTTAGGGAAGTAATAGGTTAGGATGCAAACGAATTTGGTTATTAGGAAGTGTCGCCTAGCCCGTTCTCCCATTGTGTAGCAAGGGTAACATCAATACTAGGGATCTGATGAGCTGTACCCCTAAACCTTATGCAAGGCTCATAACATAACCGTTGTGTAGGGTAAACTATACTTGTTACCCGCTTCAATAACTTTCCATTCTAACCTATTAAAGACAAGACACGTTTTACTTCACTACTTGTTTCTTGCTTTCCATTGTACAGAGCTCGTTTCTTATGGCTAACAATCCGCACTCGAATCATATCCATCTTTAGCATCTAGTGCCATTGTATACATCGAAATCAAGCTCAGTTTGCTGTTGTTGATCAGTCTGTATCGTTTACAATTTTATCTCGCCACGACTCGAAAATGCAACAAAAAAAGGGAACCTTGTAGGTAACGAATGTCCTATTTAATTCAATGCTAAAAGTGAAGATATTTAGGTACACCCTGTAGACAAAATTACCATTACATTATCTTTAAAAAGTTCATGGATGTAGAGTATCTGATGTTAAACAATGACATGCATATTTAGTACATTTGCACTAATGACGTATGACGAATAAAATAAATAATTATTTTAATTTATTTACAAAAATCAAAATGTTCAATGCTCTTCGCACAAGTATTTAAACTTCTACACAACATATTGATCTAAATTTGCATCACTTTCGTTATTTAGGTATAGAAAGTAAATTTAGTAAGTTTCATGGTTATAGCTCTCTTACTTTTCAATAAATGTGTACCTAACAATGAAAAAATAGCTTTTCTGGTAATTTCAATTGAAATGATTTACACATGTAAATACTGCATTTCATTGCCTTCATAATTAGAACAATCATGCCCCATAATCTGGACCATCTGCATCATTGGCTTCTTCCCTCTTCCTTTTAGTGTTCCTCTGATTCTTTCTGTCATCTTGCCAAGTAACGTTGGTTCGCGTTTCAGCCTCGATCACTCGCTGGTGGTCTATATCAGTGAGGGTTGATTGTGTATTGATAACCGCTTCAAAACCTAACAGCTTTAACACTTTCTTCTTCCCAAATACTCCTCCACTGAAGCACAAAACTGCATCACACACATCAAATTTCATTGTTTCCAATCCCATATACACAGCTTTTGGTAACCTTGTCCATATTACAGAATTGAAACATTCATTTGGATTCTGTGTGGCATCATGCAAGCATTATTTTAGGAGATCCAGCTTGCTTAGTTCCCTGTAAATAGTCTTTATTCCCTCCATTACTGGACCGGGTAAGGGAAGTTTGTGGTCATAGATGCTTCCTTCCTTTTCAATTTATCAGAACCTGCACCATGTATCTGTAGTTCAACTTTTTCTTGAAAACACTTGATTTGTCTTGGGGGTTAGGTTCACTTTTGCACTTACAGGTTTTTATTTCAATAATGGTTCCTTTAGACTCACTACACTGCTTATGTTAGAAGTGTACTGAGTACTTCTAAATTTAGCTTTGGGGGGAGAACATCTTTATCCTAGGTATTGTAAGAACTATATTTTTAACACAATTCAACACATGCACACTAATTACAAACAAGCTGAGGATTGACATGTATTCCCGCCCAAACACTCTATCCAGAGAATAAACAAGGGAACTGCACATACAGTACTGCCAATACGCGTATCTAAATATTACCTTTATGAGAAATATGCTTCTGTGACACTCTTTACAAGGATCTATGTCCTTGTGTTTCGGTATGTACAAAAGGAGCGTGGCTTCCATTGTGAACTATGGCACAAACTAATTTATGTTTAAAAACCTAACAGTCCAATCTTCGTGAAACAAACTAAGATTTATTCAGAAACGTGTGCGTAATTAAACTAAACAATAACATAAATATCCCGAATTTGACCCCCTTAGGCTACAAGGTCCCCTTAATGTAAGTTACGAAAAGTGTAAGAGGACATAGTGTTCTGAAACAAAAATCGATCTGTGGCGTTTTTCATTTCCTCCTAGTGAAAGCTCACTTGAAGAACGACCAAGAAATGTTAGTTCAATCGTGAGCAACTTCCATGTCAGTCTATGGAGCGTGTAGCCGGCTAAGCTGTCTTGCTTGATAACGTTGGGCGGTGCGCTAACGTTGTATACTGATGTATCGCTCACTCATATGCAATCTTGCTATTAAAACAATGTGCGTGTTCTGACAGTTCGCAGCACGTGGCGCCGAACAAAGGAGTGGGAGCGCTGTGTTGCCACATGATCAGGCATGAGTTACTACATCACAGTCAACAGCTCTCGTTCTGCGCTAGGCTCTGCGGAAAATAATATCCATTAACGGCGATCATGAAAGAGTTAGAAAAACGTTAAATATCGTTGCTATTATTCCAAGATGGCTCAGCAGTAATTTTATCAGCTCAAATATCGTAAGACAAACTCCTCATTCGCCTTCCTCATAGGCTTTAATGAGTCGGGTTTTGCCCGGTGTTGATAACCTGTCATGTGATGGTCCATTTACATCCACTCCCTCTCTTTCCCCTTCACCTTCTTCCCAAGGCTCCTTTTCTTTCTTTTCTTTTTCTTTCCCTATTCTAATTACTGTAGCTTGAGAAATTTTAAAGCTGCTGCTGTTCTTTCTACAACTTTGTTAACGTCTATCAGTGGGCCTCCATTTTTCCCTTCAGCCTCAAAATATTCCCGTAAGGCACATACCATATTGCGAACTTGACCACGTATAGCGAAGCCATGCCTCTCCATTACGCTTGCCTTTTTTCTAGGTGAATGAATTCTAGGTCGCCCTCGGTGTTTAGCGGCGCTCTGAACGGGTTGCAACATTTTGAATTCAGTAAATGAGACGGTGTTAAAATTACACTATACTACACAATACTATAATTTACACTACACTAGAATGCCAGCCTCGATAACGATACACTTATTAACATGAACACAATAGCACTATAATATTTAGTTGATTTAAAAAACACACGATACAGACAATGATATCTCTCAAAGTAGACATTGTTAGCCCAGCCACATGTGTTACGGTATACTATATTGGCAACGTGGAACTCGGACCGACCGCCTCACGAAGCTTTCAGACAGCGGGGGTAGGAAAAGGGAGAGTGCATGCCGAGCTGGGATTGGCTGAAACAGGAGGCGTGTACCGGTTGCCATAGTAACTGCCACCTCCTACTACCACGCTGAGAGCTGTCAGAACACGCACATTGTTTTAATAGCACTATAGTACTGGCGGCGAATCATTGATCAGCATCTGATCATCATGCCAGGATAATGTAGCGCCTTTCTTCTTCTTCTTCTTCTTACTCTTATCATGCGCTAAGGTATCCTGAAGCGACTGGCGTACAAAACTGGAATACTATTGGTAAAATTCCTGCCGGTTTTGGGTGAGCACAATTAATTAGTTTTAGAAAGCATGTCGGTAAACACAGTGCATTTTATGCATGCCAAAGTTCACCACACTACAAAATAATTACTGAAATGACATACCCATGTAACATAACTTATGTATTAAAAGTAAACATTGCGACCACGTCCTGTGATATTGACACGTATTATAGGCCGTTTAGAACAGAGCATCCTAGGACACAGGCTTATAGAACTAAGTCCAAGGTAGAAACCTACGTTTTTATTGTTCTTTGATAGATGCCAATCAGAAATATACACCACTACTCATGCCAAATATCTTCTTTACGTTACTTAGATTTCCTGGCGTAACGGGCTGGGCCTTCCCAGCTCGACTTCAGAGTCCTCAGGCCATTGAGACAAGATGTTTAGTGATAATTGAATTCTGTTAATTGTTTATGTATTGTATATACTGTGAAAATTAATATTTTTCCTTCATTTTTGTAGTGTATTTCACGCGACGCAGGGCACAAGTGCGAAAACTTACAGAAAATGATGCTTTAAATTTATCTTTCCCGATGTCCTACTTGTCCCCTTCCCGCCCCTACATGTGTTGCGTCACGCAGTGAACACCATTGTATTGCTTGCCAACTGCACAGCACATGTAAACAGCTGTTACCGTGGTTACTTAGTCACGCACTCATGTCAGTACTCCGTTCCCTGGAAGAGATTCTGATAATTTCTGCGTACCACATGCCTTTTACTCGGTAATTTTGAATGCCAATATTAATATTCTTCACCGCCAATGTTCTGTTGCGAATTCAGAACTAGTTACCCCTGGCGATTAACTAAAGGGTTTAGGAAAAAATGGATGACGGATCTTCTCTGATATTATTGGGTTATTATGCCCATAAATTTTCCGTAACTAATTTTCAGACACCCTCTATATGGTAAAACTTCAAGCCGCTTTATAAAATCCCACAATGACACAAAACCCGACGTAGTTCGGAACGAACTGGTAGATGAAGGCACAAACAGTCAATGAATCCAGAGTCGCATGCTGTTCCTTAAACAAATACTCATTAAGGTTCATATATACCTTAGACGACGGAAATTAAAAATCTAATTACATGTTACTTTTAATTGCATTTCTTTCAGATTTATAATTATGTCTCCAAGGTCTGACGAACGAATGCTGATGAGTGATGAGCTTCCGCAGTGTCATATCTTGTATTTTACTTGACGGCCATGAACTACGTGTGGTTCGTTAACCTTTAAATTCTCATGCGTACTCTACTGACACATAATACGCTGTTTATAGCTGTCATGAAAGCAGCATTTCGAGAGCAGGAATTAATAATTTATACTGCAGTATATGAGGGGCTGCCTGGCGGAGGCGAATAAGGGTTGCTCGCTTCACCCTCAAGGACGTGGATTCGATTACCCGTTAGGAAGTTAAAAAAAAAAGATTTCCACTTCCAGAGGTGGAAATGGCTCTGAGGTTCACCCAGTCTACACCAAAAATGAATACCAGGTTAATTCCTGGGAGCGAAAGCGGTCGGGCTAAGCACTCTACCCCATCAAGTGGGTTACGTATAATAATAATAATAATAATAATAATAATAATAATAATAATAATAATAATAATAATAATATATGCTTTACGTCCCACTAACTTCTTTTACGGTTTTCGGAGATGCCGAGGTGCCGGAATGTAGTCCCGCAGGAGTTCTTCAAATACGTATAATGGAAGCCTTTACTTTTCACCCATGCCTGGGCCTATATGGCTTGTGCGGAGAAGAATGAAACTCCAAAAACTGATTCCAGTCATTCAACCGGGTCAGGAATGGAATGAATGAAGCTCCCATCTAATGGCGAGGATAGAATTGTGCCATCTGCCGAAGCCTCTCGCACTCCTCTTCGGAAAATGATTATTGATTGACAAATGAAATGAAATGAAATGATCTAGCCTAGGTGAGAGTTGTTGGAATGAAAGATGATAGGGAAAACCGGAGTACCCCGAGAAAAACCTACCCCGCCTCCGCTCTGCTGCTTTGTCCAGCACAAATCTCACATGGACTGACAGGGATTTGAATCATGGAACCCAGTGGTGAGAAGCCGACGCGCTGCCCCCTGAGCTACTTAGGCTCTCTATGGCTTGTACAGAGATGACTTTACTTTTTTATTTACTGCAGTATATTAATTTTTATTTTTAAGCTGTACAAATAACCCGCTAACCGAATAAAGCGCACGTGAATAATCGGTGTTTACTGTTATAAAAACTCTGTCCATCTCCATGGCTAATTGTTAGCGTACTGGCCTTCAGTATAGAGGGCCTGGGATTCGGTTCGCGGCCGGGTCAGGGATTTTAACTGCATGTGATTAATTCCTGTGTTTCAAGGACAGTATGTTTATGTTCGCTTTATTACACTTCCCTTAATCGATGTACAACACACCACATTATCAAGCACCATAGAAACACGCAGCAGTGAATACATCCCTGCATACATAGATGTGTCAGTAAGGGCATCCGCTCGTAAAATGGACAAAATCCATACCAATTTTCGACCCCAATAAAACTGACAACGCTGCGAAGACATATATCGTCGCTTGACCGGTAAAAGGTTGTATCCCACAATACTCTTCCTGTCCATTATTCTCCTTAAGACTGGTCACGCCTCCCAGCCACATAAGGATACGCAGTCCATCAGAACAATATCCGTTGTGTTCGTTTTCCTATGTCGTTGATTAAACGAAAATGAACCTTACATGCATTGTACACTGGGAGTGCGTAAATACGTAATGCAAACGTACATTCCTACAGTACGGTACTGTAAGGTTCATTTTCCTTTACACATGGGCATAGGAAAATGAACACAACAAAATTTGTTCTAATGGACTGCATATCCATACGTGGCTGGGAGGCGTGACCAGTCTTAAGGAGAATAATTGATAGGAATAGCTTTGTGGAATACAACCTTTTACCGGTCGAGCGACGATATTGTGCTTAAAACTCTAAACTTTCTGGCCTTGACAACTGTAGCCTATCATTTTGCAAGGTTTGGTCCGTGATAGAAATGATCGACCTGTGCAAAATGAAGCCCGTAAGAAGTGTGACCTCACGGCAAGCACTTGTTGTTTCAGATGTATAAATGTATCATAATGCATCTGGGATGCGAGCAGGGTCGGTGGGGCTCCCCAGATGTGATAATGGAGCAAAGAGCTCTTCTGAAATACTAAATATTTATGTCTTGAAATCTTAAAATCGGATCGCTTACCCTATATACAGTAGTAACAGCATTCCTGTAGTAACTTATTCAGAATTTTCTCGAGGGAAAAATGGTAGGCCTTCCCCTTGACAGAATTCTATATGCCATTTATGCTGCGAGCGAATATTTTTCGAGGACTTGAAAAGGTCTGAGTGCACCAAATATAGCAGGCTTGCATTTCATATTACATTTCATATTTGATCGCTCTCGGAACATGAGTGCTGCAACATGGAGACAAAAATAACTGGAATCTATACATATGTAATGCGACCTGGTTCATTGTCGGTGAAACCTTCCCATAAAACCGTAAGGAAGGTAAAGTCTGGGAGAAACCGCTTGTCATATTCATTTGTAAAAACATTATATATTGGTACAGGAGGACATTAAGTATTGAAAAGTTGTCTCCTCTAATTACGTTTCAGTGTTTAAAAGTGGCCGATCCCATGTCCCAATTAGAGAGATTTAACATATGATATATGCTATTTATCCTGGCGAAATTAGGGGCTTATACCCCTTGTCACAATTAATGATTCTTAAGCAATTACATTATTACTAGTAGCAACTACACAAAAATTATAATATTATTTTATTGATATTACTATTATTATTATTATTATTATTATTATTATTATTATTATTATTATTATTATCTAGTGATATTAAAGTAGAATAGCATCATATCCATCATACATATCATACGTAGTAATATTAGATTTGCAATATACATAGTAGTAATTCTAAAATAATCAGGAGAGACAAATTTATTAATAAAAATGTAAGAAAAACATACGAATTTCAAGAATATATCCATATTTTTTTTACAAGTTGCTTTACATCGCACCGACACAGATAGATTTTACGGCGATAATGGGGTAGGACAGGCCTAGGAGTGGGGAGGAATTTACCGTGGCCTTAATTGAGGTAGATCCCCAGCATTTGCCTGGTGTGAAAATGGGAAACTACGGAAAACCTTCTTCAGGGCTGCCGAGAGTGGGGTTCGAACTCACTATCTCCCGAAGAAGATAACGCATATCACCTTGATTATGGAGATATAAAGAAACCATAGTACTACCGATCAGATAGTCCTTGGCCTACCAACCCACCGCCGGTAATCGAACCCAGGGCCTTTGGGTAGACGCAGGCAAGCTATCCGTAGACCGCGGGGCTGGCGAATATGGAGGTGTAGAGAGAGAAAATTAAGAAGAAAAAAACGACTCGTGAAAGAAATATTGAAACTATGACGAGAGGGAAGGAGGAGGAGTTTTTGGATATGACTACCGAGTGAGCTGGCCATGCGGTTAGGGACGCGCAGCCGTGTGCTTGCATTCGGGAGATAGCGGGTTCGATCCCCACTGTCGGCAGCCCTGAAGATGGTTTTCCGTGGTTTCCCATTCACACCAGGCAAATACCGGGACTGTACCTTAAATCAGGCCACGGCCGCTTCCTTCCCACTCCTAGCCCTTTCCTATCCCATCGTCGCCATAAGACCTATCTGTGTCGGTGCGACGTAAAGCAAGTAAGAAAATGTATATATTCTTGAAATTCGTATTTTTTCTTACATTCATTTAATTAATAAATTTGTTTCTCCTAGTTATTTTTTTCTAGTTACAATAATAATAATAATAATAATAATAATAATAATAATAATAATAATAATAATAATAATAATAATAATAATAATAAAATAAGTATATGAGTTAATATGTGTCATTTTAAGGGCATATTTCTTGTTGAATTTTGCTTAGATTTAACACAAGGTACATTTATTTGCAAGAAAAAAAGGAAAAGGGCACTCTGAATGAATCACACGATTACAATTAAGGTTGCCGCACAGTATTGTTACAGGCTGACGTGTGTTCCGTTTGCATTTAATGCTGATTGTTTGCGTGTCTGTTCCACTAAGGGGAGTACATATCCCTCCTTCTTTCATAGATACAAGACGCCATATAAGACATTGGTAGCAGTGTAAACAATCCTGGCCAGGGAGAGAGCGCGTTTCATTTTAGGAGGCCCGCCCCTCCAACTCCGGGAGGTAAATGAAAACTTTTGTCGTCGTTTGAACCACAAAGCTAAGTTAAGTAAACACAAAGCGTGCTCCGATGGCAAACTTGACAAGGCTTTGAACAGCTAGATGAGTTTGAAAAGAGGTCAGGTTGTCAGTCTAGAAGAGGGAGGTTGGACGTTTAGGCGCAATGCTCACCACATGAACTGTTCTGACTACATTATCCATCGGTGTTGGACACACTGGGAACGTGATTATAAACATGCGAGTCGATAAGACTCAGGTCAGGTTTTTTGTGGTCATTATTCCACTAACTTGAACCCTGCCAATTTTTCCCCTCTTCTGTCCTTGTATCACAAAACGCTTACGATCTCCTGTTCTATGTTTCAATCCAACAGGGTGGTCTACGGCTGGCAAATGAAGCATGTTTGAATACATTCCATTTTTAAAGTACTTGTTCAATTTTCCAGGAGTGAGAAAATCCAAAATTATGAAGGTCCATGAAATCTGGGGGCAAACTTACCCGTGGGAACAAAATTTTTGACCATGACCTGATCTCCAACTTTTAAATTAGTGGGTTTTCGCCCACGGTCGTACCTCATTCTTACTCTCTTATGAGAGGCCTTAATGACAATGGAAGAAAACAATTGAAATGACATGATCATTGCTCTCTGAGCCGAAATAATGATAACCAGTTTCGGGACAGAAGAGAACACATTTCCCGGTCAGATACGAATGGTGAAGGACTGGAGTTTGACACGGGTAAATGAGAGGTTAAGGAAACCATTGATTCTTTTTCCATTTGCTTTACGTCGCACCGATACAGATAGGTCTTATGGTGACGAAGGGAGAGGGAAAGGCTGGGAGTGGGAAGGAAGCGTCCGTGTGTTAAGGTACAGCCCCAGCATTTGGCTGATGTGAAAATGGGAAACCACGGAAAACCATCTTCAGGGCTGCCGACAGTAGGGTTCGAACCTACTACCTCCCGAATACTGGATACTGGCCGCACTTAAGTGACTGCAGCTATCGAGCTCGGTAATCCATTGATCTTAGCACATGTCGGTAAACATATTCTCACAAACACGAGCAGTCTCACGTGACTGTAGTACTATGTTGTGTGCAATGTAAATGGGTCATTGAATATTAATGAGCGAAAAATACTTTAAATCAATTTTCAACCATCAAGTCAGAATACAGCTCCTTCTAGATCTTTTCTCACGTGCAAGCGAGCAGGCGAGAGTTCACGCAACGCACTGCATTCATTATTTCATCTGCAAGCCAGCAGGTAGCGCGAATTGCTAATGTAAATAAACGCAGATGTAAATGAAGTCCATCTGAGGAAGGTGATTTGAAATTCTGCTCCCAGCCAAGTCAACGGAGCTTGCATATCTTCCCTTTCCTTCACTACGCAGCGCTCATCCCATCCGACACTGGCCTAACGGCGGCATTACGTGCGGGCTTGGAACTCAGGGGTGTCCTAACAAGCTATAGGCCAACTATTACTACAGGTTACGTATACCTTGTAACATGCCGTCTGAAATACAGACAAGTTAAATGGTGGCTATACACGAAATAGTTTCCTTAGACAGTAGAGCGCAAGTTTCTGAGCCCAAGTTGGCAGGTTCTATTGCAGCTCAGTGTAGAGGGTTGATGGTCCGTACTACGTCTAAGAAAACAGTAAGAGTATTTAGTGGGACGTAGAAGCAGTAATGCATTCTTAATTATTGGTCTTTTTTATTAGTATTACTATTATAATTGAATATAGAGTTCAAATATCTGCATCATTAGCTACATTCCAAGATATCTTGCAATTTCCATAACTGCCAATCGTGTGTTAATGAGCCACATGACTTTCGGATTAGCATGAAACCTGAAAAATGAGTGTGTATGTTTAGTCTTCAGCCCTAACGCTAGTTAGATCCTCAACAGCTCTGCCATCAGCTATTATAGACGGCCTAGGCATCACTGAAGAGGCGTACTAGGGAAATGAGGAGTGAAGTAGTTTCCCGTTGCTTTCCTCACCGAGCCAGACGTTGCTATTACATATCAGTCTGCCAAGCCCACTGAAATGCATGCACCGACCGACCCTATGAGCAACATTTTCATACCATTCATAGCAGGGACTGGCTGCACAGGGAATGGCATTACTAGCATTGCTCATACCTCAGTCACTTACATATTGTCAAAGCCAAGGATAAGACAGAGACAGATCAATGAAAGTAACAAAATTCCTCTAGCCCATGCCAGAAGACATAGTGCACTGTAAACACTAGGTCCTGCCAGCAACGGCATGAACAATGAGTACGGAAGTTAATTTAAGATAATTAAAGTATTTTCTGTTCATTTTCTGGAGTTCGTACCACCTTGGTGAAGAGGATGGCAATAAAAATAAAAACAGATTCATTTCCTAGCTTAAGTCTCTCAATCGAATACCCGTATTACGTCCACATTTTGATGATACTGAATTACATTTCTATTAAGTTAAAATAGAAGTAGAGCAATAACTAATAAGAATACACAAAGACAACTCAAGGGATAATTTTCACACTGAAGAAAACTTTTAGAATGAAATTTAACGTATAGATCTAGGCAGCTGAACAGACTTTTGTCCTCTTAAAATATCTTGAGGGACAGATTGTCACTTTGCCCTGCAAACACCTCCGCAACCCCCCAACCACCCACAGAAAAAAAGGAATGTTGCACTTCCTTTTCATAACGATTCATTGCATTGTCTGTGGTTTCACATTTTCACACCAGCCTGTTTCCAGTCATTCAGTCGGGTCAGGGATGGAATGAATGAAGCCCCCATCTAGCGATTTGGATTGGAACTGTTCCGGCTGCCGAAACCTGTCGCACTCTTCTGATTAATGACTGACAGATGAAATGAAATGATATTGGAGACAATGTTGCTGGAATGATTGATGATAGGAAAACCGGACTACCCGGAGAAAACCCTGTCCCACCTCCGCTTTGTCCAGCACAAATCTCACATGGAGTAACCGAGATTTGAACCATGAAACCAGTGGTGAGAGGCCGGTGTGCTGCTGCCTGAGCCACGGAAGCTCTGATGTTGATGATGATAATAATAATAATAATAATAATAATAATAATATAATAATAATAATAATAATTCGAAATATGTTTCTCTACTTCGAAGATATTTAAGACCCATTTACACTCAAATATGGGACAGTAAAGCGTCAGATGAGTAAATATTAAGAAATGATCAGAGGAGTCCTTCTGAAAATCACCGTCTAAGAAGCTCAGACGGTTGAGGCGCTGGCCTTCTGAGCCAACGTGGCAGGTTCAATCCTGGCTCAGTCCGGAGGTATTCGTAGGTGCTCAAACACGCCAGCCTCGTATTAGTAGATTTACGTAAAATAACTCCATGCGGGAAAATTGCGGTACCTCGGCGTCTCCGAAAACCGTGAATGTAATTAGTGGGCATAAAATTATAACCTTCAGAAAATGTATTTCGGGAGGAAGTTATATTACTCTGTTTACTTTTCTACTTCAGTCCGGCATGCGAATATATTTTTATTGCGTGGAGACATTCATTTTAATGTTTAGGCCTACCTCTTTTTTCACTCCGAATGTTTGCCTTGTTCATGTTTATATAAATAAATGACCACAGGCAGACGACATTTCTGCATGAAATATATTCGAAATCATATTTTCTTTACTTCTGCCTTATTCAGAGTTAATGTGAAAGTGGATTAAAAATAAATAGCAGCTTTCACTTTAATATGCACTGTTCCCTTCGTTCGCATCCTAAAGTTTTTCATGTCTCTGTTTGAGTCTACATCACTAGACCTAGGAGATAGCATTTCTTTTAATATTTCAGGAACATAAATTAGTTTGGTAAAATTGGCGTATGTAGAAAGATAGCGGTATTTGAGACGACATCTTCTGAGCTTTGACACTTTGTAGCTGTACTTAGTTTTAAATCATTTCATAATTAAGATGCCCTAACAGAAAAAGATTCGCTGATATTTACCATTTGATACGGCGAAACCTCCAAATTATTAACCATAAAACTATCGTCCCAATCATGAGCTAGACTTATGTGAACAATGGACGTGACCAAATATGAGGGAGCATTCATTCTTAAATTATCATCTGTAAGCAAGCAGCTGAGTAGGATCTCTCATCCATCAGTTTCGACAAACCTCTTGTCTAGTATTAAAAGGTTACATGACAATATTTTTGAATATTAAATAGGAAACGTATACAGCCATTCTGAGCTCGATGGAGCTTCGTACTACATTTCTCTGAAATGCATTGAAGCACTTCTGGTAGTGCTGAAGAAATCATTAACCGTTACCTGTTCTTTTGTGCACTAAGGTGGTGGAAGCGCGTGATTATTTACACGGCCCCCATGTTGAATGAGTTAATCGCGTGCCCATATTTTAATCCGGGTGTCTTATCTGTTTAGTGCGTGTCCCAGAGAGATATTATAAAAAACACTATGACTCTCTGCAAATTGCTTCCATTGTGTACGATCTCTTTCAGAGTGGAGAAAACAATCAGGGTTATGTTGAACATTTGTAATAGAGATTCTGTTATTTTTGATACTTTGATTGAAGAATTAGTCCGGCTCCATAGCTAAATGGTTATCGTACTGGCGTTTGGTCACAGGAGTCCCGGAATCGACTCCCGGCGGGGTCGGGAATTTTAACCTTAATTGGTTAATTTCGCTGACACGGGGGATGGGTGTTAATGTCGTCTTCATTATCCTATCATCCACATCACGACGCGCAGGTTGCCTACGGGCATCAAATCAGAAGACCTGCATTTGGGGAGCCGCACTTTTCCTCGGACATTCCCGGAACTAAAAGCCATACGCCATTTCATTTTTTCATTGAAGATTTTTTTTATGCCGGGCGGAGTGGCTCAGACGATTGAGGCGCTGGCGTTCTGACCTCAACATTGCAGCTGCGATCCTGACTCAGACCGGTGGTATTTGAAGGTGCTCAAATACGTCATCTTCTTTTCTGTAGATTTACTGGTACGAAAAGAACTCATGCGGGACTAAATTCCGGCACCTTGGCGTCTCTGAAACGCGTAAGAATATTTAGCAGGACGTAAAAGACAATAATATTAATTAGTGTAATTATTTTCTTATGTCGGAAAGTAAAGATAAATCCATTGGCGCTGTAGCCCTGACGGCCTTGGCCTACCAAGCAACCACTGCTGTCTCGAAGACTTGCAGATTACGAGGTGAAGCATGGTCAGTGCTACGAATCCTCTCTGCCGTTAATCTTGGCTTTCTAGACCGGGGTCACCATCTCACTGTGAGACAGCTCCTCAGTTTTAATTATTGTAATCATGTAGGCTGAGTAGCCCTCTAAGCAGTCCTCAGGTCCAGGTAAAAATCCCTGTGTTGGTCGGGAAATGAGCCTGGAGTCTCCGGGTGAGAGCGAAGAAAAAATAATACATCTTAGGCCTATGGAAAATGTTCACACAATATTCGCATTCAATCTTATTTTCGCGCTGTAAGGAAGAATGCAATTTTTTTTACAGAAATTGAAACCCCAGGTACTAAACAGAGGCTCAGCTTCGAGCCGGATTACGGTACCAGCACGTGACATTGCGTCATCTCGGGGTCGAAAAAAATATAATACTGAAAGCAGTTTTATTCAAAATCTTATCAGGTTCTGTTTTTCTGTGCCTTAATTATTCCAATATTTTCTCGGGTGTTTAATTATAAACCTTAGTTACCTTTAAAATTAATTACATGTCACCACTGTCTTAATATTATGGCTTTGTTATTTTACGGTAATATAACTCATTGAATTTATTTGGCTTGTTTTTACGTCGGAATGCCCATCCTGACGCAAAACTCAGTTGAGGAGCTAATGAAGAAGAAATTAATGATGGGGAATGTGACTGGGCAAGGAGGCAGAAGGAATCGGCTGTGATCTATGAATAGGAACTGCCGCGCCATTTGCCTGGAAGTGAAAATGGGATACAACAAAAAAGCACACTTAAGGCAGCCGAGGGTGGTGTTCGAAGCCCACTTGTCTCCGGAATGCAGAGCTTGGCTCCATAACCTTTGCGCGTTAACACGCGTGGCTATTCCGCTCCGTATGTTGTAGTCAATATACATTTCAAATTGTAATCATACGAGGGCAAGTCAATAAGTATCTGCAATTTTGCTCTAATTGTCTTTAGGTTGGCTCTATGGCGTTGTATGCTTACCAGCCGCTAGATGGCACCGTTGTCTACGTCTATGATAGGTTTCAGCGTTATCAGATCAGTACAGCTTGCGCTATTGCGACGTAAAGATGGCCGCGCCACTCTCTGTTTGCACCAAGGAAGAACATCGTTCCGTAATCCGTTTTTTTTTTTTTGTGGTGTGAGGGTGTACCAGCAGCGGAAATTCATAGAAGACTTCCAGCACAATACGCACGAACGTGAAGAATGAGGAAAGATATGCTACGATATTTTTCCAAAACATTTACACTTCTTTGTACCACAATGTTCTCTAGTATTCAAATTTTTTACGTATACAGACCAGAGTAAAGTGTAGCTTTCACCGAAGTCCCAGTCTCATCCATGGCTGTGACAATATGGAAGCTCCTGGGGTATGGGTGGTGCTGAGTAATGGCATTCAGAACACGACTAGTGCATCTGAGTGTTATGAAAGATGTTGCTCATAGGGTCAGTCCTGCTGCAATAGCATTTTCTGACCCAGTGAGGAAAGCAATGGCAAACTACATCACTCCTCGTCTTGCCTAGTACGCCTCATTTTGGTGCTGCCATTGGTTTTTGCGGTTTCCTTATAACCGCATAACCTTTGGTGGTGCTATTCGAGGATCCAACCAGCCTCTGGGCTGATGACCTAACAGACAGACAGACAGACAGACAGACAGACAGACAGACAGACAGACAGACAGACAGACAGACAGACATACAGACAGACTTGTATAGCTCTCTGAGGCGGATCATACCATACCTTAAACGACGTGCAACCACGGCACAGTCCGGAGCTGCGCTAATTATAAGCCGCGCAACACGGCGACTTTAGTACCTAAATACGACGGCGTTGTTGCATAATCTGATGACATCATACTGATGACAAACTATTTTCTTTCAAGGTAAAATGGTTCTTTTTTACAATGGGGGATTGAACAATGTTGTACTTGTCTAGAAATTATTTCTATTTTTACGACTGTCATGTTTTTGCATCGCTCAGTTGCCCAAGTACTATTCCGGAACTACAGACTTTTTTTTTGCCGAAGTATACGGTGTTCCTTGGAGTCTCTCTCGTCAATCTTGACATTCTGTAAGAGATCTGGTGGTTACTGTGATATCATAAACCACTTTCCTCCATGATACCCTATCACTGACTTGCTTTATTTGATCATGCATTGTTCTTCCACATGTACTGGTAATCAAATCAAATCAAATCAAATCAAAATCTCTTTATTTGCAAATGAGGTGTCTACCTCGGTGGCAAATGGTACACTAAAATACATTATTGTCAAGCACTAAATTTTAAATTAACAGGAGAAAAGAAAATTTTCCTAGAATACAATATTATACAATTTACGCTAATAATTTTTTTATTAAACACACACATCATCCTTAATAAATTTATATTGTTTACAAAATTCTACGTATAATATCTTACAAACATAGTCAACTCATATACAGTACGGTATGTGAAATTACTTCTAATAATACTATACAACTGGTATAAGATTAAAATTAACACTGAATTTATTTACATATTTATATTTTACCCATTTTGGAACCTAAGTAGCATAACGACCTGCTGCGTCTTAACCAGAGCCCCTTTTGCCACCACTTTTCAGAGTTCCTGCTTCTGGCTTATCCACCGTGCTGGACTCTTCCTCGTGACTTTAGTCCCTCGGTTCTTCCACGAATGATCTTTTCCATATATTCTAGTACTCTCCTCATTACAGGGCCACTGTATTTAACACTCTCACTACCAGACCATATTTATGTTCATGTCCCCGGAAACCAGGCATTGTCTGCGATATCTAGATTTATTTTGTGTTGTAAATATGCTACAAACTTTAATGAAACTTGTGCCATTTGGAAGGTCTAGTCTTCTGCAATAACACATAAATAAAACGACACAATTATTTCCAATAAATCACAAATTTTATGGGGGAATTTTCAACTACGTAAATGTCACAATAAGTCCAACAAGGGATCACTGTTTATGAAATTGTAGCATTTAACTTATTATCACTAAACTAATGGTGCAACACCACTGAAGGGCCATGGCCTACGAAGGAGCTACTGCTCAGCCCGAAGGTCTGCTTATTACGAGGTGTCGTGTGGCCAGCGTGACGAATACTCTCGGCCGTTGTTATTGGCTTTCTAGACCAGGGACGCCATCTCACCCTCACATAGCTCCTCAATTGTAATCACGTAGGCGAAGATGGTTGGCGCAGGGACATGTGGCACGTGCGAGGGGTCCAGGCGCAGCCCGAGTGACGTCAGCACGCGAGGATCGGCGCATCCGCCGCCAAGCGGTGGCAGCCCCGCACGCCACGTCAACCGCCATTCTTCAGCATGTGCAAGACACCCTGGCTGTTCCAATATCGACCAGAACAATTTCCCGTCGATTGGTTGAAGGAGGCCTGCACTCCCGGCGTCCGCTCAGAAGACTACCATTGACTCCACAGCATAGACGTGCACGCCTGGCATGGTGCCGGGCTAGAGGGACTTGGATGAGGGAATGGCGGAACGTCGTGTTCTCCGATGAGTCACGCTTCTGTTCTGTCAGTGATAGTCACCGCAGACGAGTGTGGCGTCGGCGTGGAGAAAGGTCAAATCCGGCAGTAACTGTGGAGCGCCCTACCGCTAGACAACGCGGCATCATGGTTTGGGGCGCTATTGCGTATGATTCCACGTCACCTCTAGTGCGTATTCAAGGCACGTTAAATGCCCACCGCTACGTGCAGCATGTGCTGCGGCCGGTGGCACTCCCGTACCTTCAGGGGCTGCCCAATGGTCTGTTTCAGCAGGATAATGCCCGCCCACACACTGCTCGCATCTCCCAACAGGCTCTACGAGGTGTACAGATGCTTCCGTGGCCAGCGTACTCTCCGGATCTCTCACCAATCGAACACGTGTGGGATCTCATTGGACGCCGTTTGCAAACTCTGCCCCAGCCTCGTACGGACGACCAACTGTGGCAAATGGTTGACAGAGAATGGAGAACCATCCCTCAGGACACCATCCGCACTCTTATTGACTCTGTACCTCGACGTGTTTCTGCGTGCATCGCCGCTCGCGGTGGTCCTACATCCTACTGAGTCGATGCCGTGCGCATTGTGTAACCTGCATATCGGTTTGAAATAAACATCAATTATTCGTCCGTGCCGTCTCTGTTTTTTCCCACACTTTCATCCCTTTCGAACCACTCCTTCTTGGTGTTGCATTTGCTCTGTCAGTCAGTGTATTAGTACGAGAAATAATAGACGATTTGCCAGTGTTATTTCCAGGTTCTTAGGAATTCCCTGCTCTTTCCACAGTCTTCTTTTTTTTATTGAAACCTTGGCCAGATTGCTCCTTCGTTTCATCTCCTCTCCTGATGACTACAATTTGTTGTTCTACCTTCAGAATAGGAAGGTAAAATTTCGCATTGACTATAATTTTCACGCTGTAAGTAAAAATGGAAAATGTCTGACAGAAATTGAAACCCTACGACCAAACACCCGAAATTAGTTGTGGATTCAAACGAAGATACCAATGAATCTGTGCATATTAACTTGCTTCATTGGGTTGGTATGTGTGATGAGATGGAGAAGGTATACAGTATTATCTAGGAGACGAAGATCACACTCGATGTTTAATGAATTGAGGAAGAATATTGTAGAAATTTTAGGAAAGACTGCTTCTCTAAAAGACATCTTTATACATAAACGTTGAGAATCAGAAGACCACAATTTTAATATTATGTGGATATATTAGAAGATCCTTTTGTCTAGGGATATATCATTCTATTCCAATGGGATCTTGTTTCATGGTACAGTACGACATGAGGCAGTTATGTAGTGCGCTACGTGTCTCGGATAATTAATATGTAATGGCTGAGTTTGCTCTGTATTTGGAGGCTTCCCTCGAGAATTCATATCCATTAATCCTCGGAGCCACTTTCCCTATAATATCAACAGTACGTGTGAAGTAACGACGCCGTGCATCAAATGATAATCCAGGATTCGCTCACGTTTATTCTCGTCAGTCCTGAGAAGAAATATTGGGCATTTGTCCTACAACGTTAATGATGAAGAGTCTATTAGTTCAATGATAACGCTATATAGTATTGAATGTTATTATAGATGAAATCAAAGTAAGAAGACGATGACCGAGTGAGTTGGCCGTGCGGTTAGGGGCGCGCAGCTGTGAGCTTGCATCCGGGACATAGTGAGTTCGAACTCGACTGTCGGCAGCCCTGAAAATAGTTTTACGTGGTTTCCCAGCAAATGCTGGGGCTGCGCCTTAATTTTTGCTAGTGGCTTTACGTCGCACCGAAACAGATAGGTCTTACTGTATGGCGACGACGGGATAGGAAAGGTCTAGGAGTTGGAAGGAAGTGGGCGTGGCCTGAATTAAGGTACAGCCACAGCATTCACCTGGTGTGAAAATGGGATTCGAACCCACTATCTCCCGGATGCAAGCTCACAGCCGCTCGCCGCTAACCGCACAGCCAACTTCCCGGTGTGTGCCTTACGTCATCATTGCGAATATGCGACAAGGACTTCGCTTATAGAAACTTATTTTTCATTAAAGAAGTACAACAAACGTGGGTGCGAGAGGTTCATTATATTTTTCTTGTAAAGGAGACATAACAATTTATAACTGGTACGAATTTCAGCTGCTGATACATTCTCGTCTTCTCAATACCGCTATGAATGACAGACATAATTTGGAATTATATATATATATAGATACTCAGGTGGTGAAATCGTGACATTTAATTGCGTATCAAATATAGTAACAATGTCACAATTTCACCACCTGACGATAGGGGCGGACACGAACTCCGCAATTCAGAAAATAGTCGAAGGAATGTTCGCTAATCCCCCTACCCGAATTCCGCAACTGACGGACTGAGTGGCTCAAATGGTTGAGGCGCTGGCCTTCTGACTCCAGCCTAGCAGGTTCGATCCTGGCTCAGTCCGGTGGTATTTGAAGGTGGTCAAATACGTCAGCCTCGACTCAGTAGATTTACTGGCACGTAAAAGAAGTCCTGTGGAACTAAGTTGCGGCACTTCAGCGTCTCAAAACACCGTATAAGTAGTTAGCGGGACGTAAAAAGGGTAACATTAAAAAATATTAACAATTCCGCAACTTGCCCTTCAGGTAGAGAAGCAGGTGCGTCCGGCTAGCTTCAACCTTCTGAAAGACAAGAGCATATTAGTAGTGAATCTAGCGCTGAGAAAATATGGTACTGAAAAGTACTGTTGGACGTTTAAGCGGTCAAACACTTCTTTTTTGCTATTTGTTTTACGTCGCACCGTGACAGATAGGTCTTACAACGACGATGGGATAGAAAAGGCCTAGTAGTTGAAAGGAAGCGGCCGTGGCCTTAATTAAGGTACAGCCCCAGCATTTGCCTGGTGTGAAAATTGGAAACCACGAAAACCATCTTCAGGGCTGCCGACAGTGAAGTTCGAACCCACTATCTCTAACACTTCTGCTATTTAAAAACTTTACATTCAGATATTACAGGATAGTGTAATCTACTGGTGATTACGGTTGGACCGAGCTCGATAGCTGCAGTCGCTTAAGTGCGGCCAGTATCCAGTATTCCGGAGACAGTAGGTTCGAACCCCACTGTCGGCAGCCCTGAAAATGGTTTTCCGTGGTTTCCCATTTTCACACCAGGCAAATGCTGGGGCTGTACCTTAATTAAGGCCACGGCCGCTTCCTTCCCACTCCTAGCCCTTTCCTGTCCCATAGTCGCCATAAGACCTATCTGTGTCGGTGCGACGTAAAACAACTAGCAAAAAAAAAAAAAAGATTACGGTTGGAGATACTCTATGGAGAACTCTAATGCCAAACTTTTAACACTAGGAAGTGATGATGTTTTGGCTAGGCGCGTGGGAAATCACACTCATGATCCATCTTGAGAAGAGTACAAACAGACGCTTACATTCGGCCGAATAGTGTCGGCTCTGGTTCCGTACCTAAAACTGTCAAGGAAACAAGGAACAACATCCAGAAGAAAATTTTGCAATGGCACAATGGTGAAATGGACAGATTGTACTTTTTGAAATGTATTTCGTATAAAATTTATATGTCATCATTAGCTTAGAAATATCTTCTGTATGGAAGTACTTGCAAGTTTCGTACAAATGTTGAATTATATAAAACATAAAGCTTAAAAATATCTTCTGAATAAAGGTACGTGCCTTTGAAGTTTGTTATTACGTGGCTTACCGATGTGTTGCGGGAAGTGGCTAGGAGAAAATCACAGGTCTGGTGATAGTTGAAGCGTTCGTGTACCGGCGGTAAGGGCAGTTTTGGGTAAGTTGTGGAGTTCGCGTGAGCCGGACGATGGAGTACAAGCTCTGACAGGCGTTGTGAAATACAAATGTTGTTAAGAAGGAAGTAATTCTTAAGAGAGTCGACTCATTTAAATGTAACTTAAAGGAATTCCAGTCTATCGAACACACAAGTTCAGTATAAATATGACTAGAACATACCTGTAAAAGAACACTGTTAAACCAGGAATAAAAATACACACTTAAATAAAGAATGACATGTTTCGTTCTTAAGAGAACATCATCAGATTATATCAACTCACACTTAATATTTGGAAATATTTATGTTTATTTCCAAAAGCCTCCATGGCTCAGGCGGCAGTGCGTCAGCCTCTCGCCTCTGGATTCCATGGTTCAAATCCCGGTCACTCATGTGAGATTTGTGCTGGACAAAGCGGAGGCGGGACCGGTTTTTCTCCGGGTACTCCGGTGTTTCCTGTCATATTTCATTCCAGAAACACTCTCCAATATCATTTCATTTCATCTGTCAGTCATTAATCATTGCCCCACAGTAGTGCGACAGGCTTCGGCAGCCGGCACATTTCCTATCCTCGCCACAAGAAAGGGGCTTCATCCATTCCATCCCTGACCCTTTCAATGACCGGAAAATGGGCCGTAGGTTTTTATTTTCATTTGTTTATTTCTGTCTAAGTCTTGATTTGTCTCCACTCCAGCATAGGAATACAAATTACAAATGCAGAACACGAATTAATAAAAAAAGTAGTGTCTGGTATTAGTGTAAATTATTCTTTCATTTCTTCTTCATCCGTTTACTCTCCAGAGTTGGATTTTCCCTCGGACTCAGCGAGGGATCCCGCCTCTATCGCCTCAAGGGCAGTGTCTCTGAGCGTCCGACTTTGGGTCGGGAGGATACAATGGGGAGGAGGACCAGTACCTCGCCTAGGCGGCCTCAGCTGCTATGCTGAACATGGGTCTTGTTGGGGCATGGGAAGATTGGAAGGGATAAACAAGGAAGCGGGAAAGAAGCGGCCATGGCCTTCAGTTGGGTACCATTGCGGTATTTGCCTGGAGGAGGAGTAGGAAACCACGGAAAACCACTTTGAGGATGGCTGAGGTAGGAATGGAACCCCTCTCTACTCACGTGACCTTCCAGTGCTGAGTGGACCCCGTTCCAGCCCTCGTACCATTTTTCAAATTTCGTGGGAGAATCGGGACTCGAACCCTGGCCTCCGAGGGTGGCTGCTAATCACACTAACCACTACATCGCAGAGGCGCAATTATTTTATAACGAATAATTACGGGCTGTATGGCTAAACTACGGCTTAGTTCTATGGAATTGTGCTCAATCTCAGGTAAGTCAATTTATTGACACGCAAATAAATAACCGCGGTATGAAATCCTGGAACTCTGGGCGTCTCTGAAAATCGTAAATTAGTCCGCGGGACTTAGATCCAATAAACTTATTATTCAAAACTCCAAATGTTCAAACATCGAGTAACAAAGAGTGCCAAATGGACATTTTTCGATCCAGAGGAAAACATTCTACTTCTGATTCCAAGGGGAATCGTAGTTTTTCCCTATTCGCTACCATTGCATGCTTAAATTTTGATAAAATCTTTATTGTGATTTTGTGGGTCAAGTTCTATATAAATATTCAGTCTACTTGGTTACTGAAGTTGACGATGAACAGTTTTATGCCAATAATAAGTCATTTGTTTCATCCACAACACCTAATGATAATCCAGTGTATTCAGATTAGCGCGCTCTAGGAGGCACGCGATGTTATTGCAAATAGCATTCCGTGCAACACTTAACGTTGATGATGAGAGAGTCGTTCCGGCACGGTAGCTTGTCAAGTGTTGATTGCATTACAGTCTCTCGCTTGCCCGTACTTGGGAAACTTGAGCGTGGAATGAGGGAAGTTCGTGAACACTCAAATGACCTCATCTACAGCGCGATGGATCACAGACACACCTAGCGCACTTTATCGTTTTCCGTTTCGTGCCCCCGCCCTGCTGCAGTAAAACAACCGCGTACGTTCGTATCCAATGGAAAAATCATTAGTGCTATTCAGATTGTAGAAATAACTTTCTAAGCGTGCAAATTGCTGGTAATTACGAATATTTCTACTCATTAATTAGAGATTTAAAACAGAATAAAAAACTTTCATGAGCGCACCATCAGGTGGTTTAATGTTCGCTCTCCTGCAACTGTGGTCAGAATGAAGAGTCCACCGTCAGAAACAGAAACTTCGTAGTAGCTTCTACCCCAGAGATGTAAGAGACATGTTCTCAAGGCAAGTTTTTAGGACTCCTAAATATTTTAACTATATCTCGCTTGATTGGTGCATTAATAATGGATTGGTGCATAACACCCTTACTGTTTAAAACATATTTATTAAAAACATTTATGCTCTTTAGGTTTAGCCCACTGCTACACTGGGGCGAAACGCTGATAATTTCACGATTGTAAAAGCCTAAAGAGCTTAAATGTTTTTAACATTTGCAGTCGATGAATTTAAATTATGGTTCCCTTCTAGGAACCTTATTTTTGAAACATATTTCTTAATTGTTATAAGTTAGACTCTAATAATAATAATAATAATAATAATAATAATAATAATAATAATAATAACTCCAAATTTCTTATGAAGAGACAAAGTAAATGGAAGGGACTAGACCAGGTTTCAACAGTAAACCGTTAATCTATATACATATAAAATACTAGTTTTGTCTGTACATTGCTCAGAATTTAAAAAGGATGATATTTCTGTATCAGTCATGTCCACAGTAATAAGGAAATGCAGTTGTTAATTTTCCGCAATGTCCGTCTGTCTGTCTATCTGTATGTATGTATGTATGTATGTATGTATGTATGTATGTATGTATGTATGTACACCCATCACGAGAAAACGGCTGAAGAGAATTTAATGAAAATCGGTATGCAAAGTCGAGGAATAAGCCGCTATAATCTAGGCTATAAATGATTGTATTCACGCTGAGTGAAATAGTAGTTTAGGGGAAGGCCAAAAATTTAATTATCAAATATTTTTGTTATTAGTGATCGTATTTTAATGAAAATCGGTGCGTAACGTCGGGGAATAAGTTGCTGCAATCTATAATACATAATTGTATTCACGCTGAGAAAATGGTAGTTTAGACGAATGCCTAAAATTTAATTCTCAAATATTTATGGTCTTCGTGGGCCTATCTTAATGAAAATCGGCATGCAAAGTCGGGGAACAAGTCGCTATAATCTAGGACGTAAATAAATTTATTCACGCTGAGTGAAATGGTAGTTGAGAGGAAGGCCTTGAATTTAATTATCAAATATTTGTTATTAGAGTTGTAATCGATAAATATGTAACTAAGGTCATATAGTATTAAATTTCCTATCATTAATGTCTTATACATTGTTACCATACCGGCTGTGATCACAAAGATATTCATGAATTTGGATTTTTGTTACTAACAGTAAGTCAATATCAGCGCCGAGTCACGAGAAAATGGGTAAACGGAAGTTAATGAAAATCGGTGTGTAAAGTCGGAGAATAAGGAACTACAGTCCACGCTATAACATTTTTTACAAATCACAGAGTCGAAAGAAAACTAAATGTGAAGGTCTACAATATAGAAAGTTCATAACATTGATCAACAATAACATTACATTGACCATTGTTTATTGTGATGTGCTATGTGTTTCTGTTGCCACTCATCTCCGGTAGATAGGATTACTGCTGCGTACCGAGTATTTTCTTATTTGCTTTACGTCGCACCGACACAGATATGTCTTATGGCGACGATGGGATAGGAAAAGGCAAGGAGTGTGAAGGAAGCGGCCTTGGCCTTAATTAAGGTACAGCCCCAGCATTGGGACTGGTGTGAAATTGGGGGAAAAAACGGAATACCATCTTCAGCGCTGCCAACAGTGGGGTTCGAATCCACTATCTCCCGGATGCAAGCTCACAGCTTCGCACCCCTAGCCACACGGACAACTCGCCCAGTCGTACAGAGTGTAACAGCCTGCTTGAATATTGATGGGAAGTAGCTGGGGAGTTAGATAACTTTCTTCTTTAGCATTCCATTCCTCTGGTTCATAAATTTTCTGATACTACTGGTACGTAACACACTGGTTCATCATAGCATTCGAGCTATTCAAACCCTACTTTGAGGCACTGGTTGGAATGAGCAGTGTGCATATTTAACGGAATAATGGCAGTCTGCGGCCCGGTCATTCCAGCTCTGGAACTTTGGGACTGTTATATTGGCACCGTAGTACTGTTCGTTAAAAGTGATAAAATGTGCGGTTTTTAATTTGATCGAGTACTTTATATGATAGCATTGCTTTTAATCGCTATATTCCTACTGCCGTTTTTGTAATGACCTATGTTGACTTCAGTTAGAAAAACCACAAAGTCACTCTTTCTGAGAATCCCGTAGCAAAGCACGGGTACATATTATATTATATTATATTATATTATATTATATTATATTATATTATATTATATTATATTATATTATATTATATTATATTATATTATATTATATTATATTATATTATATTATATTATTATTTAATCTCCAAAGTGCTGTGAACCCTATTTTACCATAAGGTATGTTAGGGTTGTAGTTTATACAAAATATACAATTTATCTGATAAAATTCAATACATAAACAGCAAATATAGACATGAACAGAAATGGAAAGATAAAAGTATGATATATACAATCCTTAATACTAGAGTACTAATATTTAAAATACCAGATCATAATATACACAATACATATGTTCAACAGATAATAAGCAGACAATATCAAATTATACATGTTTAAATACATAGTCAATAAATTCTGAAAATTGAAAAGTGCAGCATTTTTCATAAAATATGAAATTTAGTGGTTTTTCGAAATGGCAACTGCAAGTTAACAAATGCATCTTAAGTTCAAAACGTGCTCTCTCAAAAGTAGGGCAGTTGAACAGAATGTGTTCTACAGTTTGAATGTCTTCAGTGCAGAAGCACAGTGAGCCATTTTTTGTTGGAATTTTGAATCGCTTGAAGTAAGCATTGAATTTACCATGTCCTGATAACACTTGAGTTACATGAAAGTTGCTCACTATATATTTACATCCCAACCTACTATATACATTTGGAAAAAACAAGTCTCTGTTTACTGAGTCATTTTTACTTGCTAACCACAGTTCATTCCAACGAGAGAGCATTTCATCCTTTACGGTTCTTTTGAAAAAGAAATTGGGCATTTAGTATAACTCTCTGACAAGTTAGAATTACAAGCTTGTTTGGCCGATTGGTCAGCTCTTTCATTCCCCTTTATGGCGGAATGACCTCGCACCCAACCGAAACATATGTTTATTGTACTTTGATATATTCTCTCTTACATGTACTGCCAAATTGTGTAAGTTGTATTTATCTTTTATGGAGTTCAGCGCTGCTTGTGAGTCACTGAGTATAGTCATACACGTATTTTTGTTTATGCACCACTCGACTGCTTTCAATATTGCAAGCAGCTCGGCTTGAAACACGGAATAGTATTCCTTTAGTTTTATTTTCTCAGAATAAACTTCATCTTCACCCTCATATACCACGAAGGCGCAACCCACTACTGATAATAATAATAAATTAGACGTTATTAACAGGAAGGGCAGCCGTTGGTAAAGCAAACCCAAGTACACGTGCGTGACAGAGCTGACACCCATTACCCCACAAGGGTGTGAAAAAGTGGCCGGAAAAGAATGAATGTTTACAAGAATGGCTGTTCTTATTTTGGCATGCGGAGCTGGGAACAGCGTAATCTTCAGAGAAAAGAGAGATAAAGGCTGAGTCTGCAGGAATTACGTTCGTAAGGTCGTTGGCTTGTTATTCTCCCAGGAACCTGGTGAAGAGCACAGATATAAGAAGCCAGCTACACGTCTTTCACCGTATAAATAATAAGATAATAAGAAGATAGTGCGCTGGCCTTCTACACTCGAGTTGGCAGGTTCGATCCTGGCTCAGTCCAATGGTGCTTGAAGGTACTGAAATACGTCCGCCTCGTGTCGAAAGATTTACTGGCATGTTCATGAACACCTCAAGGACAACATTCCAGCACCTCGACGTCTCCGAAAACCATAGAAATGGGACATAAAGCCAATAATATAATATTATTAATAAGAAGCCCGCCTGGTGGCCATGATCGTTAAGGCACTGAAGTCTAAAACGGTCTAACACCGAGGTTAGCCGGTTCGAGTCCCGTTGGTCGAAAAAATTTTCACCATCAGAATGTTGGCCGGTAGGGTAGGGGAGGTGGTGGTATACAATTTCTAATCACTAGATTGCGTGCCAAAAGCCTGGATTAAATTCCAAACCTCTCCGCAGTGCTCATATGGAGTGAGGGCATATGACGCTGTTGATGGTGATTCGTCCGTCGGATGGGGACGTTAAGCCTTGAGAAGACCCCTTGGTGCTATTCGACAGGAGTAGGCTATGTGCCGGCACCGGGTTTCACCCTCTCCCTACTATCATATACACTGACTGACAGAGCAAATGCAACACCAAGAAGGAGTGGTCAGAACTTTATGCCAATTGCAGGGTAGACTGACGTCACTGAGGTATGCTCATGATGTGAAATGCGCCGCTGTGCTGCGCACGTAGCGAACGATAAATGGGTCACGGCGTTGGCGAATGGCCCACTTCGTACCGTGATTTCTCAGCCGACAGTCATTGTAGAACGTGTTGTCGTGTGCCACAGGACACGTGTATAGCTAAGAATGCCAGGCCGCCGTCAACTGAAGCATTTCCAGCAGACAGACGACTTTACGAGGGGTATGGTGATCGGGCTGAGAAGGGCAGGTTGGTCGCTTCGTCAAATCGCAGCCGATACGCATAGGGATGTGTCCACGGTGCAGCGCCTGTGGCGAAGATGGTTGGCGCAGGGACATGTGGCACGTGCGAGGGGTCCAGGCGCAGCCCGAGTGACGTCAGCACGCGAGGATCGGCGCATCCGCCGCCAAGCGGTGGCAGCCCCGCACGCCACGTCAACCGCCATTCTTCAGCATGTGCAAGACACCCTGGCTGTTCCAATATCGACCAGAACAATTTCCCGTCGATTGGTTGAAGGAGGCCTGCACTCCCGGCGTCCACTCAGAAGACTACCATTGACTCCACAGCATAGACGTGCACGCCTGGCATGGTGCCGGGCTAGAACGACTTGGATGAGGGAATGGCGGAACGTCGTGTTCTCCGATGAGTCACGCGTCTGTTCTGTCAGTGATAGTCACCGCAGAGGAGTGTGGCGTCGGCGTGGAGAAAGGTCAAATCCGGCAGTAACTGTGGAGCGCCCTACCGCTAGACAACGCGGCATCATGGTTTGGGGCTCTATTGCGTATGATTCCACGTCACCTCTAGTGCGTATTCAAGGCACGTTAAATGCCCACCGCTACGTGCAGCAAGTGCTGCGGGCGGTGGCACTCCCGTACCTTCAGGGGCTGCCCAGTGCTCTGTTTCAGCAGGATAATGCCCGCCCACACACTGCTCGCATCTCCCAACAGGCTCTACGAGGTGTACAGATGCTTCCGTGGTCAGCGTACTCTCCGGATCTCTCACCAATCGAACACGTGTGGGATCTCATTGGACGCCGTTTGCTAACTCTGCCCCAGCCTCGTACGGACGACCAACTGTGGCAAATGGTTGACAGAGAATGGAGAACCATCCCTCAGGACACCATCCGCACTCTTATTGACTCTGTACCTCGACGTGTTTCTGCGTGCATCGCCGCTCGCGGTGGTCCTACATCCTACTGAGTCGATGCCGTGCGCATTGTGTAACCTGCATATCGGTTTGAAATAAACATCAATTATTCATCCGTGCCGTCTCTGTTTTTCACCCAACTTTCATCCCTTTCGAACCACTCCTCCTTGGTGTTGCATTGTCACTGTCAGTCAGTGTATCACGTCATTCATTTCATCTCCCATTAACTCCTCGGATGAGGTTGACGTCAGGAAGGGCATCCGGTCATAAAAAACCGCCACGACAAATTCATCTCACCTCATACCCGACCCCGTAGGTAAACGGGACAAGGGTTGGACAAAGAAACAATAAGAAGAAGGTAGAATAACTGCAAAATATTAATAGGGGCGTGACAGAGAATCGCATGTCAAAACCTGCCATAGACTTAAACCACGCTCTTAAATTATTCTTCTCTTCCATACTTTCCTCTTATTTATTCATTTCTTCTATTCACTCCTTGCTCTCCCCTCCCCTCCCCTCCCCTTCCTTCCTTCCTTCCTTCCTTCCTTCCTTCCGGTGTCCTTCCCATATTTATTTCCATTAGTTCTTCCTCCCTTCTGACCGCAACATGGTAGGTTTGATCCTGGCTCAGTTCTTTGGTATTTGAAAGTGCTCATATACGTCAGCCTCGTGTCGGTAGATTTACCGGCACGTAAATGAACTTCTGCGGGTATAAATTCCGGCACCTCAGCGTCTCCGAAAACCGTAAGAAGAGTAACTAGTGGGACGTAAAACCAATAATATTATTACCCTTCCTCCCTTTATTTCATCTTCCTTCCGCTTTCTCCTCACTACCTGTCGTCCTCCCTTATTTCCATCCATCATTCCTTCTTACATTCCTAAGTCTCATCCACCCTTTCTCCTTTCCCTTCTTTTTCTTCTTTTTTCCGTTGTCCCTCTATTAGTACTCTCCTTCGATCTAAGATTTCTTCCTCCTGTCTTTCATTCTCTCCCTTGCGGGCTGAGTGGCTCAGACGGTTAAGGCGCTGGCCTTATAACCCCAACTTGGCAGGTTCGATCCTGGCTCAGTCCGATGGTATTTGAAGGTGCTCAAATACGACAGCCACGTGTCGGTAGATTTACTGGCACGTAAAAGAACTCCTGCGGGACTAAATTCCGGCACCTCGGCGTCTCCGAAGACCGTAAAAGTAGTTAGTGGGACGTAAAGCAAATATCATTAATATTACATTATCTCTCTCTTTCTTTCTTATTTATTTTTATCTGCTCTTTTTCCTCCGATATTTATGCCTTCTTTCTCTCCTTCCTTCCTTCCTTCCTTATTTCCTTCCTCACTTCGTTTATTTCGCCCTACCTCATTTTATTTCCTTTCTTCCTTCCTTTCTTTATGCCTACCTACCTACCCACCTACGTACCTACGTACCTATTGTACTTTATCCTGTTCCTCCTGGTCGATACTGTTCACTACCTACTGTATTTTCCCCTTTCCTGTGTTCTTAATCCTATCTTTCTTTCCTTCATTCCTTCCTTCTTTCCTTTTTCCTTTCTTTACACGTACTAGGGTGGACAACGTTCTCTGAAGTCGAAACAGGTATGATTTTTTATGCTATTTATTTAACGTCATTTTAGTTTCTTGAAAACTTATAGATATCAGATTATCAGAATTTTGTCTCACGGGATTTATATAAACATGAAAAATCAAGCGACGCGACTTTTTCTAGGACCACTGACCCTAGTCGGGATCGACGTGCAGGGTCTCTCGTATAAACCAAGACAGTCGAAGCGGGGTTTTTACTCTCTTAAATGTAAGCTGCAATATGGGACGCGCGCATATTTCATGACCTTGCAAGCAGCCTGCACGTGATCGACCTGGCAAGCATGAGTCGCCAATCTGAATCTCATCTGTTAACATAGTGAGAAAGTTATCATTTCAACACCGTATTTTCGTATCTAAAAGTTCTGGTTTTATCTTGATGGTCGTATGAACAATCACAACTCTTGCTATTGGTGTGCAGATTAACTTAATAGTGTTTATGAAGTCTCTCATTATGACAAGAAGATTGGTGTTTGGTGTGCTGTTAGTGGAAGACGAATGACTGAGCCTAATTTTTTCGACACGACATTAAATGTATTTCCAAGATGACATTTTGACACCGTCCTTCCATCAGTTTACTGAAGAAGAAAAATCGCGTGGGTGGTTTCAACAAGATTCAGCCCCTTCTCATACAGCAGATGATTTCCTTCTTGCAATCTTGGAATTGTTTGCGGACAGAATGATCATTGTTGGCCTATTTTCCCCGTAGTTTTCCACATCTACCAGTGTGTGATTTTTACTTGTGGGGTAAACTGAAAGAAAGAGTGTATCGAACAAATGCTCACACATTGGACGAACTGAAAGAAAATATTACGAATTAAATCAGAAACATTACAGTGGCAGAACTCACTCGTGTCATTCAGAATTTGGTTACGAGATATAGTGACTGTATAACCCAGCAAGAACGTCACTTCCAGCATGTTTTATAAGCTAGTATACACGCTTAAAGCAGGGCGGCCGCGCGCGACATTAAGTTCGGCTGAGGCAGCTGCCGTAGCACAGAGTACAAACACCGTACGTTCTGTCTGAGTTTATATGATAGACCCTGCTCTATCTTGGTAGTGAAAGAACTTGCTATTTGCTTTACGTCGCACCGACACAGATATGTCTTATGGCGACGATGGGACAGAAAAGGGCTGAGAGTGGGAAGGAAGCGGCCGTGGCCTTAATTAAGGTACAGCCCCAGCATTTGCCTGGTGTGAAAATGGGAAACCACGGAAAACCATTTTCAGGGCTGCCGACAGTGGGGTTCGAACCTACTATCTCCCGAATACTGGATACTGGCCGCACTTAAGCGACTGCAGCTATGGAGCTCGGTAGTGAAAGAACAGCAAACTGACTACTCTACTAAGAATGATGGGGAAGGGTAGTTAGATGGTTGTTAAATACCTACATACGTAGATGTACGAATATACGAAATACTGTATTTACTGTAATTATAAAAACGGCAAAAATATGTAAATGAAACTTTAAGTACATCATTATCAGTACCTTAATCGTTATTGTCATCTTAATCTAGCACTATCTCTCTTCTCCCTCGAGTAACGCCTACGCCATCGCCTCAGTTTCTAATTAAGATACCGTTAATACTTAGAACTATTTACCAGGAAGGAAGCAAACATTTTTTCCCCTCCATGAATAATTTACGTCCACATCAACTTAATTATGGAAGATCTCCTTAAATATTTACATAGTAAACAATTTTCACTTAATCATTCCTGCTCCTCTAATGACGCTGTGTGCAAAAAGAAATAGAAGTCATGTTATGTTCCTTCTAAATGTTAATTAAAGAAGTAATTACACTTTCTCATCGAAACTTGATTTGAAACTTCTTCTTCTAATTCATATCAAGAGGAGTGTATTATTATTAGTCTATTATTATTATTATTATTATTATTATTATTATTATTATTATTATTATTATTATTATGACCGGCTCTATGGCTAAATGGTTAGCGTGCAGGCCTTGGTCCAAGGGGTACCGGGTTTGATTTCCGGTAGGTCAGGCCACAATAATAAAAATATTAATTGTTATTGTAACATCAACGCGGCCCCTCTGCTAGACAACACTTCTAACGCCTTAAGGCAGTCTAGTCTCAGAGAGAGGCAGAACTTTATAAAATGTGCTTAATTTTGTACTTGGTTATGATGTCACTACCTTTGTTTCTGAATGCAAACTAGTGACTTGGAATGTGTGAGTATTAGTAAAGTATTGTTCCCATTTGTGGGTTGGCACTCGTGAACTTAAGCCCTCTCTTTTTAAGTTGGCACTACAATCTGTTTAAATCAAACCTACCAATCAGCACCGAGCTCGCCCCTAGAAATACTGGTAATCTTAGAACTTATGACCTTCGTGGATCTTGTACTGTGCGGCGATAAGTGAGGTTCTCCTCCCAGGAGACTACGGACGACCAGGGGCAGCATGTAAGGTAGGCGGCTATATCGTGATCCAACTGGTGAACTTATTAGCGTGTGGCGACGGGAAGATCACACCACTCTACCAACCACCACATAAACACGTAATAGCGAATACATTCCCCCACATAGGTTTGAGACCAGGAAGGGCATCCGACTGTAAATCTAGACCAAAAGCACATAGAGTGCCAATAAATTGATATTATTCCTGCCTGGTAGCCATGATGGTTAAGGCGTCAGTCCTTATAGTCTGACACCGTGGTTGGCCGGTTCGAATTGCGTTAGTCGAAAACATGTTCAATCAAACAATCAATCAATCAATCAAACAATCAATCAATCAATCAATCAATCAATCAATCAATCAATCAATCAATCAATCTGCATTTAGGGAAGTCGCCCAAGTGGCAGATTCCCTAGCTGTTGTTTCCTAGCCTTGTCTTAAATGATTTCAAAGAAATTGCAAATTTATTGAACATCTCCCTTGGTAAGTTATTCCAATCTCTAACTCCCCTTCCTATAAATGAATATTTGCCCCAATTTGTCCTCTTGAATTCCAACTTTATCTTCATATTGTGATCTTTCCTACTTTTAAAGACGCCACTCAAACTTATTCGTCTACTAATGTCATTCCACGCCATCTCTCCGCTGACAGCTCGGAACATACAAATTAGTCGAGCAGCTCGTCTTCAATCTCTGAATTCTTCCCAGCCCAAACTTTGCAACATTCTTGTAACGCTACTCTTTTGTCGGAATACACCCAGAACAAATTGAGCTGCTTTTCTTTGGATTTTTTCCAGTTCATGAATCAAGTAATCCTGGTGAGGGTCCCATACACGGGAACCATACTCCAGTTGGGGTCTTACCAGAGACGTATATCCCTAACCTTTACACCCTTACTACAACCTCTAAACACCCTCATAACCATCTGCATAGATCTGTACCCTTTATTTACAATCCCATTTATGTGATTACCCCAGTGAAGATCTTTCCTTATATCAACACCTTGGTAATTACAATGATCCCCAAAAGGAACTTTCACCCAATCAACGCAGTAATTAAAACTGAGAGGACTTTTCCTATTTGTGAAACTTACAACTTGACTTTTAACCCCGTTTATCATCATACCATTGCCCGCTGTCCATCCCACAACATTATCGATGTCATTTTGCAGTTGCTCACAATCTTGTAACGTATTACCCTACAGAGAATAACATCCGCCGCAAAAAGCCTTATCTCTGATTCCACTTCTACTTATATCATTCATATATGTAACAAAACATAAAGGTCCAATAATACTGCCTTGAGAAATTCCCCTCTTAATTATTACAGGGTCAAATAAAGCCTCGCCTACTCTAATTTTCTGAGATCTATTTTCTAGAAATATAGCAACCCATTCAGTCACTCTTTTGTCTAGTCCATTTGCAATCATTTTTGCCAGTAGTCTCCCGTGATCCACCCTATCAAATGCTTTAGACAGGTTAATCGCGATACAGTCCATTTGACCTCCTGAATCCAAGATATCTGCTATACCTTGCTGGAATCCTACAAGTTGAGCTTCAGTGAAATAACCTTTCCTAAACCCGAACTATCTTCTATCGAACCAGTTATTAATTTTGCAAACCTGTCTGATATAATCAGAAAGAATACCTTCCCAAAGCTTACATGCAACGCATGTCAAACTTATTGGCCTGTCATTTTCAGCTTTATGTCTATCACCCTTTCCTTTATATACAGGGGCTACTATAGCAACTCTCCATTCATTTGGTATAGCTCCTTCATGCAAACAATAATCAAGTAAGTACATATATCCCAACCCATTGTCCTTACTATATCCCCAGAAAATCTTATCAATTCCGGCCCATTTTCGAGTTTTCAGCTTTTGTATCTTATTGTAAATGTCATTGTTATCATATGTAAATTTTAATACTTCTTCAGCAATTAGTCATCTCCTCTATATGAACATTATCCTTGTAACCAACTATCTTTACATACTGCTGACTGAATACTTCTGCCTTTTAAAGATCCTCACATACAATCTCCCCTTGTTCATTAATTATTCCTGGAATGTCCCTCGTGGAATCCGTTTCTGCCTTAAAGTACCAATACATAACCTTCCATTTCTCAGTAAAATATTTATGACTGCCAATTATGCTTGCCATCATGTTATCCTTAGCTGACTTCTTTGGCAGATTCAATTTCCTAGTAAGTTCCTTCAATTTCTCCTTACTTCCACAGCCCAAAAATATATTTCCTTCCACTCTGCACCTACTTCTTAGTATCTTTATTTCTCTATTATAATAAGGTGGGTCTTTACTTTTCCTTACCACCTTTAGAGGTACAAACCGATTTTCACATTCCCCAACAATTGCTTTAAACCAATCCCAGAGTCTGTTTATATTTTTTTTACCGTTTTCCACCGATCATATTCACTTTTTTAAACTCCCTCATGCCTGCTTTATCAGTCATATGGTACTGCCTAATAGTCCTACTTTTAAGGCCTTCCTTTCTATCACATTTACTTTAACTACGACAAAAATAGCTTCATGATCACTAATACCATCTATTACTTCGGTTTCTCTGTAGAGCTCATCTGGTTTTATCAGCACCAGGTCCAGGATATTATTTCCTATAGCTGGTTCCATCATTTTCTGAATCAGCTGTCCTTCCCATATTAACTTATTTGCCATGTTTTGGTCATGCTTCCTGTCCTTCGCATTACCTTCCCAATTGACAGTTGGTAAATTCAGTTCTCCCGCTACAATTACATTCCTTTCCATGTCGTTTCCCACATACCTGATTATCTTATCAAATAATTGTGAATCAGCGCCAGTGCTGCCCTTTCCCGGTCTGTACACTCCAAAGACATCACGCTGCTTATTATTTAAAAACGAGCCTTACTCCTAGAATTTCATGTTTGTCATCTTAAACTTGTTCTTAGCTTACAGATTCTTCTTTCACCAGAATGAATACTCTCCCTCCTACCATTCCTATCCTATCTCTACGATACACACTCCAGTTCCGTGAGAATATTTCTGCATCCATTATATCACTTCTCAACCATGATTCAACTCCTATTACAATATCTGGTAAGCATAGATATATTAAATTACTTAATTCGATTCCTTTGTTTACAATGCTTCTACAGTTAAGCACTAACTTTTTTATGTCATCCCTACTTGACTTCCAGAGCACTGTAATCTTATCACCACTCCCGAGACCAACCCGTTTCCTTGAATGTATCTCGCTATTACCCTTCCAAACAAATTTCATAATTTATATGTACCACTGTGGTTTAAGTGAAGGCCGTCTGAGCGCAGATCCCTATCTCCTACCCACTAATTGGAATCTATAAATCTCACTCCCTGTTTCCCGCATACCCACTCCATAGTCTCATTTAAATCCTCAATAGCCTTCCAGTCAGTATCCCTCCTACACAGTATTCCACTGATAACAATCTCCGCTTCCGTAAATTTCACCCGTGCTGCATTTACCAGATCCCACACATCCCCAACATTGTTGGTACTTATACCAGCTTTCCTTACGTTGTTGGTACCAACGTGAAAAACTACCACCTTCTCCTTTCCCTCCTTCTCTTCTACTCTCCTCTACATCTGCCTCAACTTTATTCCTGGATAACACTCTACCCTGGTTCCCTTTCCTCCACTCAGTGTCCCCACAAGTCTAACACTGGAACCCCCCCTATGACCAGAGCCTCAACCCTACCCACCTCATTTGATCTCCTTCCCTCCCGGTCAGCCCTATCTTTCCTGACAGCTACAGAAGCTACTTCCTCCTCCCTTTTCTCCCTCCTATGACCCTGTGTCACCTGTCTTTTCCTCTCTTCTACTCTACATTTCCCTTTCCTACCTTTTCCTTTCCTCCTATTTCCACACATCTCAGCAACAGTTCCCTGTTCCTCATCTTCCCTCTATTGTTCTACCTGCAGTGACTCGTACCGATTTCTCACAGACACCTGTCCTGAATTCTGATCCTGAATAGAGCCCTTAGCCTGGATTCTCCTTCCCCTTAGAACATTAGACCACCTGTCTTCTGCAATTCTCCCCCTTTCCTTCCCACAGGATACACCTAATTATCCCCCTCAAACTCTCCAAATCCTCTCTCATACTCCTCAATGCCTCGCCACACCGACAGTTCCTACACGTGCACTCCTTAGCCATTCTTTACGGAATAATGAAAAGGAAAATAAAATATTGTGTGCAAAAAATGCAAAGGAATATAGTCTAGAATAGTACACAAATATCACACGACAATAAGATAGTTAATATTCTACTGCACTACAATACTACTTAGTCGTACTCTACTTTTATCCTACAACACCCCAACAGGATAAAAACTGCCGTTAATTACTGAATACCGAAAGGAACACACAAGAACCACACATCTCTGTACTGCAGTTAAGCGTATCCTAATTACAACTATAGAATTCTAGTAAGGGAATTTCTACGAATACCCCTACTATACTACACCATTATCTTACAATAATAGAATAAGCACGCCAATTTATAATAAGATATTACTCGTATACTACTGTACAGTACACAGCAATAATTTTAAACTACGTTCAGACGTATCCTAATTACAGTAACGTATGTTACTACTAAGCACAAACAGAAATGAAAATTGCAATTTGGAAATTTGAACTACTCAAAGATTACCAACAAAGCTAAATGCTTAGACAGGTTATTATTAGTACTATGGTCTAATCGATACATACGAAAGATACACACAAAGATGCACACGAATATAGCAGGCAAGATACGATACTATCTAAATATGCCGTATCTACATTAAAATTCTCAACTGAAATGCGGTTATATTATTTATAACACTGGTGGATTATTATTATTATTATTTTTCCTACTACGCGGGACTGATGTTCGCCGGTAGGCAGGGATATGTGGTGTACAAAATTTATAATCAGTAGACTGCGTGGCAAAATCCTGGATTCAATTCCAACCTCTCCACATCTATATAACGGCCTATATAAAATAAATTTTGCATTTCTGTATCGGTCGAGTCCACAGTAAAAAGAAAAAGCACTTTTTAACATTCCGTAATTTCTCTCTCTCTGTCTGTCTGTCTGTCTGTCTGTCTGTCTGTCTGTCTGTCTGTCTGTCTGTCTGTCTGTCTGTCTGTCTGTCTGTCTGTCTGTCTGTCTGTCTGTCCGTCCGGCTCCATGGCTAAATGGGTAGCGTGCTGGCCTTTGGTAACTAGGGTCCCGGGTTCGATTCCCGGCAGGGTCGGTTATTTTAACCATAATCGATTAATTCCGCTGGCATGAGGGCAGGGTGTATGGGTCGTCTTCATCGTCATTTCATCCTCATCACGATGCGCAGGTCGCCTACGGGGTCAAATCAAAAAAGACTTGCATCTGGCGAGCCGAACTTGTTTTCGGACACTCTTGGCAGTAAAAGCCATACACCATTTAATTTTTTTATATGTACGCGCATCACGAGAAAATTGCTGAAGAAAATTTAATGAAAATCGGTATGTTAAGCTGGAGAATAAGCCGTTTCAATCTAGGCCATACATAATTTTATTCGCGCTGAATAAAATGGTAGTTCATGGGAAGGCCTAAAATGTAATTCTCAAATATCTGTGACATTGGTGGTCCTATCGAAAAATATTACATAACTAAAGATATACAGTATTAAATTTCCGATCATTTATGTCTTTTTTTACCGGCTATGATAACAGAGATATTCATGAATTTGAACTTTTGTTGCGAAGTCCATTTCAGCGCCGATTCACCAGAAAATTTGTTAACAGATTTTAATGACAATCGGCATGTAAAGCCGGGGAATAAGCAACTACAGTCTACACGATAGATAATTTTATGGGATGCCCAAATGTCACAGATCCGGAAGAAAACTAGATGTGAAGGCCTACAATACAGAACGCTCATAAAATTGATCAACAATAGCATTACTTTGACCATTGTTTGTTGTGACGTGCTTTATGTCTTTAGCTGCCACTCATCTCAGATTGATGGGATTTCTGCTGCGTACCGCGTATCACAGCCCGCCTGAATAGTGGCGGGAAGGAGCTGGAGAGTTAGATATCTCTCTTTAGCATGCCATTCCGCTGGTTCATAAATTTTCTGATATTACTGGTACGTAACACACTAGTTCATCACAATATTCCAGATAATCCCTACTCTGAGGCACTGATCAGAATGAGCAGTGTGCACATTTAACGGAATAATGGCAGAGGAGTTTTCGCGGCTGTCTGTGTTCTGGTCATTCCAGCATTGGAACTTTGGTCTGTTAGACCGGTAGCGTAGTACTGTTCGTTAAAAGTGAGAAAATTTGCGGTTTTTCATTTGATCGAGTATTTTATATGTTAAAATAACATTGCTTCAATCGCTACATCGCTACATATTTACATATGTTGACTTCAGTTGGGAAAACCACAAAGACAGTCTTTCTAAGAATTCCGTAGCGAAGCATGGGTACACCAGGTAGTGGTTCATATAGAGTAAAGTTATATGGCGCTGCTGACTGTGATTCGTCTGTCGGACGGAACGTAAAGCAGACCCCGTAGTGTTATTCGACAGGAGAAGGCTATATCCCGACATCAGGTAGCCCATCAGCATCAAATACAAAAACCTGCACCAGACGATATGAACTTGTCTTCGGACACTCCCAAACTAAAAGCCATACGATAAATAAATGCAAATAAATATAAAATCCTCTCTAGATATAGACAGTGGCCTGCCATATACTCCTGCAATTCATCTACATCTGACTGACTGACTGACTGACTGACTGACTCACTGATTCATCTTCGCCGAGCCAAAACTACTGGACATAAAGAAATGAAATTTTGAGGACACATTTATATTACAATGTAGGTGCTCGCTAAGGGAGGATTTTGGATATTCCATCGCTAAGGGGGTGAAAAGGGGTGAATTTTTATGAGTGTATCTATATCTCAAAACTTTAAAAGTTTACAGATGTAAAAACTGGTATTTAGAATCCCGTTTAAAAAATAAAAAACACTTTTTTTTTGTTTTCGGAAAATCCTACTAGGAGGGGTGAAAACTGGTGAAAAGTGAGTTGAATGCCTTTAATGAGGATACTTATATCTCAGAAACTGAAGATATTACAGTCCTGAAAATTGGTATTTGGAATCTCCTTTAAAAACAAAGAAAACCGTATTTTTTGTTTTCGGAAAATAGAATTAATGGGGGTTAAACAGGAGTGACAAATGGGGTGAATTTTTTGAAAGACTATATGTACAGTACATCTCAGAAACGTTAAAATGTCACAGACATAAAAATTGGTATTTTGAATCTCCTGTAAAAGTAAAGAAACGTAGGTGATTTGTTTTCGGAAACTCCACTTAAGGGGAAGCTAGAAAGGGGGTGAAATTTTAAAATGATCATGTCTACAGTATATCTCAGAAATTTAACATGTCGCAGAAGTGAAAAATAGTATTTTTATTTCTATTAAAATAAATAAACATGTATTTTTGTTTTCGGAAAGAACTCTTGGGTGGGGGTAAGAATGACTAAAAATGGGGTTTAATTCTTTTTATTAGGATACTGATATCTCAAAACCAAGATGTTACAGACGTGAAATTTGCTATTTGGAATGTTTTATTTTCGGAAATCCACTTAAAAAGGGGTGGGGTGTAGAATTCAAAAATTATTTGAATTATTTGTATGAATATACTATTATCTCAAAAACGAAAGATGTTGCAGACGTGAAAATTGGTATTTGGATCTCCTTTAAAAACAAAGAAAAACACATTTTTGGGGGAAAGTCATCTTGGGGGGCGGGGGTGAAAAGGAGTTGAATTCCTTTTATGAGGATACATATCTCAAAAACTGAAGATGTTACAGTCGTGATAATTCGTATTTAGAAGATCCTTTACTAATAAAGGAACAAGTATTTTTCCGGAAAATTCACTTAATGCAGGGGGGGGGGGGGTAGTGTGAAAAGAAGTGAAGAAAGTGAATTCATTTTATGGGGTAACATATCTCAAAACTGAAGGTAACAGACGTGAACATTGGTATTTGGAATCTCTTTTAAGCATAAAGAAACACGCCTTCCTTCTTGGGGGGGGGGGGGGGGAGTAAATAAACTTAACGGCGGTGGGATGGAAGAGGAGTTGAGTCCAATTGATTTTACTGTTCATAATATACTTTATTCTGATCATAAACCGATAATTTTTAATCTCTCCTGGGTTGGTTTCCAAGAGCCTTGTTTTCCTTTGAAGAACTTAAAGTTAGATTACAGTAGATTCTCCTGACACATAAATAAAAATTTAAACAGATTTGAAATAAACGACCGCGCACTTGCCTACGCGCTACAATGGTGCTGGTCACATTTTGAGCAATGACAATGGCAGCAGATGTAATTTACCGCCAAGTAGCGCTCTTGCATATTTCTGCGGGGTACAAATAATAATAATAATAATAATAATAAGGTTCTGGAGCATCGTTAAAATGTGCGGACCGCGTTGGAAACGGGTCCTAGCCGGATAATGACTACGAATGCAGTCCGGCCGCGGGTTCACTACCGCCAAAGCAACCAAGACGACACCACGCCGGAGCATATTAAAAATGCTTATGGCAAAGGTTTAGGGACCCATCTGACGGGGCGGAATTCCCGGACCTAGCCCGGGAAGTACGAAATCGATTGCTGGAAAGAAAGATTGAAAAATGGGAGAAACGTAAGCTTGTTCTCTCAGAAAACGAGTCAGATTGCGAATTTTGGTGGATTATATATAAAACGTTAAGCATTCAATTATAATTTTCAGTATAATACCGTAGCGAAACACGGGTATTTTGATAGTTTTCCAATATATCGTTAATAAAATATATGAACCATTTAGGTTATGGTTTGCGCCCCTACCACCATTTTAAGTCGAATATGTGAATATATGAATATATGCATTAATAATTTTATTTCACATCGCTATTCCAGCCAGTTTCCCAGCAACCGCCTGTCTGATGACAGAATCAAGAGCTTTATCTATATATATAAAATAAGAGTTTTGTCTGTACATTGCTCAGAATTTGAAAATAATGGTATTTCTGTATCGGTCATGTCCATAGTAACAAGAAAATGCACTTTTTACTTTTTCGTAATTTCTGTCTGTCTGTCTGTCTGTCTGTATGTATGTATGTACACGCATCACGAGAAAACGGTTGAAGATAATTTAATGAAAATCGGTATGTGAAGTCGGGGGACGAGCCTCTACAATCTAGGCTATAAATCATTTTACTCACGCTGAGTGAAATGGTAGTTTAGGGGAAGGCCTAAAATTGAATTCTCAACTATTTATGTTATTAGCGGTCTAATGAAAATCGGTATTGAAGTCGAGAGATGAGCCTCTACAATGTAGGCTATAAATCAATTTACTCACGCTCAGTGAAATGGTAGTTTAGAGGAAGGCCTAAAATTGAATTCTCAACTATTTTTATTAGTGATCGTATTTTAAAGAAAATGGGTATGCAAAGTTGGGGAATAAGTTGCTACAATCTAGGCTATCAATAATTGTATTCACGCTGAGAAAAATGGTAGTTTAGGGGAAGGCCTAAAATGTAATTCTCAAATATTTCTTATTAGAGATGTAACCGATGAATGCTACATAACTAAGGTTATATAGTGTTAAATTTCCTATTGTTCATGTCTTATACATTGTTACCGTACTGGCTATGATCACAAATATATTCATGAATTTGGATTTTTGTTACTAAGTCCATATCAGCACCGCGTAACGAGAAAATGGGTAAAAAGTATTTAATGAAAATCGGTATGTAAAGTCGGAGAATAAGAAACTACAGTTTACGGTATAAAATCTTTTACAAATCACAGAGTCGAAAGAAAACTAAATGTGAAGGCCTACAATATATAAAGCTCATAACATTGATCAACAATAACATTACATTGACCATTGTTTTTCGTGATGTGCTTTGTGTCTTCTGTTGCCCCTCATCTCCGGTAGATAGGATTACTGCTGCGTACAGAGTATTTTTTATTTGATTTACGTCGCACCGACATAGATAGGTTTTATGGCGACGAGGGGATAGGAAAGGGCTAGGAGTGCCTTAGGCCTTAATTAAGGTACAGGCCCAGCATTTGACTGGTCTGAAAGTGGTAAACCACGGAATACCATCTTCTGCGCTGCCGACAGTGGGGTTCGAATCCACTATCTCTCGGATGCAAGCTCACAGCTGTGCACCACTAACCACACGGTCAACTCGCTCAGTCGTACAGAGTGTAACAGCCTGCCTGAATATTGATGGGAAGTAGCTGGGGAGTTAGATAACTTTCTTCTTTAGCATGCCTTTCCCTGGTTTATACATTTTCTGATACTACTGGCACGTAGCGCAATCAATCGCTACTCTGAGGCACTGATTGGAATTAACAGTGTGCATATTTAGCGGAATAATGGCAGATGAGTGTTCATGGCAATCTGCGGCCTGGTCATCCCAGCTCTGGAACTTTGGACTATTAGATTGGCACCGCAATCTAACCGCAGCACTGTTCGTTAAAAGTGATAAAACGTGCGGCTTTCCATTTGATCGAGTATTTTATATGATAGCATTGCTTTTAATCGCTACATTCATACTTACGTTTTTGTAATGACCTATGTTGATTTCAGTTAGGAAAACCACAAAGTCAGTCTTTTTGAAAGTCCCGTAGCGAAGCACGGGTACATCAGCTAGTTATGTATATATATATATATATATATATAGCTTTAATATATAACTTATCATATTTTCTATTTATTTATCCATTATTGTTTTAATGACAAATCAAAAACTCGAATGTATGGATCAAAAACAATTTGGACTCCCTAGAGTCAGAGCTTCCGGAACTAGGGATGGGAATATTCTGTTAAGAAGACTGTAGTTACCGCACTCAACTTCTTTATTTATTTATTTATTCAATTTTTATTTATTTATTTATTTATTTATTTATTTATTTACGCCCATAACTTCCCCATTTAGAATAGACGGTGAAAGACTAATTTTTATTACATAATAAATACAATATTTACATTAGTAGTAATAATAATAATAATAATAATAATAATAATAATAATAATAATAATAATAATAATAATAATAGCTGCGAGCTTGCATTCGAGAGATTGTGGGTTCGAATCCCAGTGCCGGCAGCCTTGAATATGGATTTGCGTGGTTACCCGTTTCCACATCAGGCAAATGCTGGGGGCGTACTTTCAAAAAGGCCACGGCTACTACCTTCCCGTTCCTAGCCCTTTCGCTCCCTTGCGTCATCAAATCCATTCATTGCGTTAGTGCGACGCTAAGCCACTAGCTTAACAAAAACAAATAATAATAGGAATAATAATAATAATATTCATAGTAATAATACTGCAAACATTCACAAGAATAAACACCGTAACGCTATGAGCATGTGTAAGAATTACTAGACAATATTATTTCTAACAGAAATTGCAGAAACATACGAATCTTAGTCATAATTATATCAAATGTAATAACTATGATAAATATTAATGAATAATTATCTGACAATTAGCATTTACTCTTTCACTAACTTAAAAACCTTTATCAATGAACATGAAACTTATCCGATGGCTACACTGTGTAATAACGCCTTGTTAATACATATGTCGAGTGATTCTTCCATGGAATGTGTTGGCGTTTGGAATGGCTGACCTTGAACTGAGCGTAACGGGTTCATTGTAATATTATTTAAATACAAATAAAGATATTCAACATGGTATGAAATAATATATTGCCGTTACACGAGCGAAAATATTTCACGCATTCATTTCTAAATTCCGGCGTAGCCTGGCGGCTCAGCCGTAAACATCGCAACTCATGCGTAAAGCTCACTTTCGGCGCTTGGAACATAAATAACTATTACAGCACTGCACGCTTCAAACTTATTAAAAACCGTGAAACTATTATTCAAAAGCAATGTAAATAAATGTTCTTCAATATTTTGCTGTAAGCCGCGCCGACACAGGTAGGTCTTGTGGCAACGATATACATTAAATAACTGTATATGTGTTCTAAAGATCGTGTATAATATGGAGTTACATAATACAGTAGTTAGAGGGCGGATGGATTCACTTGATCTAAAACCATGACGATTTACATTGTTGTGTATTGTTGTGAAAATAATTCACCATACTCTGTATGCAGATATTTAGCACTCAAAATGTTAAAGACATACTGTAGCTGTTCCATTGAAAAAAATTTACTTTCTAATACAAATTACGTATACTATGAGTGTTTCTACGTGGAGCACTGCACCGCCTTCTGCACACCCTTTGAAAGTTGCAGGTGCGAACTAGGTCCTCCATTACGGCCATTGCCTTTCCTGACGCCAAATATATGTGGAGGATATATTCATTTTTTCCTGTTTCTATAGTGGTGGGTAATTTGAGTGCGTTGTGACGAACACAAAAATCCAGTACGCGGGTCATAAGAATTACCTAGACATGATTAAAACGATTGACCCACCTGATGACCAAACCGACGACCCTCAGAATTGAAGGTCTGAATGCTGATTAGTTAGCCAAGCAGTCAGACACTTCCACCATCGAGGGTAAAATGGGACTGGAACGCGTCCACGCAAGACATATCAACGTAGAAGAAATGTGTTTCACGTCCGTTCTATTTCAGTCTAACCTGCTAAATACTGGGTCAGTAAAATGACCGCACATGCCAGAAAAAAGGACTTCAAAATTGGAGAGTACTGACCCAAAACTTTGCGATAACAATTTCGTGTGGCTATTTCTAGCCTTGTGCAGCCCTTGAAGGACAGACCCTCCGACGATGGTGGGTGGCAACTGCCGCGTATGAGAATCTGCATGTTATTGTAGCGGAGGATAATGTCGGGTATGGTTCATTGAGTAGCAGAGATGTTGAAGACAGAACAAAGTCGCAGTGTCCGGGCCAAAGGTATTAACCATTTAAGGTTAAAATCTCCTGCCCGGTCGGGAATCGAACCCGAGGCCCTCTGAACCAAAGAGCACTACACTGGCCATTCAGCTAAGAAGCCGGTTACCTTTGAGATGATAAGGAATACACTAAACTAATAGGAAGTAGCGAAATTACTCATTCTTCTCAGGGGAAATGTTGCTACAATTAATTTGATTTTCCTTTTGTATAAAAGAAGAAAGAATACAAGTATCATTCTTGGTTACAGGGTATGTCCAGAGAACAAATTTTGATTAGATAAATAGGACATGTATCGAGGAAGGCGTAGCTAGCCTATGTGAAATATTAATCTACGACAAAATGGAGCCGATCATTGGCAATTTTAGTGAAGGGAATCAACGAAAATCAGCGATCCGACTGTTCTCATGGCATTCGCTGGTCAGAATCGTCTACGATAAACCCTAAGCATTTACATGTGAAAGTATTTTCGAGCATAATGTAAGTATGTTAGGTATTCAGCCCAAAGGCTGGTTTTATCCTCCACAGCCCCACCAATAGCTGTCGTAGATAGCCTAGGCATCACTGAAGAGATACTAGGGAAATTATGAGTGAGGTTGTTTCCCATTGCTTTCCTCACCGAGCTAGAAGTTGCCATTTCGTACCAGTCTGCCAAGCCCACTGAAATGCATGCACCAACCGACCCTATGAGCTATATTTTTATACCATTCATAACAGGGACTGGCTGCATAAGGAATGGTATTACCATCATCGCTCATACCTCAGTCACTTTCATATTATCAAAGCCAAGGATGAGACTGAGACAGGTCAGTGAAAGTAACAAATTTATTCCAGCCCGTACCAGAAAACATAGTGCACTGTGAACATTACATCTCGCCAGCAAAGAACATGTACGAAAAGCTTCACGTCGGCATGGAACTTGCTGTAAAATGTAGCTCTCAGTAAGCGCATTTATAGATATTACAGTTTGCAGGGAAAAACTCAATTTTGCAACGTAGCCCCGCGATTTTTTCGTTTCCAATTTTTATGAAACTTAGTAAGTAAATACTCGTGCGTTGAGATGAAAGTGAAGTAGTTTATTCCGGAGCTATCTCGAGTTAGTGAAAGTAAAACTTTCAACTCTCCCAGAATTTAGGCAACTTGAAATCATTTTTGGTAAACTGTAGGACAGAAATTACGCTTGAACGTTATTTCAGATTCTTTCCTTCCTACCGAGCTCGATAGATGCAGTCGCTTAAGTGCGGCCAGTATCCAGTATTCGGGAGATAGTAGGTTCGAACCCCACTATAGGCGGCCCTCAAAATGGTTTTCCGTGGTTTCCCATTTTCACACCAGGTAAATGCTGGGGCTGTACCTTAATTAAGGCCACGGCCGCTTCCTTCCCACTCTATCCCTTTTCTGTCCCATCGTCGCCATAAGACGTATCTGTGTCGGTGCGACGTAAAGCAACTAGAAAAAAAAAAAAATCTTTCCTGTCAAAACATTCATCTTATCAGAAAATAACATTGAATATTTCTTGTAAAACTTAAATTCAGTGCGATGTGGATGCTTCGTGCTAATGCAGAAGTGGAAACGAATATTGGATGCACAGTTTATTATCACACAAGGAAAATACCATGAAGGCAATTTTATTATAGCTCTGCAATGAATATTCGTGGTACATGAACATTAATGTCCGGAACACTTGAATATGGGAAACGAGAATCGATAGGAATAAAATCTGCTGCTTGCCAGGTGTAGCGTATTTGGTTGATATTCGGATGAAGGCAGCTGATTATGAGTATGGAAGTGCACTCTTATGATAAAAATTGTCGTGAAGAGTGCATTACCATGAACAATAGTGCAAAAGGATGTATAGATACCTCAAGACAAAAATACTCGTAGATTATAGGAATGGCAATGCAGGAATCATGAATAGCCAATACTAAATACTAAATCAGTATTCTATGTGTACGATAGAATTTACAGAAGGTGGAAGTATACACTCAGTAGTGTGTAAACATAGTTGGACATAAGGATAATATCCAGATAGAGGACGTGACTAATACTGGCGAAGTACAGGAATTTACATAATGGCGATAACACAGGTATAACAGTAATAGAATATGCCTCTATAGTCTGGAATCCATCAAGTAGTAAACGTATAAAAGAAATAGAAAATGTTCAAGCTAAATTTCTAAGATATCTGTATTTCTGTATCTCTAAAACTAATGCAAAATATGTGGCATATAGTGACTTAATAAAAATTTTGGGGTAGATATGTTGCATTCGAGGAGAAAATTAACGTGTGTAAAATACCTACATAGAATTCTCAAAGAAATAATTTAACTTCCTATGTAAAAAGTTCAAACACAAATCACCATATGAATTCACCATTAAACAGAATATGTTAGTTAATTAATAAAATGCCAAACGAGGATATATTTCACCGGGCGAGTTGGCCGTGCGTGTACAGGCGCGCGGCTGTGAGCTTGCATCCGGGAGATAGTAGGTTCGAATCCCACTATCGGCAGCCCTGAAAATGGTTTTCCGTGGTTTCCCATTTTCACACCAGGCAAATGCTGGGGCTGTACCTTAATTAAGGCCACGGCCGCTTCCTTCCAACTCCTAGGTCTTTCCTATCCCATCGTCGCCATAAGACCTATCTGTGTCGGTGCGACGTAAAGCCCCTAGCAAAAAAAAAAAAAGAGTATATATTTCACGACAGGAGTATCTTGTTAAGGTCAGTCAGAATGAAACTCGCGCAAGAAGAAGACATAAAGTAAATAGAGTAGCATTATTGTGTACCATGAATAATTTAGTCCTTAGATTAATTTAGTTTAATAATGTATATTTTAGGAGAAATTAAAATAATAAGTTGAAACACACACTTACCACTGTCCATAGTTCATAAGTATAATATTAGGTTTATATTTTAATTTTTATTGTAAATTATTTATAAAATTAGAAATAAGAAATGGGAATGTTCTGTTCGTGGGCAGAAATGCCTGTTGAACAATAAATCAAATAAATAAATAAATAACAAATATATTTACAAAAAGATACAAAATTTGAAAGCTAGTAAATCAGCTAAAGTTGATAAGATTGGGGGCATACTAATGGCAATTACTTCGGAATCGAATGACTCGAATGACTTGAATGTAAAGATACTACCCTATCATTCCAGCGCCCAAAACATTCGATGCGTAAGTGTGACGTTGAACCAATAGCAATAGTACAACACAACTTATAGACAGATTTTTCTTGCTGCAACGACAATATTGTGGTGATTCATTTTATTTTTATTTATTTATTTCAAAAGAGGCACCTGAGCCAAGGTTCATAATGGTGCAGTACAATTAATTTACATTTGGCAACAAATATGAGATTTGAGAACATCAGCTTCTAGGACAAAATCATAGTATACTGTACAATGAATTATAATAATAATACTAAGGTATCATAGTGATAGAAAACAAATATGAACAGCAGTGATATATTATACTAAATCAGTATTCTATAGGTTTGACATTTATACTTTTAGAAAATTAACAAGCTTGGTTTTAAAGATGGGTAATTTAGCGGCTTCTCAAATATGCTCAGGAAGGCTATTGAAAAACTTTACAGAGTAATTCCATAAAGAATTAGTGCCATACATATAGACTTTGATTATTTACAGCCCCATTAATTGTAACCATTCCCAGAGAATGGAGTATGCACTTATTACTTGAATGAATGGGTCCAGCAAAATTTATCCTCACTGGTTAAATAATTTCACCTCGATACCTTTATCTACCTACTTGGTGATGTTTTTAATTCGATTTTTAAATTTTATTATTATTTTATCTGCGAATTGACTACTTTGGATCACGCTACAATTTAATTTCTTCTTCGAAATTTCCTCTTCCTCCAGTATTCCTTCATAAGGGCTCTATGCTGTTTCTTCTGTTCATCCGTCTAGGCTCTTCCCGTCTTTGCAGTTCTTTCGACTTTAAACCCTTCCAGATTTTGAATCATAGTCTGAAATGTTTTCTTGTCTAACACCTGAACTTCCTAGATCTTGGAATTTTCTAGATCTTTATGAACTTCCTTAATCCATGCCGTCATTTTATTCTTGTTCCACAGGTAGTCGATTCAATTTTTGGTTAGTCTGGTTTTGTCCATTCTGTACATATGTCCGATAAATGATTACCTCCTCTTTTTCACTGTATCTAAATTTTCTGCACATATTCGTATACTTCATTGTTGTTCCGAAGTTTCCAGCCGTTTCAGTCTGGACTGGGCTCAAGATTTTCCGTAGTATTCTTTTTTCTATGATCTCCAGCTTCTCCAGCTTGTAATACATCGAGAGGCATTCGCTGGCATACAGGCAATTCTGCTTTTACTACAGTGTTGTAATGCCCTATTTTGGCATTCCATGAGATGCATTCTTTGTTCGGATGTTTTAGTTTTGAGTTAGTCTAGAATCTCTCTCCATTTTGAGCAGTTTTCTCTAGTCCATTATCTCGTATGATTTCATCGAGGTATTTAAATTTTTTAACCCTCTGAATCCGTCAATTCTCTGTTTCAAGGAATTGTGGTCTATGTTTGTCACTTATAATGAACTTGGTATCCTCTTTCGAGATCCTAATTCCCCTCTTGCTAGCGATCTTTTCTAGAGGTTGATCTTTAGGGCCGATTCCTCTAGGTTTTCTGAACGTATCGCAAAATCATTAGCGAAAGTCAAGCAGTTGACTTTGATTCCTCCTGATTTTCTTCCTGAGCAGATCGGAGTAATCCCTTTATTTTCAAGTTCGGAATTACAAATTCTCATAGTAGTTGAATAGTAGTGGCGATAATTCATCACCCTTTCACAAACCTGTCTTAATTTCAAATTACTGGGAAAATTCTCCAATAGATTTCACCTTAGATGTTGCGCTTGTTAAAGTATCTCTGATAACGTTTGCCAGTTTGACTTTGACCCCAAATTCTCTCATGCTCTTATCTAGGGACTCTCTGTCTACCGAGTCAAAGGATTTTTGAAATAAACGAAAGAAACCACTATGGTTTTGCCGTTCAGCACCCTGTAGCGCATTGTTGATTTCAAATTAAGGATATGCTCAGCCCTAGGAGCGGCCTTTCCGGAGCCAACCCTGGTATTCTCCAAGTTGCTTATCTAGGATTCCTTCAGTTCTCTTCATAAGTATCCTGGAGAGGACTTTGTAAGTGACTGGGGGTAGCGACACACCTCTATAGTTGTTAACATCTACTGTAGTTTTTTCCCTTTCTTATGGAGTGGGTGGATCATCGCTGTTTTATTTCATTATTATTATTATTATTATTATTATTATTATTATTATTATTATTATTATTATTAAAGGGACTGGGACAGATTGGTTAATGTAGCAGTCTTTTTCTAACCCATACCAGAAAGTTACAATCCACAGTAATAAATGAGTCTGACCAATTAACGTCAAGAAGATATTATTTCACATTTTAAATACATTTGTCACTCAGCGCATGCTCTTTGAGTGTGGTAAATATTGTGTCTGTGTGGTAATCAAAGCACTCTCTCATTGTATAATCTCCAGTAATTATAGATGGGTTTTCAAATCAAATCTCCTGAATGTGAATGTCTGTTATTTTGCAATTTAATTACCATTAACTGTGAATAACAAAATAATTAATACAGCACTAACTAGTAATGCTTCATATTACAAATTAATTTAATTGGAATTGAGTGCCTAAAATCCAATAATTTGGCCCTTTAAAAGAGAATATAAATGGATATGATTGGCCGATCTGACGCTCCTCGTTATAAGTAGGGAACATCCATTGTCGGTTGCGGGTAATGACCGACGAGTCTCGCTTTTCACCGCGAGGACACCAGATCGATAGCGAGAATTCATAAAGAATGTAGGAGAGAAAAGAGGACATAGGAGGTTATATAGCTGATGATCTCTGTACCCGGATTGTTGGCCGAATAATTCAGTGTTGAGCCCTTCAGTTCAGAGATTCGATTTCCGCCCGGGTTGGGGATTTTAATATCATCCGATTAATTCATGTACCAACACACTCCTCTTCATGTTCACACAACTAACCATTGTCCGGCTCCATGGCTAAATAGTTAGCGTGCTGACCTTTGATCACAGGGTTTCCGGTTCCTATTCCCGGCATGGTGGGGATTTTTGGTTACGTCTCAAAACTCACGAGTCTCAAAACTCACGGGATATAATTAGTAACAAATGGTATCAAAACTCACGACTACAAACTGGTAGCTAAAGTAAACATTCTAATGAGTCTCAAAATTCACGAATCCGGACAGCAGGTGCTTGTGATAACTGCAGGAGGGATGAGGTGACTCACGCTTCCCTTCAACCCATGTTTATCCACCGACTTAGGGCAGTCACACTGGTAGCAGATTGCCTATCACTTGCTTATCTAGTCTTTTCTTAAATAATTTAAGAGCCCCTGGGGCCCCTTTTTAGTCGCCTCTTACGACAGGCAGGGGATACTGTGAATGTTATTCTGCCACCCCAACCCATGGGGGAAAATAATGATTAGTGAATGGAGGTGTATTATTATCATTATTTTAAAAATATGTTGCTGTTGTCTTACAGCTAATATAATGCATTTTTCCCTGTCAAATAAATTTATAATAATGACGTGAGACCTCCGGAGAGGTCTGTGCAGGTCTTTAGAGTTGACACCCGTAGGTGACCTGCACGTCTGTGAGGATTAGGCCCTACCTAAGATGAAGCATAATGCTGAAGACGGTACGAACACCCAGTCCTCGAGCCATAGGAATTAACCAATGAAAGTTAAAATCTCCCACCCGACCTGAAACCTAACCCGGGACCCCCTCGACCCCTTGGACCAAAGGCCAGCATGCTAACTATTTATGCATACAGCCGGACGACATAAAATGAAAGTAGGTATATTGTCCGATGCTAATTAAAAGAAAGTGTCAGTTGGTAGTACTGGGGCTTAGTTCCATAATGCGGCCAGAAGGTGGCATTTACTTCAATAAGGAACTTTATTTAGAGATATTAGAGATCAAGACAGTTAATTCACTCATTTAGTTTCAACATTTGAAGATTAATTTGGAAAAAGACGTATTTCTAATTTTCGTAAGCGTTCATCTATTCGCTTACTTCAATCGGTTATCCACCCGACACATTTAAACCGAAAGAAGTATCCATGACGCATCCTATTATTCTGCGTGATATAACTGAATGATATTTGAAACTCATTCGATTATTTGATTTGATTATTCATTCGATTATTTAAATAATCGGATGGAAGTTATTTGAATATTAAAAGTATTCGATTATTCCATCACTAATAGGGTGGACATTATCCTTTCAAAGAACAACTGGCCCTGCTCGTGAGTTTTGAGACTGGCCCAGGTAGAGATAATTACTCTTTCTAATCCTCTTCCAGGAATTCGTGAGTTTTGAGACTGGCCCAGGTAGAGAAACTTGTTCTTATCAATCCTCTTCCTGGAATTCGTGAGTTTTGAGACTCGTGAGTTTTGAAACTCGTGAATTTTGAGACGACACGGGGATTTTTAACTATAATTGGTTAATTCCGCTGACACGCGGGCTGGGTGTATGTGTCGTCTTAATCATCATTTCATCCTCATCACAATGCGCGGGTCGCCTACGGCCGTCAGATCAAAAAACTTGCATCTTGGCGAGCCGATCTTGCCCTCGGACACTCCCGGCACTGAAAGTCATACGCCATTTAATTTCAACGTACCATTACCAACCAGCACAGGAACTCCCAATAGCGAATACATCCTTCCTCACAGGGATGGAGTTGGGAGGGACATCCAGACGCATAACAGGACCAAGCCACACATTTCGCGCTCTGACCCCAGAAGGTGGTAATAAAAGCTGTAAACTACCGCAAACTAAAAACGTTTAGAAAGCGCTCATTTGAAAATTGATTCAAAAAATCTGGTCCCTTTTCTTTCCTAGGCTGAAGGAACATACTACCTTGCCCATCACATAGTTGAAGTGAATGTTCTTGTTCTTCGATGTTGGCACCAAGAAGATTGCAAAACAGCTGATTCATTGTCAATTGTAAGTCACCATTTATACGGTATATGTAAAAAATATATTTATATATATTTTTCCTCGTCGGCGATAGCTGTACAACAGGGGAATTTCAAAAGTAAAACACATGTAAGCTCATTTCATCCCAACATAAATAGTATGAAATTTATTGTCAATTTGATGCTGTTCCTGCGCGATAACCCTTGTTCTAAAGCTGAATTCTCTTATTCCATTTTTAAAATTTTAATATATTCTGATAGACGCTGATAGCTTGAAAAATGAGTAAGGTCATTTCCTTCCAAGGCGACTTTGAAAATCCTTAGTTTATTACGAAATCCATATTTCTTTCCCACTAAAATGGGCAATAATTGGCTTTTTCTCTGCAGTTCAGCTCGTTCAGGAAGCAAGTAATATCGGTTAGAAATATCAGTTGTTCAAACATTCCTCAGTTTTTAACTGCTTTAGTTTACTTGCATCCGATGAAACATACTGTTTAAGGAAGGCATGAATTTCATTCCAAATTCCTATGAATTTCTGATATACTTTCGTCCACTCAGCAATCCTACATGTCTATAGGTAGTAAGTCGTCATATTCAGCCTGACATCCTCCAAAACTCTCTTTGTTTCCAATGTAAAAAGGCTCTGTTTCCTCTCCGAATCTTTTTCATTCTTTGGATTACTGTTTTAAGCCCTTCAATAACTTACTCCAATTTCCCATATAAAGCCGTTTGGGAATAACGAATGAAAAGTTGGACAATTAATCCGCTTTCCGTAAGCAACCCCATAAATCGAGATTTTTCTCCTGTCACCGCTTTTGTTACATCTGTAACAATGCTCGAACACTTATCAAATCCACCAATTTTATCTACTGATCTTCATACTGCGACATATATTTCCTTCCTTTTTGTGTTAGCCTGAAGCGAGCGGAGGTCAAATTCTTCTTTGGACGAAAAATCGACATGTAACACACGTATGAATATCGCAAGTTGCTTTACGTCGCTCCGACACAGATAGCTCTTATGGCGACGGTGGGACAGGAAAGGCCTAGGAATGGGAAGGAAGCGGCCGTCGCCTTAATTAAGGTACAACCACATAATTTGCCTGATGTGAAAATGGGAAACCACGGAAAATCATCTTCAGGGCTGCCGACAGTGGGGTTCGAACCCACTATCTCCCGGATGCGAGCTCACAACTGCACGCTCCTAACCGCACAGCCAACTCGCCCGGTCGTATGAATATCAAGAGCTGACTCATATGTTTGTTATGCACTCTCATCCAGACACGACGAAAGATAGGAACTGTTTTGAACCATACTAGATAACTTGGCTGTAACTTGTTCTTCCATGTCAGCAACTCTTCTTTGTATAGTCTGGTTAGAAAGCGAGACACTAATTAGAATTTTGTAGCTAATTTTATATCCATGGTGGAGAACGAGTTGGATATATCCTACACACAAACTTCACAGCCCATTGTATGAATAATCTCTACACATAGTCAATTTTGTTCTTTTGACATTTTAAAGCTACTGTCTGTGATTTTTCCGCTGTATTCACTAGCGACAGCAAATAAGTTTTACGAGGTCATTTTGGTTACTGAATTTTCTATATTCCATTTTCTGGCTAAGTGTCGAGAGAGAGGAATTTCATTAAGGTAAAATCCATTAAAACAATTTTAGCTGGTTAATGATGTTCTAGGTACTCCAGCAAACCCACTGCATTATATGAAAGATAAATATTATTCTCAATCTTATTCTGAGAGCGGATTTTGGTAATGAAGACTAAAAGCTTTCAAAACACTTTTCCCCAGGTGTAAGGTTTTTGACTTAAAGTATTTTGCTCGTAAACCAATGATTTATAGTGTATGACGAAGCTCTGCGTTTGGGAAAGCCTGGGAATGCCGCGAACGACATAATGAATTATACACGAGCGTTGGGGTATAAGTGATGTCAACAAATGTTTCCTCACATTTGTACGGTGAAAAGCATGGCGAGTTGGCCGTACAGTAAGGAGCACGCAGTCGTGAGCTTACATTCGAATGATAGTGGGTTCGAACCCCACTGTCGGCAGTCCTGAATATATTTTTCCGTGGTTTGCCACTTTAAGATCAGGTAAATGCTGGGAGGTATACCTTAATTTAGGTTATGGCCGCTTCCTTCCAACTTATAACCGTTTCCTATCTCATCGTCGCCATAAAGATATGTGTCCGTACAGCCTCTGCTGCATTCTGTCTGACTTGTCATGAGTAAGGATGATAAATTTTGGCTTGTAACTCAAGAAGTGTCCATCTTGTGTCCACCGCCCATGCAATGGGTAATTACTGCACGTGACACCTCAGCCCAGATACTAACAGATCTTTCTGACCATTGCTTGTTTCACGTCGGTTCTGAAATGTTGTTGCCCCTCCCGCAACGGTTTGGTACAGAAGGGCATTATTCCCCACAGCTTCCATAAGCCATCTATAATACGGCCGGTTTGATGTATGCACGCTAATCTTCCCTCGTCACATCCATTCTTCACGAAGCCTAACTCACTACTGCAGTCCCATCACCCTATGTGTGGTAACTGCCCAACGCACCGCCATCTCTTTTTTACAAGCTATTTCACATCGCACTGACACATACTTTTATGGCAACGATGGAATAGGAAACGGGGACTACAGTTATCGTTGACCGTAAACGTTACTCTACTCTCTGAGAACAAACATTATACAGCAAAGGAATTTCATGGATGATAGTTTCTTTCCCTTTATATCCTACGCGTTGTGAACCTACTCAGCATGATCCATACATTTCACAGCTCCTTACGCACCCCACTCCTATCTGTATTTTTCCACTTGTCTGGTAGATTCCGCATTCATGCGGAAAAAATAGTTGCCCTTACTCAGGGGTTGGAAGATTTGCACGGAGAGTCATTTGCATGGAGTGCCACTTGCACGGAGTCCTTCACTCTATCTAACAGAACTTGGTGAGTCAGAAGTACTTAGGATGGTGACATTTACACGGAGTCTCGATTTTTATATACTCCGGTTTTAATAGATATGTAGAGTAGGCCTTCTGCTCATAGCCTCGACTGAAGAGCTGGCCTACCTCCTCGGTGTAAACCGATGGAATAAAACTCTCTCTTTTCCTTGCACATTATTATTATTATTATTATTATTATTATTATTATTATTATTATTGTTATTATTATTATTATTTTGCTACAGTTTTTCACCGCTTCATCCTAATTATAAATATGAATTGCCTAACCTAAAACTGTGTTATATTAACGGCACTTAAAGGAACCCCTGCGGGGCAAACTTTGGCACCTCAGCGTCCCGGAAGACCGTGAAAGTAGTTAGTAGGACGTAAACCAATAACATTATTATTATTACTATTAATATTCCATTACATGTACTTTTCTAGAAATCTACGCGGCAATAAGTCAGTTGATCTTTATTGCTATAGTCCACAATGTATTTTCGTCTGTTGTAAATGAAAAAATGGTCCCCTTTGTAGTCTTGGTGAACTCCCATAGCTGTAGAACAATTGTCACCAGCTCAACATGGAACACTAGTAGTTGTATCCAGGTATCAAGCGCATCAATGAGATCTAAACGCTTCTATCTATCTATCTATCTATCTATCTATCTATCTATCTATCTATTCCCCTCCCCTGCTTCTGCTTTGCAACTCTCTTTGGGTCTCCGTGCAATTGCCACTGTTTGACATACCCATGCTTAGCAATTTCCAAGAATGTTTGGCGTTCCGTGCAAATAACAACACATTCCATCTCCGTGTAAGTGTCACAATTTCCATGATATACCCAAACCCTGGTATTTTAATTAACTTTTCCAAAATTCTGTACATTCCTAAGCAATTCAGAGCTAACACTCGATGAAGAGATAGTTCTTATTGAATTCAGAGAAGTTGGACACTAAATGTTATGTGCAAGAGGTAGTCAAACTTAAATATTCAATGTAGGCATCACATGAAGATAGTAAACAAGAAGCTGTCCATAGCCCCCTTTCCCCGCTTCCTTTCATTTCAAAACAGTTAACTATTGTTGACTGTGTGCACAAATGAAAACAAAAATAAACATAAACTATAGTGGAAAGATAAAATTGGATAAAAAATAGTCCATATATTCCTGACATTCTCAGGCTTGCCTTTACGCAGCATTTCGTCCCAGACTATACCCACCTATTGAGAAGTTGTTCATTTGGACCCCTCTTTCGACCATCTCTATGAAATACTTCTGTTTTTGTGTAACCTTTAGAATCACCCGGTGTATAAAATTCACATATATCTCTACAGTGTGAAGAATTATTATTTAGTTTGACTAGAAACCTTTACTTCCCACATAAGGTACCTGAGGGCTGGTTCGAGGTCCACTCGGCCTTCGTGATGACAATTGAGGAGTTACCTGACGGTGAGATGGCGGCCCCGGCCTAGGAAGACAAGAATAACGGCCGAGAGAATTCGTCATGCTGACCACACGACACCTCAATAACTGCAGGCCTTCGGGCTGAGCAGCGGTCGCTTTGGAAGCCATGGCCCTTCGGGACTGTTGCACCATAGGCTTTGTTTTGTTTCTTGGGCTGCGTAACAGTACAATATCAGAAAGTAGAAGAGGGAGGGGCTAAGAAGTTGTTGGAGTGGTTTCTTGCTCATAATTTGAAAATGGCAAGCTTAATTCGGTAAGTATTTAAACAAAACTTTGTGATAGTACATATATCACACCCCCGAATTATATGTAGAAGTTAGAGATATTATTGTCAGTATTCGATTTATTATTATTATTATTATTATTATTATTATTATTATTATTATTATTATCATCAGTATTTCATTTGTATATTTTGCCATTTATATTGGTAAGCTGGAAGATATCCACATATGTAGGTATGAGTAATTTGTTTTGCACGAGTGGGAAAACATTGCTTTAATAACTCTGGTAATTTGGTTGAGTCATATGGCTACCCCAGTGTTTGTTGTGATGTACTTGTGTCGGGAAATTCATGAGTCATGTATATATCCCAGCCTGATGAGATGAGCTTGTTGTTGTATTAGGAAAGTTTGGTGACTCATGGAATATACCCCAGAGTTTGTTATTGTCTTGGGAGGAAGAAGTAGTTGAGGGCTTGGTCTTGACTAGAGATCACTCATGATTGGTGGGCAATCACCAATCCAGACGTATCATCTGAGAGGAGGGGAAGTTGATGTCTATAAAGGTTGATCATACGGCGGCAACCAGGACATTGTAAGGGTGATTGTAAAGGAACGAGAAGGAAGATAACTACAACCAGTGACACTGTATAAGAGAACTACAACTGACGCACTGTACGGGAAGGAAGTGGTGCTGATACACGGTACTGCAGTGACACGGCTGCAACGGACTGGACTTCAAACGTTCGTGGAGTGTAGTCTTGTTATGTTCGTGGAAAGTGGATGATTGTGGAGAGTGCTTGCGCATTAAGTATGGTAGCACTTGTTGCGGCCTAGCATTATATGTTGGTGAAAGCTATCTCAGACTTTCCATAATTTATGTTGAGGATCGACAGACGTGTGTATATATCTTTACAACAAGTGTTAAAATATGTGAACACAGTAGTACAAGGTACAGTATCTGTGTGATGTGATAACTGCCGTTTATGAGAATCGGTAAGTCGAATTGGTATAGAGACAGTGAAGGGTATTTATCTTCATACATGTACATTGTTCATCGGACCATCTACAAATGGTAGCTTAGTTCTCGCTTTCGTTTTCCCACGATTTTCATTATTATTGTTGTTGTTGTAAATATGGAGTCTTCCAGCAATATTTTATGTGTGTATTATATGTATAATGTTGTATGTTGATGAGGTGCTCATGCACGGAATTTGTTAAGAATATAGTTAGCTATTTTAGAATCAGTGTTATTGATGAACCTAGGTGCAGTTCCTACCTAATTAGTCGTTTTCAGGAGGTTAGGTAAGGCCTGCAGCAGATGTACCAGTACGCAGCATTATGTACACGCCCTGAGATATACAGTTTATCATGCTCTTATCTAAATTCGAGGGATCCATTCTGGTGAACTCTGGCGCCCATACTACGGACATTTCGGTTAATTATGCTTATTAATTTTATTAAGTTTTTGAGTAATTTTATTTATATATTTTTATTCATGATTTTATTTATTATGGTAGTCATCAAATAGTTACAACTTACAATAACTTTAATTTTGAACATTTTTGTCATGACATGTCGTTTGATAGAGACACGCTTGAATGACATAATATTCAAGGAAATGGTGATGATGATGATGATGATGCTTGTTTTAAGGGGCCTAACATCGAAGGTCATCGGCCCCTAATGGTACGAAATGAAAGAACAAAAATTGCAAAGGCATCCACGGACCAAAATAAAAATAAAATATGGCATGAAGAATGAATGGATGGACAGGAACTCAACAAAACACAAAACAAACAAACACAAACCAGTGGATCGGACGCAATACAGATCGAAAATGACATTATTACCGACCAAGGAACCACTTATAAAGCACAATGATGCTTGGTGTCTAAAGGGGGTGCAAAATCCACGTCTAAGGCCCCACAGAATGGTACATGTCACGAGTAAAATAGAACCATGGTATGTGTCATGTTGGGGTATTAATCAGAAGGAGCGAAGACTCACGGTGTTCCACAAAAGATGGTACTACTCACAAGTATTGCAATACGTACAAGTAACGCAGACCTATGGTGTGTCTCACACAATGGCCCAACTCATAGCCAACGCAAACTGAGAAGGTTCCCCACCTAGGTGTACTAAACACGGGCGCCGGTATTCCCGTGGTGTTCCTCACATAGTGGGTACTAATCACAGGCAACGCAGACCAACGGTGCTGCTCATATAGTGGTACAACTCACAGGCTACGCCCAGACCCGCGGTGTTGCTCACATGGGTACGACGCACGGGTACTGGAAACCACCAGGCCAGGCTTTTACTGCTACTAATCACAAACCTATTGCGTACCGAATTTAGTGGTACTACTCGCAAGTACAGGCAACCTATGGTGTTCCCCGCGTGATGGTACGATTCAAAATGAGTTTCATGGTTCTAATTCAGTCAGCCTTTGGTCGCCCCTTTTAGTCGCCTCTTACGACAGGCAGGGGATACCGCGGGTGTATTCTACATGTGCGTTCCCCACCCGCAGGGGGTAGTGTGTTTGGTCCGCGAAAGGTATTTTATTTCCCTCAAGTCCGCCGGCAAGCCGGTTAGGACCCCCCTATCCGCCACCTGGGACGCGCCACGTGGGAGTATCACCTCTCGCCCTGCAACGCCTGCGTAGCAGGTTCGTGGCAAGGAAATGGTAACGCTGTCGGTGTGATATAGAGATTCAGAAGCCGATACACTGCCACTAATCCTCAGAGAGAGAGAGAGAGAGAGAGCCCTTGGAATTAATTCCCAATAATATTACAAAGACGGACTATTGTTAATTGAAATGTGCTGTCTGTTATATTGCCATTTACCTCTACTAGATGCCATTAATGCTGCACCTGTGGAAAAAGCTGGCTCGTTAACTGCGGGTACAGAAGTTAATAATAATAATAATAATAATAATAATAATAATAATAATAATAATTGTACCGGGAGGTATACCCCAACGCCGCGCATTCAAATTCAGCGCCTAAACTAACTCCTCTAGTGGTAAAACAGTGAAACAGAAACTACACCAACTTAGAACTTTACTCGGAAGATGTCACCACAGAAATATGATGGAATTTTGTTATTATGGAGTTTCCTAAACTGACTGAAATTCTACTAGTTTTGTTAGCTAGGCATCAAGAAGTTTGGACATTCTTCTACAGATGGCACAACTAAAAACTATGTTCATGCTCCCAGGTGCAAGGTGGAAGAACTTATCATTTAAAGAAGTTTTGTATTTGTAGGGTTTTTTTTTTTACTGATTGGATGTTCATTTATTTTTGGGTTGGCAATATTTCCTTTTGATTTCCGCCGGTTTCGAATCTAGCCAATCTCTAATTTATGTAATGAATTTTCCACCTATCACATGTTTCTTGTTCGATTTTGAGTGTTACTTTTTTAATTGACCAATTAAATTGAGAGGGTGTGGCTGGTGTAGTCTTGAATGATCACGAACCTTCCCTGAGGGTTTATAAACTGCGGCTTTTCACGTTTCTTGGCCAATTGATCGTCATCTTACTGAGTGTGCGTGGTAAAGCAAGAGGCGGGCGGCCTCTTTCATCGGTCAACAGAACATCTACAAGGTAATGGCTACATAACTTCTTTCATCTTGCTACCTCCGCAGTTTAACCCGGAGGGAAAGATCCGAATCTTTAACTATGTAACCTACCTTTCTAAAATGTAACTCCTTCCGGCTAATGTAAAAGGTTTCATAAAATCTGTGACTGTAAATCGGGGATAGAGAGTGATGTACCCTCTCGAGCTCCCCTTCATCTTGATTTGAGTTGACTACGTTTTGTAACTGTTTTTCTTCCTTTCCGTAATGATTGATTTAATCTTATACGAGTCACCTCAGTAGTTTGGGAATAGCCCCTGTTTTATCCGCCTAGAGCCCTTTAGGTTCTTTTTAAGTGTTCATTATCTCGGAGCGCAGTTCGCCTCCATTCTGTTTGTGTTTCGGGCCATTTACTTAACCTATTATTATCCGCAAAGGCTCTATAGGTTGGGTACGAGATACCCCTGTTTCAAATTGTAAGTTGAGCCATGGAAGGCCAGAGAGTGTAAGATTTTTGAGGTTGCCTCGAGGAGGCTGAAGGAAACGGAGAGCCTGTTAGCTCTTTTGCAGTTTTGTAACTGTAAAGTGTGCCTCTAGGGGGCTAGATATTGTGATTTAGGGAGCAAGTGTTCTTGAATTAGGGGATTTCTGCCCCTCATTAAATAATACCTCTTCCTTTGTAAAATTGTAAAACTGGTGGCTGAAGGCCCAAAGAATTAGGGCCCTTTCACACGATCCACTGCTTTCCACGCCACTCCACTCCACTCCACCAGAGGTGTGGTAAAATGCCGGTAGCGTTCGCACGAGACACTTCGTGTGGCGCAACCTCCGTCCACTCTCGTCAACAGCAGGCTGCTGTCAACCGGCCTGAAGTGTCTTCCACTCTGGGCGACCGGAAGCACCCTAAATCAGATTAGCCCGTTCAGACGGTCTACATTGTGTGCGCCACAAGTTCGAAGTTTTTGTTTCAAAATCTCGGTTCCATTCATAGATACTGAAGAGTTAATAATAGAAATACAAAATCATCCTTGTCTGTGGGATTAACGAACAACAGACTATTCAAATAAAATTAAAGGCTTCAAATGTGGAATGAAGTTTCCCATGAAGTGATTCGACTTTTTGCCGAACTGGACAACTCCAAAGAGAGAGAAGTTGATAACCACAGTAATAGGCTATATGTATAGGCTATGTGTTTTATGTTAAGTATTTATTCGATATTACAATAACATGGGTCATTGAAAAATAATTAATCAAGGTTTTATAGCAGTCTTTATTTCAAAAGAACTGCTTTCAATTAAATTACATAATAACATTTTCTTATTCGGACCGAGCACGATAGCTGCAGTCGCTTAAGTGCGGCCATTATCCAGTATTCGGTAGATAGTGGGTTCGAACCCAACTGTCGGCATCCCTGAAGACAGTTTTCCGTGGTTTCCCATTTTCACACCAGGCAAATGCTGGGGCTGTACCTTAATTAAGGCCACGACCGCTTCCTTCCCACTCATAGCCCTTTGCTATCCCAAGAACTATCTGTGTCGGTGCGACGTAAAGCAACTCGTAAAAAAAAAAAAATCTTATTCGTGGGAACTACCAGTGTTTTATTTACAGAAGTTAGGTGTAGGTAGCAAGGCCATATTGGTAGCTCACTAAATCAGTCCTTCAAACGGTCAACATTGTGTGCGTCACAAGTTCGATGTTTTTGTTTCAAAATATCGGCGGAATACATTTTACTTGCTCCAAGGATTCACAACAATTCAAACAAATTCTCACTTATACGAAAGAAATTAAAGAACTTTTTTGGATCACTGGTACGTTCATCTAGAAGAACGATGAGCTCCTCGTTCTAGGTGATATGAATTCAATGGATGGACCCAAAGAACCTTAGTACTCTGCTTCCACCTCAATCTTCTTTTCGTAAGAATATAAATTCCAAGGATAACGTTCGCGTCCATGGACCAGATTTAAACCGAGACGCAAAATATGTGGTGGGGGCTAGAAGTTGCAGGCAAGTTGACGGAAGTGGACAGCAAGTGTCTGAGAAGTGGAGTGGAGTGACGTGGCGTGGCGTGGCGTGGAAAGCAAGTGGATCGTGTGAAAGGAGCCTTAAGGTTTTGAATCTTGTATTTTTCCCCAAACTTCTTTAATGATTGCTACTTGTACCTGTAATATTGTTATGAAAAAATTGTTAAGTTTGAAGTTCTGAAAATATAGCCTTCAGTTTAAGTTTTAAATTAATTTTGATATTGTAGTCAGACCCATTCACCCCGGCACCTTCTTTAACCTCTTTCTGCTCCACGGGTAACCCCGTAACAATAATAATAATAATAATAATAATAATAATAATAATAATAATAATAATATTGGCTAACATACCACTAACTAACTAAAAAATATATTAGGAAAAGAACTAAAAAGTGTATGATAGTGGTCGGGCGGGCCACAGGGAAAGCCTTATCGGCCCAGAAGTGGGCCCTGAGTCGTAGTTTCGGCAGCCCTGTTTTACATTTTAACTTCATACAACACAGGGGATGCGGAACGTTACTCGCGAGGAAATTATAATCATGTTCTGTACTTAAACGCTCTATTCACTACACTTACCACGTCATAGATTCCTCAGTGTATTAATTGTGGAATGTCAGCTGCTGATCTCAAGATCGCAAGTTCAAACCCGGCAGCGGTCAATAATGTTATTTCGCTTCACGTCCCACTAACTGCTTTTACGGTTTCCGGAGACGCCGAGGTGCCAGAATTTAGTCCCACTCGAGTTATTTTACGTGCCAATAAATCTACCGACACGAGGCTGACGTGTTTGAGCACCTTCAAACACAATCGGACTGAGCCAGGATCGAACCTGCCGAGTTGGGATCAGAAGACCAGCGCCTCAACCGTCTGAGCCACTCAGCCCGGCTCCGGCAGAGGTAGTCTGGATTAAAACGTTGGGAAAAAATTCCAGTCAGCATTTCGTGCTGTATGTCGTACGATGTCGGTATGCAGAGGATCTATGCTGACACGCATGGTATTTGCCCGACAAAATTAATACAAATCAGGAATAGATATCAGGTTCGTCTGTCGTCCAAATGATTTTCTATGAAGATGTATCACTCGGTATCTATCATCATTCGTTTATTATTATTATTATTATTATTATTATTATTATTATTACTATTATTATGTTGTTGTTGTTGTTGTTGTTGTTGCTGGGGCATATTTTTTACAATAGTAGTAGCAGCATAAACAGCATCGAGGGAGTTGGCCGTGCGGTTAGGGGCGCGCAACTGTGAGCTTGCATTCTGGAAATTGTGGGTTCGAACCCCACTGTCAGCACCCCAGAAGACGGTTTTCATGGTTTCCTACTTTTAACACCAGGCAAATGCTAGGGCTGTACCTTAATTAAGGCTACGACAGCTTCCTTCCCAATCCTAGCCCTTCCCTATCCCATCGTCGCTATAAGACCTATCTGTGTCGGTGCGACGTAAAGTTAGTTCTAAGAAAAACAGAATAACCAGTCCTTGAGCCAAGGCAATTAATCGTTTACGATTAAAGTTCCACGACACGATCGGGAATCGAACTCGTAACCCCGAGACTGGAGGCCAAGGCGCTGATCAGCCTGCGCCTTGGTGTCAGGACACGATGTATATGGGAGACACACATATGTGTATATTATGTTAGTGGAAGATATTTATAGGACAAATCAGACGTGATTATCTCGTTCCGAGTGATGTGCGTAACTGAGTTCCATAGCAACTGATTGAAGTTACAAACGACTTATCAACCCACGAAGGTTTTGTTACTGTATAGCAGTTCATATTTCCACATTTTGATGGTTACAACATCCTGATAAATAGCCAAACTATTGAATAGTTTGTATTGCGTACATTTTAACATTTAGATCCTTTCGGAAAAATATTTCATTATTAGGTTTTACACAATGACCTCTGTAAAATCACTAATACCAAATATTAACATTAGCGCTTTAAAAGTATTGCGCAGACATTTCACTAAGCCCTTGTTAGACCTCAGTGGATGTGGATGGCTTTTCCAAGAGAACGTAAAATATATCAATTAATTTATACTAACGCTTTGTCGCTTTACTTTAATTTATGTCGTGACAAACCAGAAATATAACGGACAGTAATGAAAAAATATTAAGTTTTTGTCTCTGGAATATTTGCGAAAAGCGTTAAACGGCAGGAAACTGTCAAATGAATCATTTAATATCAACATGTAGCCTGTGTAAAGTAACAATGGTTTAAAGTGGCGAATGAAAAATGAGGACTGATAATTGGAAAATTGAGTTCAATAAACCTTGACCAGTGGAGCTGTCTCCCGCCCACAACGAACATCAATATGGACAGAGAAAGGCAAAATTATACACATATGGTCGAGGGTTTATGGGATTATGAGAATAGCTGTCATCTACTTCATTCAAAATAATGTCGTTTCTCCTTGCGAAAATGCCAATCAATGGCAGGAATAATGTGGAATAACCTGAAACAAATTACCATATTAAACTCAGGGTGTCCGGCTCCATGGCTAAATAGTTAGGCGTGCTGGCCTTTGGTCACAAGGGCCCGGCTTCGATTCCCGGCAGAGTCGTGAATTCTAACCATACTTAGTTATTTCCGCTGGCATATGGGCTGGGTGTATGTATCGTCTTTAGCACTTCATCCCCATCACGACGCGCAGGTCGCCTACTGGAGTCAAATCAAAAGACCTGCATCTGGCGAGCCGAACTTGTCCTGGGACACTCCCGGCACTAAAAGCCATACGCCATTTCATTTCATTTCATTTCATTTCATTTCATTTCATTTCATTTCATTTCACTCAGGGTATAGCCTAACCTCGTATGAGTCATGGTGGTGGAATACATCCACGGTATCCCCTGCCTGTTGTGAGAGTGGTGGTGGTAGTGGTGATTATTCTATTAAGAGGAAGTACAACTGAGCAACCATCTTCTATTAAAAAAAGTTAAAAGGGTCCGACACTTCGAAAAATGAAGGTATCGGCCAAAGAAAGACAAGAGCCATGAAGAGCGTGAAAATGTAAGACTCCCTAGGATTCAAAATCCTAATACAGTTAGGGTCGGAAAAGAACAAGTGTTGACCGGGCGAGATCGGATATAAGTGAGGAGCCTAGCATAAGTAAGTGGAAGCAATGCCAGGACTCAGCTAAGGACCCCGTGATTGCCAACCCGTGCCCCTTTCAGTCGCCTCTTATGACAGGTAGGGTGTACCGTGGGCGTCATTCTACCGCACCACCCGCAGCGGATACCTGTTGAGAGAGGCGACTGAGAGGTTGTGGTGGCGGTGTGTGTGTGTGTGTGGGGGGGGGGGGGGGGGTTCAACCAACAGGGGATTTCGACTTGAGAGCGTATAATGTGTTCACGAGACCTACAGCTGAGCTTGGCATCACTTTCACTTTCTACTTCTTCCTATCTGAACTGCCATGGACAAATTTGTTTTCTTCCGACCCGACGGTATTTCGTTTGCAGAGCCTAGAGCACCTTTCATTTTGATATCCCTCTTGGTCCTTCCCTACCTTTGGTGATACACTCAGACCTCTTCCATTTTTTTGTCTCCGAATAAGAGAGGTACCGGGCTGAGCATCGCCAAAGCCAAGGAAAGAAAGTAACAAAGTTGATCTAGCCTATACTAAAAGACATGGCACACTGTACACACGTGTTCTCACCAACAAGGACACAAAACGATAATAATAATAATAATAATAATAATAATAATAATAATAATAATAATAATAATAATATCGACTGAGTTGTCCATGCTGTTGGAGTCGCGTAGCTATGAGCTTACATTCGAGAGAGTGTGGGTTCGAATCCTACTATCGACAGTCCTCAAAATGGTTTTCTTCATATTTTAATAATAATGCTATATTTTACGTCGCACTAACTACTTCTTTGGCGGTTTTCGGAGACGCCAAGGTGCCTGAAATTTGCCCCGCCGGAGTTCTTTTTGTATGTCCGTAAATCTATCGACACGAGGCTGATGTATTTGAGCACCTTCAAATACCACGGGACTGAGCCATGATCGAACCTGCCAAGTTGGAATCCGAAGGTAAGCGCCTCAACCGTCTGAGCCCCTCAGCCCGGCTTTCCCATTTTCACACGAGGAAAATTCTGGGGCTGTATTTTAATTAAGGCTACGGCCGCTTCCTTCTCAATCCTAGCCTTTTCCGATCCCGGCGTCCTCGGAAACCTTCAATGTGTTAGCGCGTCGTTTAACCACTAGAATTTTTTTTTTTTTTTTTTTTTTTAAATTTAAGTGCCAGAACCTAGCGACACGGAGTTGTGATACACTGACTGACAGAGCAAATGCAACACCAAGAAGGAGTGGTTCGAAAGGGATGAAAGTTGGGGAAAAAACAGAGACGGCACGGACGAATAATTGATGTTTATTTCAAACCGATATGCAGGTTACACAATGCGCACGGCATCGACTCAGTAGGATGTAGGACCACCGCGAGCGGCGATGCACGCAGAAACACGTCGAGGTACAGAGTTAATAAGAGTGCGGATGGTGTCCTGAGGGATGGTTCTCCATTCTCTGTCAACCATTTGCCACAGTTGGTCGTCCGTACGAGGCTGGGGCAGAGTTTGCAAACGGCGTCCAATGAGATCCCACACGTGTTCGATTGGTGAGAGATCCGGAGAGTACGCTGGCCACGGAAGCATCTGTACACCTCGTAGAGCCTGTTGGGAGATGCGAGCAGTGTGTGGGCGGGCATTATCCTGCTGAAACAGAGCATTGGGCAGCCCCTGAAGGTACGGGAGTGCCACCGGCCGCAGCACATGCTGCACGTAGCGGTGGGCATTTAACGTGCCTTGAATACGCACTAGAGGTGACGTGGAATCATACGCAATAGCGCCCCAAACCATGATGCCGCGTTGTCTAGCGGTAGGACGCTCCACAGTTACTGCCGGATTTGACCTTTCTCCACGCCGACGCCACACTCGTCTGCGGTGACTATCACTGACAGAACAGAAGCGTGACTCATCGGAGAACACGACGTTCCGCCATTCCCTCATCCAAGTCGCTCTAGCCCGGCACCATGCCAGGCGTGCACGTCTATGCTGTGGAGTCAATGGTAGTCTTCTGAGTGGACGCCGGGAATGCAGGCCTCTTTCAACCAATCGACGGGAAATTGTTCTGGTCGATATTGGAACAGCCAGGGTGTCTTGCACATGCTGAAGAATGGCGGTTGACGTGGCGTGCGGGGCTGCCACCGCTTAGCGGCGGATGCGCCGATCCTCGCGTGCTGACGTCACTCGGGCTGCGCCTGGACCCCTCGCACGTGCCACATGTCCCTGCGCCAACCATCTTCGCCACAGGCGCTGCACCGTGGACACATCCCTATGGGTATCGGCTGCGATTTGACGAAGCGACCAACCTGCCCTTCTCAGCCCGATCACCATACCCCTCGTAAAGTCGTCTGTCTGCTGGAAATGCCTCCGTTGACGGCGGTCTGGCATTCTTAGCTATACACGTGTCCTGTGGCACACGACAACACGTTCTACAATGACTGTCGGCTGAGAAATCACGGTACGAAGTGGGCCATTCGCCAACGCCGTGTCCCATTTATCGTTCGCTACGTGCGCAGCACAGCGGCGCATTCCACATCATGAGCATACCTCAGTGACGTCAGTCTACCCTGCAATTGGCATAAAGTTCTGACTACTCCTTCTTGGTGTTGCATTTGCTCTGTCAGTCAGTGTATTTAAATGCTCTCAAATGCTACCGACATCAGCCGTGATCCAATCCACTATTGCAGGAACAGGCTACCCACGCCAAAAATGCCAATTTATTGTAATCAGTTTGAGCGACGAAGAAAGCGGCTGTGCAACAACAAATTTGAAAACTCCCAGAATTTGAAATTGGGAAGCTTGGGAATCATGCAAGTACAAACACAGGTTCCTGTATCTATTAGGTGTACAGTAGTTAACTGTGCCTATCCCGGGAGATTGGAATAGCTCTTGATATAACTGTAGGAGGTGTGGGGTGTGATTGCCGATTGGTATTGCCACTGGCTTCTCGCTAAGGTTGGCGCAGTTTGAATCCCGGCAGTGCTTGCGAAAGTTCACGTCCCTCTCTAATTTGCATTCCTCATAAAGCTGGAGGACCTTTGGCTATGACCACGATATGAACAGTCACGGAAAACTACAAGTTTACTTTTCTCTAGATATACGAGGACTGGGTGTATGTACTGTCTTCATCATCATTTCATCCTCATCACGACGCGCAGTTTGCCTACGGGAGTCAAATTAGAAGGCCTGCATCATGCCTGTCCGGAGGCCACACGCCATTTATTTGTTTATCCTTAGTGTATCCAATTTTTATGTTTCCGTTATTCTCCTTATGCCATTCACCTATCAAGTATTACTGAGTACCATTAAACAAAAGTGGTGAAATACATCACCTAGTCTTAGTACTGTTCTGGTTGTGAATGCTTCGGATAATCTCCTCTAAACTTCACCTTTGATTTAGTATTTGTCAACGTTAAGCTTACCATTTTAACTAATTTAGGATGTAACCCAAAATTTCGTAATATTTTTAATACTGAATGTCTGTGAATGCAATCGTAAGCTTTCCGAAAGTCTACGAAAGTGATAATCATTTGTTTCTGTCGCCTTTTGTAGATGTCCATTAATAACTTTAGTGCTATGATTTGATCTGGACGACTACGCCATGGTCAAAATCCTCCCTGGTACTCCCCTAATTCTTTCTTCAGTTGACATTTGCACAGACTGTAAATTATTCTCTAGAATATTTTATAAGTACAGTCCTTGAATATAGTAGTATCTTCAAAGTACCGAGCAAGTGGCCGTGCAGTTAGGGTCACGCAGCTGTGAGCTTGCATTCGGGGGATAGTGGGTTCGAAACCCACTGTCGGCAGACCTGAAGATGGTTTTCCGTGGTTTCCCATTTTCACACCAAGCAAATGCTTGGGCTGTACCTTAACGAAGGCCACGGCCGCTATCTTCCCAATCTCCCACCCTTCCGTCGCCGAAAACCTTCGATGTGTTAATGCGACGTTAAACAAATTTAAAAAAATGTATTTTCAAAGTAATTCTCTTGAGTGACTACATAGTTCTACCCTCTGCCTAAAGCTGACTTCTGTGATTTTGATATTACCTCATTTGCTGGTGATGTATTTCGTATTTCAAAAGAAGTAAAAGTCGTAGCGTAGGGTATGATGGGTGCAGGGGTGGGTCATTGAGGACGAAGTTCCCTATATGGTGACCAATAGAGATTGATGTTTAGGAACATAGTCACGAGAAAGGAATCATTCTTCCAGGCCACTTATGAAGGATGGATTCCCACAAGCGACGTAAAATAGTGAAATACAGCTTCAAACGAACAATTCCCTGAAAGTAGTAAACAAACCTCTTCCTCAATTTGTACGTAGATTCGATTTAAAAAAATCATCTCGCCACAATAGAGCCACTGTAAACTTCCATTGGAACTGTGTAAGGCTATAAAGGTGCTTTCTTCCCCATGCTCTGAAGAAATGTAACCCTTACACGCTGCCCTCTAATGTTTCTTACCAACAAACGACTCCACTCTTTCCCTGTTCTTGGACAAAACCATTCTCATCATGGAAGACAGGGATGCTAGCATGTATTATACGTAAATCAGTACATGCTGTTTGTTTGTCAGATGGACGTAATCTCCATTTTTTTAAATTTTCCTTTGTACATCAAAGCCTGTGCTTACAAATGAAATGAATTTACAATATATTATAAAATGAATATTTATGTTTTGCCAAGGCCTTCCTTTCGTTATCTTCCCCGCCCAACCTTTAATCATCATCTCTTGTCTTCCTCCCACCTTAATTGTATTAGCGAAGGGTACTAAATATTCGGTTTCCAATCTAACACACATAATTAAAACAGAGAGCAACAGAAAGAACAGACGTTCCTATACAGACAGTTTGGTCTTACTGTAAGTTAAGTTCAAGTACTTCATGAGATTAATAAATGAAAATTAATATGTTTGTAGTATTTCTCAATTATTACTTCTGGATGTCAGTATCAAAGTTCTGTATTTTTTCTTTAATAAAGCAGTGTTCATCAACTGAATATCAATAAAATAGTTAAAACTAAAACAATTCAGCCCCATGGTGTAGGAGTAGTGTGCCTGCCTCTTAACTCGAGACCCTGGGTTCGAATCCCAGCAGTCCAAATAGTTCAATCCAGGGCAGAGCACTGACACGGCCTCGTTGGATCAAACGGCGCACTCTCTGGTGAAATGTTGGAAGAAGCTAGAAATCAAACTGAATCACGACCAAAATTTATTTTATATTCATAGTTGTAGGTATCATTCAGCAACACTATCCTTCACTTCAGATGGTTTTCATGTTAACATACAGGGAGGGTTATTTCGTAGACCACTTATATAAAGCAACAGCAGAAACAAAATAAAATATCACACGTATAACGTCTCTTGTTTTATATAACTTGATCAATGTGCTACATTGTCAGGTGACACTTGGAAAAATACTGCAATTCCAGGAGAGAGGGCTTGTAACTTAGAACTCCCAAAAGGTCATCGCTTTAAAACGAAGCCAGAGGGGAGTCAGGAGCAATCATTTGCAGTAAAATGGAGCTTACAACAAGAGCTCCAGTTACAGTACGAACTTTACGACTCTTTACACCAAGGTGAACAAGAACAGCACATCTCTTGCTACTCCTGCTGAATAAAAGCTTACATTTGTAGCCCTTCCTTTCCTTCGCATGTACTTCAGAGATAAAACATAAAGTTTTGTTAACGACTTGCTATAACAAGTTTCAGCAACAAGTACGTCACAACATTCTGTAGAATATTATGCATGTTGGCTGACATTCTCAACAGTTATGATATCTGTGTTTGTTCTCGAACTAGAGAATTTTATTTAATAGTGTGCTCTATGTCCGCCTCTATGGTGTAGTAATTAGCGTGATTAGCTGCCACCCCCGGAGGCCCGAGTTCGGTTCCCGCCTCTGCCACGAAATTTGAAAAGTGGTACGAGGGCTGGAACGGGGTCCACTCAGCCTCGGGAGATCAACTGAGTATAGGTGGGTTCGATTCCCATCTCAGCCTTCCTGGAAGTGGTTTTCCGTGGTTTCCCACTTCTCCTCCAGGCAAATTCTAAAATGGTATCTAAATTAAGGCCATGGCCTTCGCTCTTCCTTGTCTATCCCTTCCAATCTTCCCATCCCCCCACAAGGCCCCTATTCAGCATGGCATGTGAGGCCGCCTGGGCGAGGTACTGGTCATCCTCCCCAGTTGTATCCCCGACCCGATGTCAGGCGCTCCAGGACACTGCTCTTCAGGCAGTGGAGGTGGGATCCCTCGCTGAGTCCGAGGGAATAACCAACCCTGAAGGGTAAACTGATTAAGAAGAGAGAGAAGAGAGAGTGCTCTGTTATTTCTATCCTGAACGATCGTGCATCTTTGTTGCGTGATATAGGCAACGTTGCTGTGTGGTTTTATTCGAGAGATGGTTGATTCGAACCCCGCCATAGAAAGCTCTGAAAAGAGTTTTCCGTGGTTCCCCATTTTCGCACCAAGCCCCGTTCCAGCCCTCGTACCACTTTTCAAATTTCGTGGCATAGCCGGGAATCGAACCCGGGCCTCCGCGGGTGGCAGCTAATCACGCTAACTACTACACCACAGAGACGGACACAGAGCACACTATTTCTCTAGTTCGAGTACCTTAAGGCCACGTACACTTCCTTCTCACCAAGCTCGATAGCTGCAGTCGCTTAAGTGCGGCCAATACCCAGTATTTGGGATATAGCGGGTTCGAACCCCACTGTCGGCAGATCTGATGCCTATTGTCAATGGTTTCCCATTTTCACACCAGGTGAATGCTGGGACAGTGCCTTAATATGGTCACGGGCTCTTCCTACCCACTCCTAGCACTTCCTTGTTCCATCGTTGCTGAAAATTTAATTCGACGGTAATAATAATAATAATTTCGTGTGGCTGTCTCTAGCCGGGTGCAGCCCTTGTAAGGCAGACCCTCCGATGAGGGTGGGCGGCATCTGCCATGTGTAGGTAACTACGTTATGTGTGGTGTGTGAGTTGCAGGGATGTTGAGGACAGCACAAACAACCAGTCCTCGAGACAAGGGAATTAACCTTTTAAGTTTAAAATCTCCGACCCTGCCGGGAATCGAACCCGAGACCCTCCGGACCAAAGGCCAGAACGCTAACCATTTAGCCATGGAGCCGGACAATTCGACGGTAAACCACTAGCAAACCACCGACACGTAACGTGGTCTAGGTCAGGGCCATTCTTGACTTACAGTGATCCAGGTACAGAATCCCATGAGGCTTGCAACTAAGGCCGGGCTGAGTGGCTCAGATGGTTTAGACGCTGGCCTTCTAATCACAACTTGGCAGGGTCCGGTGGTATCTGAAGGTGTCGTTAGATTTACTGTCACGTAAAAGAACTTCTGCAGCATTAAAAATTACAGTCGCTACATTGTGAGAGTACCAACATAAACATACTCTCACTGGATTTTTTTTTTTTTTTGCTAGTGGCTTTACGTCTCGCGACACAGATAGGTCTTATGGCGACCATGGGGTAGGAAAAGGCTAGGAGTTGGAAGGAAACGGCCGTGGCCTTAATTAAGGTACAGCCCCAGCATTTGCGTGGTGTGAAAATGGGAAACCACGGAAAACAGTGGGATTCGAACCCACTATCTCCCGGATGCAAGCTCACAGCAGCGCGCCCCTAACCGCACGACCAACTCGCCCGGTCACCGGAAATTATGGAGATCAATAAGTGTGAAACACGACGAGTGTCTGAATCGGAGATTCAGAGACTATATTAGTAAACTTACAAAATACCCTGCAGAACCGACAGTAATGTGGTTGATCGTAGATAAACTTAGTGGTGAATTGTAAATTTAAAGAAAATCCGGTGGATTAGATCCCACTTCAATCTGGTGGTTTCTGAAGATGTTCAAATACTCCAGTTTTTTGGTGGTACATCTACTGACGCGTAAAATAATCCTGCAGGACAAAACTCTGACAGATCGGCGTCTCCGAAGAGATTTTAAAATAATACTTTCTGAGACGTAAAATCAATAACATAATTCCTAAGGAGACTCAGCAAACCGAAAGAGGAACAATACGCACACCTGGCCCAGAAGGGAAGGAACACATTTATAGAGATTGAGGCAGAACGTCACAGTGAAAATATGACTTCTGGTACGAACTAGAACAAGTTTAAAAAAAAATGTATTTGAATCAGTTTGGTTTTGTCAGTATGAAGATTGTGGTACATGGGAAGTTTGTATGGCTATTCCTCACGCAGCCAGTCCCTCTGATTAATGGTGTGAAGGTGTTATTAATAGAGTTTGTTGTTTGCACTTCAATGAACTTGACAAGGTGGAACATAACAGTAACGTCTGACTCCGTGTGTAAAGCAACGGGAACTACCTATTTGGATCCAGATACCATTCAGGATGTGTTCTCTAAAAATTCAAATACATAAAACTTTCACAAAGGCGGACAATCACTTAATTCCGAACTATACATAACATATTTAGCCATCATAGCATAAGTTAAAAAATAGTGAACTCGCCTATATGTATTCTGCTCAGTAATTTACTGTTTAATGTAAGAATGTTATTGGTTTTACGTTTCACTAATTACTTTTGTGATTTTCGGAATAGCCAAGGTTCCGAAATGTTGTCCTGCAGGAGATTCTTTTTTACGGGCAGATAAATCTGCCAATACGAGGCTAGCGTATTTGAACACCTTTTTATACCACTGGACTGAGGTGAGGTCTACCCCACCCCCTCTACACTTTGACTCAGAAATTATGCATCCTAGGATACAGCTCAGTATTTTAATTATTTTATGTGATATGAGGAATCTGAAGATTTCCGCTTGATTCGACGAAGTATATCAGAAAGGAAACCATTTGAACTCCGTCTTAGCGCCCTTTCCTGCTTTGAGTATCATAGTATCAATTAGTCCAACATCTGATGTTTTTTAATTTATTTATTCTGGCTCCAATAAGTGTTTGCCAAAGGACGCAGAGTAGCTCATATATTCCTTGAAAATAACTGAATTGGTTTCGTAAAAGAAACATTAATTAGTTTAAGAATATGAACATCGTTTTATTTTTCATGCTGCCGGGGGGAAATTAAAATATGCAGAATCCTTGCCGTTTTCACGTGATTTCCGAACAGATAAACATACATATATACAAAAATTGTACGAATGGGTTGTAAGACTTTTATATAACACACAAAGGTTTATTCAGTCGATTAAAATTATATTTCCGTATTTTACAAATAAGTCATTAATTTTATTCATAGAGACGGTATCAGACCTAAACCTAACCTATCCCCATGGCACTAGAGCCCTTGAAGGGCCTTGGCCTACCAAGCGACCGCTACTCAGCTCGAGGTTCTGCAGATTACGAGGTGTCGTGTGGTCAGCACGACGAATCCTCTCGGCCGTTATTCTTGGCTTTTGAGACCGGGCCGCTATATCACCGTCAGATAGTTCCTCAATTCTAATCACGTAGGCTGAGTGGGCCTCGAACCAGCCCTCAGGTCCAGGTAAAAATCCCTGGCCTGGCCGGGAATCGAACCCGGGCCCTCCAGGTAAGAGGCAGGCACGCTACCCCTACACCACGGGGCCGGCAACGGTGTCTGATCACCTGGAATATTTGCACTGTCAGTACTGGAAAGTATGCCGTCAAATCAAGTAAGAAAATAATTCAGCCTTGATTCCTATGAAAAGCCGGGAGATTTTACTCTAATAATATTCCAGGACGATACAACGTAAGCTGCAAACCAGATTTAATATCTTCCTGGACTTCGTGGTGAGAAAGACATTTCCCTTGCATTCGACTATACATACAGTATATACTTTGTATACTGAAAGGCGCCACCTGGCTACTTCCGTCAATTGGCAGTAAATTCCGTTGTTCTCATCTCGATTTTAAATGCTAATTGCTAATCTGAATAGTTGGTGTACTCGTGCCGAGAATGTAATAAAGTGAATTCCTGCCGCCGGAGGAGCAGATGGCGAATGATGCTGGCCAAATACCGAGGGGAATATACAGAGCGCGAAGATGAGCGACAGAGCAATTACAGCAGCTTGCCGCTCCTCTGATGGGAACAGTACACAGTGCAGAATTTACTTAACTCACGGTCCATAAGCAGTTCGATGGACGCACTGAGGTTCTTGATTCTTGTCGTGTTGGCCTTCATGTCTTAGGGAAGGGAAATTATTTTTTCAGCCCTGTCAGATTTTCATTCGAATTTGTGTATTATTATTTGCTGAACTGCTAGCTTTCCGTCTTGACGATCGTCATTCGAGTCCCGATGATAGAGGGGTATAGTTTTCAGCTTAATAATAACACGGATTCAGGAGAAGTATCGACCCTCAAAACCGATGGCCAAGGCATTAAATCGGTATCCCCTGCCTTTCGGAAGAGCCAAATGTTTAATGCTGTAGACTGTATACTATGTTATTGTTCTAATTTAAATTTGTTACTTTTTGATGTTGTTAAACTTTGTCCTTGTGGCAATTCAGAATGTCTGGATAGTCGTTGAGTTTCTCAATATATATATAGGATTAGATTAATTATATTAGTTTTGATTAGATTAGTTCGACAAATTTCGGCCCTTAGTGGGTCCGTATTGACTAAGTTCATATAAATATAGTACGGATGATGGTTTGGTCTGCCCTCTCAATATATTATATTGTGTGTGTGTGTGTGTGTGTGTGTGTGTGTGTGTGTGTTAAAAATAATGTTACATACTGACGAAGTTTTATGCATAGTTGAATGATGTTAGATCTTACGATATGGGAATCTTGCTTTATGAGATAGAAATCGCTGATGAAGGGAGTTGGGGCTCCCGAAACATGTAAGAGTGAAATAATTGTACAAAATTAGGAACTTGATAATATATTGACAGGGCGGACCAAATCATCACCTGTTGTATATTTATGTAGGTAATATTAAGTAATATTTATTTGTAATTTCGCGATGTATCACAAAGGATGCTGCTGTAATTGGGATGAAAATCCTGTAGCAAGCAATAAATGATATGAAATAAAATTAAATGTAAATTAAATGGGGGTGCAGGGGCTCTCAGCTAAGGAGCGTGGTTTGGTGATCGCGGTTCCTCTGGCATAGTCTGGCATTTCTTCCACTTACTGTGCTTGAGTGATGCCCCTCCGACTTCCCTCGGTGAACGCTTCTTCTTTTCCGACCCTGACGTTTTTAGGTTTTCGAGCCCTAGCGTGTCTTTCATTTTCACGCCCTTCGCCGATACCTTCAGTTTTCGAAGTCTCGGACCTCTTCCATTTTCCCCTCTGATTATTGTTAATACGGAATGGTTGTCCAGTTGCACTTCCTCTTGCCGGGCTGAGTAGCTGAGACGATCGAGGCGGTGACTTTCTGACCTCAACTTGGCAAGTTCAATCCTAGCTCAATACGGTGGTATTTGAAGGTGCTCAGATACGTTAGTCTCGTGTCTGTAGACTTACTGGAACGAAAAAGAACTCCTATGGAACAATATTTTGGCACCTCGGCGTCTTCGAATACCGTCAAAAGTAGTTACTTGGACGTGAGAAACAAAAGCCTTATAAATTATTAGCATCTATATCCATATCCATAATTTAATTGTGTCTAGGATAGATTGGATGTAAGGTAGCATTCCAGACGCTCTCTGTTCAATCTTACATTCCTGGTAGTAACGAGAATCGAACAGAGGTCATCAGGTTTCACCTTTGGAGCGCGAAGACAAGAATGACAAAGCCATCCGCGATACAAGTCATGAAAGCCGTCGGCTGTTTGGAATATAAAGCTTTCTTCTGTTCGCCACCACAGTCTGAATGAGTGATTAACTCCCTACTTGGTCGTTTATACTCCCAAAAATTAATCCCCCTGTGGGTGAGGGAGGTAGAATAACACCCACGGTATCCCCTGCCTGTCGTAAGAGGCGACTAAAAGGGGCCTCAGGGTCTCTGAACTTTGGGGCGTGGGTTGGCGACCACGGGGCCCTCAGCTGAGTCCTGGCATTGCTTCCACTTACTTGTGTCAGGCTCCTTACTTTCATCTATCCTATCCGACCTCTCTTGGTCAACTCTTGTACTTTTCCGACCCCGACGCTATTAGGTTTGCGAGGGCTAGGGAGTCTTTAATTTTCACGCCCTTCGTGGCCCTTGACCGATATCTTCATTTTTCGAAGTGTCGGATCCCTTCCATTTTTCCCTCTGATTAGTGTTATACAGAGGATGATTGCCTAGTTGTACTTCCTCTTAAAACCATAATCACCACCACCACTTCCAAAAATTAACATTATTCTCATTTCCTTTGTAGACCCATTGAACCTCAAATGTTTTGTGCTTTTCCAGGATAAGTAAGTTAGTTACATTTCAAGAAGTCCTCATTATTATTTTTCTTCTAGTGCCGTCTTATTCTTTTTTTTTTTTTTTTTGCTATTTTGCTTTACGTCGCACCGACACAGATATGTCTTACAGCGACGATGGGATAGGAAAGGCCTAGGAATTGGAAGGAAGCGGTCGTGGCCTTAATTAAGGTCCAGCCCCGGCATTTGCCTGGTGTGAATATGGGAAACCACGGAAAACCATCTTCAGGGCTGCCGACAGTGGGGCTCGAACCCACTATCTCCCGATTACTGGATACTGGCCGCACTTAAGCGACTGAAGCTATCGAGCTCGGTCGTCTTATTTGTTAAATAAGAAGAAAGAGCTTCTAACATTCATCAAGGAACGAAAGCTCAGGTATATCGGACACATAATGAGAGGTGAACGATGTCAAATTCTCCACCTTATCGAGGGTAAAATTGAAGGAAGACGATCTGTGGGAAGACCTGCGCCACTGGTATGGACGGACTTCCATTGAAATCATTCGAGCCACTGTTACAAGTGTTATCATAATCAATTGGATCACCAACCTTCTAAGGGAGACTGCGTCCCAAGTAGAAGGTGAATCTCTTCATTGAAGGGTTCTGACCATCACGGAGTAAATATTCCTATTTTGGTGTTTCCCGCATCGGAGTTGCCGTATCGGGGATATCGAACCACTGCCGAGAGTTCAGTATCCGGAATAATCTTCTCCACTACATCCACGTTTTCGTTCCAACTTGCCTTCTGTTGTATCTCGTCGCATTTGTAATTTCTAAAGATGCGATCGCATTAGGCTAATTTTCTTCGTTCTGTGAGGTTTCTTATCGACATAATTTCCAAGCACGACGGAGTATAACACATTGTTAGTGACGTGGTTTCCCCATAGGATCTTAAACACTCCGATAATTAAATTTTGTGTGGCTGTTTCTAGTCGAGTGCAGCTCTTGTAAGGCATACCCTCCGATGAGAGTGGGCTGCATCTGCCATGTGTAGGTACCTGCGTGTTATTGTGGTGGAGGATAGTGTTATATGTGGTGTTTGACTTGCAAGGACGTTGGAGACAGCACAAATACCCAGCCCCCGAGCCACTGGAATTAACCAATGAAGGTTAAAATCCCCAACCCGACCGGTAATCGAACCCGAGACCCTCTGAACCGAAGGCCAGTACTCTGACCATTCAGCCAACGAGTCCGACAAACACTCCGTGATACATCCGAATTTCAAAGGTCTGAATTTTGCTCAGTGACTAAGCCATTAATGTCCATCCTTCGGCTACTGTGTGAGAGGAGCAATTCACGGCTTTCATCACTGTATTTGTAAAAAAAAAAAACCATATGTACACATTGTGTTTAATATTAAATATCAATTAGTACTTGTAACATATCGAAACAATACTGCGTTTCTAACAATACTCTTCCTATGCATTATTTCCCCTAAGAATGGCCACGCCTCACAGTCCAGCAGAACAATTGAATCGGTTATTTGAGAAAGCACACGTATCCACTACTACCAGTTTTGAGGAAAGAGGGAAGAAACCTTCCTACAGCTTCTAATGTTTGAAATTTGTTTCTGATTTTTATACCAATTATTTATCAGATCTTTTTAATAATTCTGATCCTTTTTTTAAAAAGAAGTAAGTTTTGAAAGAAACAGTGATATGGGGACTGAAAGGTACTGGACATGTGTGCCCTAAAAGGATTCGGGAATATAGGTAAGCATGGAATCTAGGGTCGATACGGGATAACGAGTGCATAGGATGGCTAGATACACATAGAGAGGGTTATAGTTTATATTAGAAAGAAGAGAACAACATCCAAGAATACAAATATATATTATGAAAAGCAAATATGCAAAATAACTAAAAGAAAATGACATTGCCTCACAAATCCAGCATTGCATTACACATAACAGACATCTGCGCTATGGCATAAGCGTTGTAAATTAAGAAAAATGAAATTAATAAATTTAACTCGCCATCAAATAAAACATAGGTATTACATTTAAATGTGGCTTCACTTCCTTTTTATCATAAGTGCAGTAAGTTCCTCATTTTATTATCACACACTGCCACTTAAGTGTATAGTTTATAAGTTTACTAGTTTGATTCACTATAGTTTGATTTAAATACCTTTCAACTATATGATTTATAAATTCGCATTTACAGATCAAACATGGTTAAATCACTGAAATCACTCCTACATGTACTTCAGACAATTTACATTGTACTGTCACTGAAGTACACCCACTGCGGCTGTGAGCTTGCATCCGGGAGATAGTGGGTTCGAATCCCACTGTCGGCAGCCTTGAAGATGGTTTTCCGTGGTTTCCCATTTTTTGCTATTTGCTTTACGTCGCACCAACACAGGTAGGTCTTATGGCGACGATGGGACAGGAAAGGTCTAGGAATGGGAAGGAAGCGGCCGTGGCCTTAATTTATTAATTTGCCTGGCGTTTTCACACCAGGTAAATGCTGGGGATGTACCTTAATTAAGGCCACGGCCGCTTTCTTCCAACTCCTAGGCCTTTCCTGTCCCATCCTCGCCATAAGACTTACCTGTGTTGGTGCGACGTAAAGCCAATAGCAAAAAAAAAATCGTTACAGCTTGTACCATTAGGGACCGATGACATAGCTGTTTGGCTCCTTTAAACAACACACATCATTATCATCATCATCACCACTATCATCATCATCATCACTCCGTTACCGTCTCGTCTAGTCAGCCTGCAACACGACCTGATAGATGGTTTTTCTCATGTTACTCCAGCGTTGGATTACCAAGTTTTCTTTACAGATTACCACGCAGCTTCAGCGAATCAGTGCATGAATACCACCAAAGCTTGCCTGATGAAATAGTGAGCTACGTGATAACACTGTAATTTTAACTGATGAATAACAACTGACCCCAAAAGAAAACCATAAATTGTTAAGTCCCTCTTAAGGCGTTAAAATACATTGTTCACAACGGTCACAAAGTAATATTGTTTCCTCCATAGAGCAAGATACCACTAAGAGGGTTTCATATCTGACGCGGAGGCTGTTAAAAAGCCTAGAAAGGTCATAAAGAAGATCGATCCTGGGACCGTGATATCGGGAGTCAGCGGAGCAGAAGTGACTTATTGTTAAGTGATGGGAACACTTTAATGTAAAGTGATGAGTGGTAATCTCCTCGCTCACAAGACGAATGGTCCGCGATAAGAAGCGACACGTGTGATATATGACGAGGTGGGTTACCTTGCTGTTCTTCCAGGAGGATTTGAATAACTGGCCGATTCATGAGCGGTAACGGATTTTGAAGCCATGGTAAAAACCAACATTCCCGCAGAAATATTTGTTAATTTATTTGATAGTACGAAGCCTAATTACGTTCCTTCATGACATATGGGATTTAAACTTTAAAAATAAAAATGAAAATAAAAATAATAACAATACCGATAATAACAATAATAGCAAGAAGAAGAAAACTAATAAGCAGAACACAATATAAAATTATTACTAAAAATGAAAAACATAACAATATAAGCTGTACATCAGTCGTAGAAAATTACTAAACAAGTTAGGAAAAGAACATAAACAAGAAGATTATGAGTGCCTACCATTACAGCAAAAAGGAATTTATTAATTTATTAATGATCACTATTTAGTAAAAATAGTCTTTATTTGCTTATTGAACAATCTAGCGCCAGCAAATAAATCAACCTGTGTACTAATTGAATTATAAACAGATAATGTTTTAACTAGTGGTTAATTAGAGTGATAAACTATTCTAGATCTTGGGATGTGAAACGGTACTCGCTGTCGTGATGTTACTTGTGGTACATGAAAAGCGATGAAAGTAAGTAATTCTTGACAGTCAATTTTTCCATTCAAAATGTTCCTCAACATCTGTAACGAAATTAATGTTCTCCTGTTTTTCAAAGACGTGAAACTGAACAAATTACTTAAATACTGGGGTTGAAATATCAAATGAACAAAATACATTAAAAGCTTCATGTTGAAAATATCTTCGAAATTTATTGTGTACAGTCTCGTTATGAACGTGTTTTGTCCTTATAAAGGGGGTCCCAGATTACCGATGAATATTCTAACTTGCTTCGTAATAAACTTACATACAACTTAACAATTACTTGATCTTATATTAACATTTTTAGATGATCCTTTACCAAGAGTGCAATTTACTAAATTTCCAGGTTTAAAAATAGATTAAATACTTGACTGGAACGAGCAAGTTAAAACCATATGCAAAAGGTAACTCCAGCAATTGGACTGCTTCACAGACTAAGATATAAATTACACCATAAAGTTTTAAAATATGTTTATCCTGATCTCATTGAAAATCACCTGATCAATGATTCATGTACGGGGATGTTGCAGTAAGGAACCCATTTATGAAAAAGAGCACTAAAAGGCTTTATAATGCAATGCCTTTAAAGCTTTCGGATTATTTGTATAAGAAATGCAGATTTTGGCCACTCCATATGTTACGTGATAGAGCCTCAGCTATGATGGTATATGAAATGAGGTATAATTTAGTTCAGGGATGGCGAACCTTTTCCAACTAGTGTGCCATTTTAACTCTGGTTTATTATTCTCATCTGTTGACTGTGCCCCTTGTTGTTTTCCATTTCCATTACGGGATGTCTACAATCTACACCCCCCCCCCCTCGCAACTTCCTTTCAATTTCCCGACTATGTTTCATAATACGTTATTTATTTATTCGTTTATTGAGTCATTTATTTATTCATTATAAATATTTGCATAACGGGTGCAATATATCTTGTAAATACTTCCTCCATTAGCTTCATTATCTTCCCATGTTGTAGTTTGTACGCTCAACAATTAAACTTATTTCTCCCTCATCACATTTCCATAAGGAAATCTAAAAATCAGCTATCCTTCTTTGTAAGGTCACATTCATGCTTTCATCAAAACATACATGTGGGAGTTATCCAAATTAGCTTTCAACTGCTCCGAAACTTCTTCACTCATTTTTATTATTCTATCCTTGACAGCAGTTCAGCTGGCTGGGATTCCTTTAATCTTGTTAATTATTAGTTGTTTGTTACGGACGTTTTCAAATGATGTGTCGGACGTCAAGAAGAAACTTTCTTTCAACAACTCACCGTCAGAAATCTGTTTCCCATGCGTGCTGTACTATGCAGTGAGACAGATAGAAAGGGCCGCACTGATGTTATTCCTTGGCCGGAAAGATGATACAAAATAACTAGTTTGTTTGTGTAATGTTGGATATTTTGTGAAACGAACTCTCTTCTTTCTTCATTTGAAATGGAACAAACATTTGAATGACCAGTCTCAAAATTGCGTTTTACATTAAATTTGGGGGATACAACTGTTTTCGAACACAGGCAACACATCTTTTTAACAGTCCGAATTCCCTTGGCCAGAGTTCTTGAAAAATACGGTCACCACCTTTGTTAAGTTTCTGTTTTTTTCGGCACCAAAAACATATTTGCGATGTCCGTATACAAAATCACCAGAAAACGACACTATCTCACTTGACTTTCGGACCTATCAGTGCAGCAGTGTTGCCATATTGGACGTCCGAAGGGAACTAGTATTTACATTTTCGATATTTATTTCTTACACGTGAAACACTGTAAGATATGCACTGTCTGTAGTACGAGACGTATATATAAAATATGTTCATGTGGCGTGCCACCGAAATCGTGTCCGCGTGTCACCTAGTGACACGCGTGGCATAGGTTCGCCATCCCTGATTTAGTTCATACAAACATTATCTGTATCATAAATTCTGATATGCACCATTTAACATCCCAGGAGCTGAGACAGTCCATACAGAATTTGTGGAAACTAGTAATGGCACTACTCTGTGTAGGTGTATAATGCTCTCTCTAAATATATACAACAGACAGCAACAATTTCAAATTTTAAACAAAAAATAAATAATCTATGGATAGAAGAAAAAAGCAGTGAATTTACATACCAAGCAATGCACAGTGGTATTATATACTGTATTTGTAAGGGTTTCCTTTTCTCTCAGGTTGTACCGTATTTGTGAATACGGTGTTATTTTATTGTGAGTATTTTGTCAACTCCACCAATATCTAGTCTTTGTATTGCACTGTTAAGACCCTCATCTCATGTGCCCTTTATTGAGTAAATAAATAAATATCTCAATAAATGTGAAATTTGTTACGTGATTTTAATAATAGGTATTAATTTTGAGGGGTTTATATTTTCTTCTGAACCAATTATTATCAACGTTCCATTTTCGTACAACGCTTCACTCTACAGAAATTACTTCATACCAAAATTCTTCATTTGAGGTGATTGAGAGATAAGTTTCCTCTAGATTCCGAGAACAGGCGCGTTTTCAAGTCTTTCGCATTGTATTATCTATAATTACTATTAATTTATGTAAAGGTGTAGTGAATTGTAAAGCTATGAAAGACACTTCTGAGCAGTTTGGAAACTGCAATGAGCGTTGAAATATTAGGACATCTTATTTTTGTGTAGTAGTAGACAATCATACATGCATAAAAATAAATTCGAATGGGAAACAAGTTGGTATGACAATTAGCTTGTGTGGGGAGATACATTCGAAACGTCCGTAGTGCGCTAAGCTACACAGAAGTTTGCCGTGGACGTACAGTACACATACTGAAAAATAGGATATCAGAAGACCTAGCACAAAGGCGCAACAAAGAACCAGGATGGGAAATAGGGAAGGAAGATCGAAGATTTAAATAATTCCAATTTACTAAAATACATTTTTCGGTTTAGGACTTTTCTTTCTTTTGTTAAGCAGGAAGTGATACTTTTCAGTAGAATTCCTTGTTTAATAGTTTGTGTGTTTTCTTACGGATATGTTACACGTGTTAGAATTAGTGTCTGGTAGGCTGAAAAGCTTTAAGGATACATGATATAAATGTATTGACAAAGAATGAAATCTCTTCAAAATGTACAATAGCGTTAAGGTACAATTGACCGAGCTCGATTGCTGCAGTCGCTTAAGTGCGGCCAGTATCCAGTATTCGGGAGGTAGTAGGTTCGACCTCCACTGTCGCCAGCCCTGAAGAAGGTTTTCCGTGGTTTCCCATTTTCACACTAGACAAATGCTGGGGCTGTACCTTAATTAAGGCCACAGCCTCTTCCTTCCCATTCCTAGCCCTTTCCTCTCCCATCGTCGCCATAAGACCTGTCTGTGTCGGTGCGACGTAAAGCAACTTGCAAAAAAAAAAAAAAAAAAAAAAAAAAAAAAAAAGAAAGAAAAAAAAGAATGAGACTTACGGATATACAAGTTTACTAGAGAAGGCTCTGGCACAGCGGCTTGTTTTGGCTAGCCTTGCGGCTGGCGGGAGGCGGATGGGCTCTCCTGAGAATGGTTTTCCGTGGTTTTCTATTCTCCTGCATTAAGACGAATAGGCCACGGCCACACCTACCTCACCTTCTCCGTAAATCACATCACCAACACAAATTTCATGGCCTGAGAGACGGCGTAACCGTCCAGGAGGCCCGGGTACCGATTGAAAACTCTCAACCAACCCCCCCACTAGAGGGGCTGCGGTTGCAGAGTAGGCTTCGGCCTACAAGTGGCCACAGCCGGTTCGTAGTCCGACAGCTCTGTACTCCGACCGACTAACCGAGCAGAGAAGCGGTGGCCATGGCTCTACGCCTCTGCATTCAGGAGGCAGAAATGGCCTGGCCCCCACCGACAGTTGTCCTTGGAATGGTTTTCCATTCTCCAGCACTAAGGTGAATGTCGGGACAGTTCCTAGTATTATCCTCTCACCTTCACCATACATCTCCTTCAGCAACTCATATTACCTTGTCCTCAGACAAGATGTCCCTTTCTAAGAGGCCCGCCCAAACACTTCAGGGCATGAAATGAAAACAATTTCAGTGTGGTATTGGTTAAAACTGCATATTTTTGTTTTCCATTCTGCCCCGCAGAGTGAATTAACACAATATGATGTTTTATCTTACCTCAATATAAACGCAGGCATAGAAATCAGGAAGAACCAGCTCCGTGATCGGTCGAACGCTTCTGTCTCCACCTCGAATAACCGTAGCTGAGAATGGACTAAAGTGGTGTGAGAGCGTGAGGTATTTATAGGAAATCAAGCGTAAGAGAACAGGGGGGTAAATTGGGGCATCGGAAGTTCTGGAATGTGGTAGACAATATGTGACGTACCCACTCTTGCGCACATACAGAGTCCCCTTAATTTTAATACAAAATAAATACGTGCTCATTTCCCCCTCCATAAACAATATTTCATGGGCGCCAGCCTTCAAACCTATGGCTTGAAGACGATAGTTTATCATTAATAATAGGTAATGAGCCTCCAAATACTCTTAATATTCCCAGAGGTGGGGTGACAGAACACTAACCATTATGTACACCCTAACTTGGAAACTAAGGATCATTAATAAGAAATGAAAGTACCAATTAACATAACTACTTATTAGGATGATGAACGTGACGGCGTATTTACGAAAACTGAACTAATGGAAACAAAAGAAAAATTTGATGAAATAAAATTTAAGAAAATGAACTGTTACGCGGAGACTTGCAGTAATTTATGCCATTAGCTCACCATTTGTAGATTCAGGTATTAGGACACGTCCGATGATGTTGAAGCAGTTTGATGATCCTCTCGTTCTGCAGTGGTCATCTCTCGCAGTAGGTACCAGTCCTATTTCTGATTCGTGCGTTGCCCACTAATTGGACAACGGCCTTCCTGACTTCAACAGTTCCTATAATACTCATTACATAACGCGGCAATGAACCCTAATTTCAATATAAAAACTACTTTGAGTTACGTTCATGGAGATAATAAACTTGTATTCTTCCGTATTACAGAACTGTAGCGTAACTAAATACATGACAAAGATATCTCCTTTCTAGACAAGTCAAAACCGGTCTCCCGTTGACTTTATCTCTCGTCACTGAGATAACCAGTTCTCAATGGATCGTCGCCATAAGACCTATCTGTATCGGTGCGACGTAAAGCAAATAGCAAAAAAAGTTCTCAATGGGGGTAACTTTGAGTAGTGCTCTACTCAGATGCGAAGTGAACTAAGTTAAGACCTTCAGACATTTAGACTTCCTCCTAAGTAAAGACGCTCCGATGTAAAAGACCTTCTCCGCTGTCAATACCTTCAGCAGTTAAGCCCTTCAGTAGCTCAGCTATTAAGACCCATTCGAGCTCTCTCCATCTACCATATTACATGGTCCAGTAAGATATGATGTTCTATCCCTTCTCCTATCCATAGCTGTATAACCATGATCTTGTTTCGTAACGTTCATTCACATAGGTTGAAATTTCATGGGCAATCAAATCATCATGTAGCGAATTTCGAAAAATAGGAGTTAAAAAGTTATAAGTAACTCTTCAGAATATTGAGAGGGCTAAGCAATCTTTCAATCTCATATAATATTCTCTGTTCTGGGGTTTTGTAAGAAACGAATCCGACCTTCGTATGTGCAGCAACTTCGCTGATTTCAATGCTAGTGGTCCATGGTAGTTTGATACTACATTCAGTGTCGTGGGTTGGGTTTGAGCATTGAGTATAACAATGTGTTCCCAAACCCCATTCTAGGTGTAACACACTAGAACATCTGATGTCTGTAGATATATTATGACTATTCTCACACTTCTAAGTTTCATAGGTGGTTTAAACTGCTTACAAAAATATGGAGACATAGGAGAAGTCATAAAAAAACATCATCTTGCTTAATGTTCACTAACTTAAACGGATGAAGTGTTGACTCTACCAGATATTATCAGTCAGTTTGTCCCAATCACCTTAGATTTCTGCAGTTTGATTTCCCTTTTAGCCTCACTGAGACTGAAATCTTGATCATTGGGGAGATAGCTATGACCTCTAATGGGGAACATGTATTTTGTAGTTTTGAATACCTTGAAAAAGTGAACCAGAGCGTAGAGGAATCGAATCATAACTTGTTTCTTGTTCTGGCCTGAACATCCATGGCTAATAAGTACCAACATTTCAGTTCTAGTGCCATATATATTGAAATTCTTTAGTATCATTGAAGTTACATCATTCTGGCCTTTCTTGTCGGTCATTTCATCATATACATTCGTGCTGACTGTCTTCGTTCCCATACCATAAATCCCAAATTCATAGTACCAAAGTTGGCGGGCGTGAAATACCTCACTACTATTAATATGACGAAGAAGTAGGTTTTGAATGAAATGAAAAGAGATACAGAAAATCTTGTCCTTCTGAGTCAAACGTTTGAACATTCTCCTCAATTCAAAAATCTTATTAACTTTACATAGGTGGACTAGCATTTCAATTTTGTATCTGTAGATCTCATATTCAATTTCAGCTGAATCAGTCTGCAGCTGCAGTGAATCGCATGTTGAACACGTACACTTCTTGGTAGACCAAAGGATATTTTGAATTTTTCTTTGAAAACTTATATATAAATGAGATATGACGCATTCAGTCTATGGAATTTTAAGAAGGGTTTGTGCATTGCTCTCACGGTCAGAGTTTCAGGAAGATACATTCTGTTAGGGTTTCTTCTAGAATAACGAGATTGCCGTACATTAAATGACTGGATGTGACTAATAATCAGGACAATAGCTGCTGGAGGAGTCTTTCTGAAAGATTATCATGCCTTCCTCTCATATCTTTGGGCGAACATCCTGTATTATCCGGCTACTGTCGAATCCTTCGCACCCGTCCACGAGTGATTCCAAAAATAGAGGCAAATGCCGTAGCACAAACTGGAATCTCTTTGTCTCATGTTTGAACGTTATGGCAGAAGCTTGCACAGTTTTAGTTTTTTCATATATTTCCTGCCGGGCTGAGTGACTCAGACGGTTAAGGCGCTGGCCTTCTGACCCCAACGTGGCAGGTTAGATCCTGGCTCAGTCCGGTGGTATTTGAAGGTGGTCAAATACGTCAGCCTCATGTCGGTAGATTTACTGGCACGTAAAAGAACTCCTGCGGGACTAAATTCCGGCACCTCGGCGTCTCCGAAAACCTTAAAAGAGTAGTTATTGGGACGTAAAACAAATAACATTATTATTATTATCATCTATTTCTGCATAACCTTCACTATCCGTGGGACCATATTTTTGTGATCTTCTGTATGTAGCATGAAATGATATCGGACCACTCGAATGGGAATCTTGTTCATCTTCAGTTGCTAGTGTGTTGAACAGAGTTAAAATATTGGCCATTTCTTCGGCCTTGACTTTAACGAAGCATTGAAATTTCGAACACCTACAAATACACAGATATATAAACAATAACATTTAATGCTAGCTGTATGACGCTCATTCGTTCTCATTATGAGTAACATACGTTTATGTTTACCTGCAATCTGGTCCAGTTCTTCGCGCAGCAACCTCTTTGCCTTGATGATTATGTGCGTTTCACCAGATACTTTCTTCTTTTTAATTACATCTTCCTTTTTATCCTGTTAGCCCTTTTACCCTTCCAGTGTGTTGAGTTTGTAGGATCAGTATACACATCATCACTCTCTATGTCAGTCATTTTGAAGTCACTGCCTACTTGATAACAATATGTCGTCTATATTATTCTGGACATTGGCACTGTTTGTAACAAAGTTAAAGTATTGTGGTCGTCTTTGTAAAACAGCGCAAATATTAACATATATTTATCATGTAACTATGGATGTTTTTGTGGAATATTTGAATGTCAAACGGTGCATCACGTTACAAATTAACAGTGTGGTTGTCACCGTTAAAAATCGAATTTTTGGACTATGGCTGTTTTAGTAAAAGTATCTTCTATTTTAGTGTTACCCGTCCGACCTCCCTTGGGCAACTCTTGTTCTTTCCCGACTCCGACGGCATTAGAGCATTCGAGGCATAGGGAGTCTTTCATTCCTTCGTGGCCCTTGTATTTCTATGTCCGGTAAATCATTTTTCAAAATGTCGGATCCCTTCCATTTTTTTTCTGACCCCCTGTGGGTGGGGGGCGCAGATCAAGAATACACCCACGGCATCCCCTGCTTGTCGTAATAGGTGACTAAACGGGGCGATAAAGGGATGATGGAATTAAACCTCGAGACTACATTTGATTAGTGCCATTACGTGAGGAACACCATGGGCCGACTTTGCTTGACATTAGTACAACTATGTGAGGAATACCATAGGATTGTAATTAGTATTCATCGTTATTGATCACTACAGGTTTACAGTATCCGTGATTAGTACCATTATATGGGGAACACTATGGGTATACGTTGCCTGTGACTAGTACCACTATGTGAGGAACACCGTGAGTCTACGTTACTTGTGATTAGTACCTCTACATGAGGAACACAATGATTCTACTATACCAGCGATTAGTACAATTGAGAGCGACCGGTGACCTGGACTTTGGACCCCTTTAGACAACAAGCATCATCTATTTAGAATTTTGCTTTGGAAGCAGTTCCTTGTTCAGTTTATACCGTTGTTCTAAGTTACTTTATGAGAAGGTGGGGCATTGTGGGTTGGATCCACTGATTGTTCTAAGTTCATAATCATTGTTGTTCATCGTCGTATTTTTGAATTGTAGTCAGTAGATGGGTTTTGGAGTTATTTCAATTTTGAATTCATATACATTCTTCATTATGTTTTGAATTCTGGTCCGCGGATGAATTTTGGAATTTTAATTGTCATTATATTTCGTCTCATCTCGTACCATTGGTGCCGATGACCTTGATGTAGGCCCCTTTAAGCAAACACATCATCGTCATCGTCATCATCATCAAACAGTGACAACAGTGATCAACAGATAATTCCAAATAGGGAGAACCACTGTACCTGGCAACGAGAGACCGAGCATCGGGTGATGCAAGGGCGTCGCCATATTGAGCGGCTAAATGTGTGTGCCGCACGATTAACATTTAATGTGGTTAAACATAAGTTTATTTCGCTGATTACCCTGACATTTGCACAATAAATCACTTCAAAATTATCGAATGTGATTTCGAGAGAAAAGAGGGGCTATCAAAAATTCCCAAACCCCAAAATCTCAAAAGCCGTGTTTCAAAAGGCTTATCAAGAGTGTCTTAAAGTTTCGGCGACTGACCGTCGTGAAACATGTTCCGCGCTACTGGAACTCCAGCCAAGCACGTCTACTGTGCCAATGGTGGAAAGTAACACACTGACTAGATAATTTATTTTCACAATGCCCATCTACATATTCTACGTCACACAGACCCGTTCGATCATTTAAATCAAATGATACACCATGTTAATCATTAAAAAATTCTGCCACCGTACGACATGGAGTCTCGAATTGACTTTATTTTGCGACCTTCAAGATCCGACTTCCTCTGCCGGAATTTAACCTGAGATCTTGGAATGCGGAGTCCACATTCTACCACTGATCCACAGAGAGAGATTTAATTCTAAAATGTCATTTTCTCTCGCAAAATACGAACTTGAAAACATTACAGTATTTAGAGATGTTATAAAACTGAACGAGAATTATGAAATATCTCACTTATTTTTTTAATTAGACAAACCTATAAAGTAATGCAATATGTTTAACGTAATTTCCATGGCAATATAAACTCATAATGTGTAAATGGGTAAGTATGTTTTTGATGTTTAGAGACAGATTAACTCTTGTAAAACAACCTAAGTTACGTCGTTGAAGACGACTATGGACTTGTGCCGACTTTCTGTAATAAAATATACTTTTTGTGCTCTGAAACCTCCAATTGTATCTTCTTTGCCAACTGACACTCACTGTGTAAGTATAAGTCAACAATATAATATGTGATTTGAGACCTGAACTGAATACACTGATTGAGATGACAATTTGCATAAATCGTGATACATCGCAAAGACTGAACAAATATACATCAAGTCCTCTATAAGGCGAGCTAAGACGAAAATTGATTTAGACCATGATCTGGTCCCCCAAAGAAAGGTAATTAAAAATTCAAACCCCATGGATGGCCCGATGACTTAGATGTTCGGCCCCTTTAAACAACAGGCATCATCATCATCATCATCATCATCATCATCAAACCCCATGAAAAAACAGGGTCGTAGAGCCATGTATTAACAAGCGACCGCTGATCAGAGCCCGAAGGCCTGCAGATTACGAGGTGTCATGTGGTCAGCACCACGAATCCTCTCGGCCGTTATTCTTAGTTTCCTTGACCGGGGCCACTATGTCATCGTTAGATAACTCCTAAATTGTAATCACGTAGGTTGATTGGACCTCGAGTCATTCCTCAGATCCAGATAAAAATCCCTAAATAATTTATTTAAGTTTTACCTGATGCAGATTACGATATAGGGAAAGTGAAGATATGAGTAGTATTTCGAAAATACCTTATTACACCCACCAAGATCATGATGACGGCGGCACAGTCCTGTGAAACTTAATGTAAGTCTAGTTTAAGCACAGGGTTTCTGTTATCTATTGCATTATAGAGTGGTGTGGACGTGTTGCAACCAAATAAGCTCTCTCATCGTGAACAGGGTCCTAATGTTGCCCGCAGTACAATTAATCTACTCAGTGACTATAGTGGATGGACATGGAGTGGGATCAGTAATGCTACCTCATTAATAATTCTTCGGCTTACTGCGTTTCCAGGTCGTGCATTCGTTATTTGAAATGCGGGTATTAAGAGGTGAATGAGTGATGGAAATACTATTTATGCGTTATATAGTTACATCATCGCTGATAAATATTTCATATCATCCTATGTTACGCAAAAACACATCAGGAAATCATAATTTTCAGTCGACTCTGAAGTATGAAACGGAATTAAATTTAAGCTTCAGTACACAGAGCCGATTATTCTAACAGTGGTAATAAACGTGTAGTATTATTACAGGAACAAAAAAAACCTCTAGGGAGGACTTGGATGACTAATTTCTCAATGTAAATTCCGCCACTGTTCCACCAGGGTTTTCGGTCCTTTTCACTCAAAAATGTTCCTTTTGGCCTTTACTCATTTCCAGTTGCTAACAGATAAAACCTCAAGGAATGTGAAACCATTTAAAGACATGAAAACCTGTATTAAGTTGTACGACACGTTGGTCAGGCCAAAACTGGAATACGCGAGCGTGGTGTGGAGTCCTACGTGCAGAATGCATGTGCATCAACTTGAAAGGGAGAAAAATAAATACTTGAAATATTTACATTTTAAAAAGTACACCTCAATATTCTCAAATAGTTTCATACAACGAGCATTTTTAGATTTAGAAATGGAGAGTTTAGAGGACCGAAGGCAGAAAGATGCCACGAAGTTCATTTAGAAAATACTAAATTAGCAAATTGGTAATCCAGCGTTTCTTTCCCTCCTGAATTTCCATGTGCCACGCCCAAATTCAAGATTTCATTTAACACTTTCAAATAAAAATATCTAGAATACCTGCCAATTCAAATTCACCACTTTACAAACTGTAGTATCTACAACAGTGCATCTAGGAAAAATAGTGCTCTTAATTTCAATAGAAACATGACTGTATTTTTAAAAGATTTCATGGCTAGCATTAACAGATAATTATTATGATAACACACTGTATGACCGGGTGAGTTGGACATGTGGTTAGGGGCGCGCAGCTGTGAGCTTATATCCGGGAGATAGTGGGTTTGAACCTTGCTGTCCGCAGCCCTGAAGATGGTTTTTCTGTGGTTTCCCATTTTCACACCAGACTGTACGTTAATTAAAGCCACGGCCGCTTTCTTCCCACTCCTAGCCCTTTCCTATCCCATCGTCGGTATAAGACCTATAAAGATAGCACTGTATGCTCAGTATATTAAACTATACTGGAATAAAAACTTGTAAGCCCACAATAACAGGAGTGATAGGATGAGATTAATTATATTATATTAGTTTAGTTTATATTTAATTAAGTTAGCCTAGATAATATTAAATAACAATTACTTGTGTTTTCACTTTGTATCACAATGAATGCTGCCGTAATTCGGATGAAAATCCTGTAGCGATCAATAAAATAAATTCAGTTCAATTGTATTAATTTAATACTACAAATGTGAAGGTATCCAGCTCCTTTATTGAATAATTAGTGTAGTAACCTTCCGTTCTCTGGGCCCCGGGTTCGATTCCTGGTGGGGTCGTGGATTTCAATTGCCTATGGTTAATTTCTTAGGCTTGATGGTGTTCGTCTTAATACAATTAACTTCACTTACACGAAACGCATTATACTAGAAACCATCACAGCACGCTTTAGTGATATAACGTCCACACAGAGTTTGTGTCATTCTCTATGGCCGTAAAGCACGTTAGATACACATCAAGTGGATCCCAATAAACTGAGAAGAAGGCCAGAAGAAGGAATAAGAATAATGAAAATAATAAAATATTAAAGGCGGTTCCTTCGAAGTGTGAGAGCAAAAACTAGCAAGACATCAATTCTCTGAGCAGTACATGAATACTCTAAACAGTTTCTTAATCAATTCATGTTTTTGTACAATATTCAACTACTTGAGAGCAGATAGTGTCAATGCCACAATAGATAAAATTAAAAAAAAAACACTCTCCAACAGTTGAGGTAGGACTGTACCAGTTAAAGTCACACTATTTAAAAAGAACTGTATATAAATGTAAAAGAGCATGTTCAGAATCGTCCTCTAATTGTTTAAAATCCTCCTATACACAAGATATTGAATACAGGTGTTATGCTGTCATTTGAAATAAAATAGTGAAATAAAATTAAAATAAATCAAAAGGGATGAAATATTCAATATGTTAGGCCAAAGACAACTACCGAATGAGTTGGCCATGCGGTTAGGGTGGCGCAGCTGTGCGCTTGTATTCAGGAGACAGTTTAAACCCCACTTTCGTCAGCACTGAAGATGGTTTCCCGTGGTTTCTTATTTTCACACAAAGCAAATGCTGGGTCTGTACCTTAAGTAAGGCCTTTCCACTCTAAGCCCATTTCTACGCCATCGTCGCCATAATACGATCGGTGCGAAGTAAAGCCAATTGTAAAAGTAAGACAACGCGATGTTTATCAACACTTACACAACTTGCACCAATTTCCAATGAAACCACCCCTCTTCTAGAAAGGAAGTGACACAATTTAAGGGCTCTGTTAATTCCATCAAGCCAAACAGTCGTAACTCTTATCTTCAGGTCATTAGTGAATGGAATTGAGAAGCAGATAAGAGAGAACAGTTGCCATGTGGTAAAAAAGGTGAATATGGTGACAGTGAATTAAATGAATAACAATTATATGATTTTTTTTGTCCAAGTATGATGCAATTACAATATAAACGGGTAAATCACTGACATTTACTTAGTTAAATCGTTAATAGAGATTGATAGAGAATAGAGTGCCATACTGTAAGTAGGGCCTGTACGTGATAATTTCTATAAATGTACTGCATCTGAGAAAAGTTAAAACACTAAACACACACAAAAAAGAACACAAAATTTAACAGAAAATGCACCAGTTTTTTCTCGATGGCTATACATACCCCTCAATATCATTAATACTAATACACTTGTATTAAGGTAGCATAAGGCCCCACAGAGCTTTTACAACAGAGAAAACTCATCATTGAACGCTTACCAAACTGAAAAATTAATACTTCTGCATCTCCATCTTCGTTTTCTAAAGTGGATATAGATGTTGAAGCTCCTGTAGATGTTGCTTTGTAAGCTTGTACTGCCCCAATTTATTTTAACACTTGTTGGGGCATTTCAAAATCCTGGCAACATTCACTAAGCTGTCTTAGTCCAGCTCTAACTGTCAAGACTGACTAATAGCTTAGTCCCCATCCTATTTCTAATTTTAGTTTTCTCTACGTTGATTTGACTGAACAACCGTTCAACCTCTGCATTTGACCAGGGCGAAGATAACATTGATAATCCAAACTCTGCTAGTCCTTTAAATGGATTTATGTTTGATGCATCTCTATAACGAATAACTTCACACCATAAACTTCTAGAACTGCTGATATTCTGTCATTTAATTACGTTTACTGCAACCCCCTGTGACTCCTTTTTCTGGTGGGATGCCAAATATCTCCATTAATGGAATCAAAGATATCTTAATTTGTCGAAGAGCATTACCAGTACTTAGTCGAGCAAGTTTTTAATATTTACATATTTTAAGGAAGTCTTCTCTGCAGTTCCTTGATCAATATACTACAAAACATAAAAAGCGTCTTCGAAATAACTGTTCATTCTCTGCGGTGAGACTTTGTTCCATCTTCATCTTCCCAATATTATTTTCACGTAAGTATCCCGAGTATGCCGGCCCCGAGGTGTAGGGGTAGCGTGCCTACCTCTTATCCGGAGGCCCCGGGTTCGATTCCCGGCCAGGTCAGGGATTTTTACCTGGTTCGAGGTCCACTCAGCCTACGTGATTAGAATTGAGGAGCTATCTGACGGTGAGATAGCGGCCCCGGTCTAGAAAGCCAAGAATAACGGTCGAGAGGATTCGTCGTGCTGACCACACGACACCTCGCAATCTGCAGGCCTTCGGGCTGAGCAGCGGTCGCTTGGTAGGCCAAGGCCCTTCAAGGGCTGTAGTGCCATGGGGTTTGGTTTGGTTTGGTTTTGGTTTATCCCAAGTATGGTTTAGGATTAAGATGGTTTTCAAAGTCACTACTGGTACGATCAAATTTAAATTTATTCAATACAGCAATACAACAATTTAAGTCAGTTAAGAGTTTAACTTGGTCTGGTGTTTGATTTAAAGGCTTTATTTCTCTTGTAACATCCCAAGAATCCCTTTAAAGAACAGCAGGTAAAATAAATTGTTTCCATCTTTAAGCATAGTAAGCAGAGTTTCTGCAGTATAACAGTTCCCACTGATCCTGACAATTCCAAAACGTATTTTCAGTTCCAGCCATTGTGTAATTATTCTATTAATAGCTGAGTAAACTGATAGCCATCTGGTATTACAGGACTGAACAATTTTCAAAGGCTCGTGGCCATTATTGATAGCCTGGTAAATGCATTTGTATGCAAGCTGCTTAAGGGAAGATTTTGAGAACCAACTATAAATCTCACTTATAAGAAACTCAGTATTTCTGGGCAAAGTGTTAGCACATGCATATGAAACTGTCAATTGTATGGAAAGGAACACACATCGCGCAAGAATGAAATCTGGTACATCTTACTTAAGCAGCTTATGAAGTGACGTACTGTCATCACTTTGGCGTTGTCAGTTCCTATCCCCTTCAATTTGTTTGGGTCCAAACAATACTGTTTCAAGCAAGTTTTAACTGCTGTTGTAATAGCTAAGGCATTACATTTATTAAGCTCCATTATGCCTAAAAATCTTGTAATCATGCCATTTTTAGTGGCACTGTAATAAATAATTACCATACCGAGATACTTAGTGGCGTTAATGTCTGGTATATAAATCTACAAAGTACTGTAAGGACTACCACCAATGCCCTTTCGAAGATCATTTGTAAAATATGGTCTGAAAACATTCTTGATAATACTGCTACACTTAGTCCTGTGTAACTATAAATTTTTAGCAGCCCTGATTCCCTTAAATTTTGCTTGACGAGTTCCTAAGTGATAAATATATAGATATATGACAGCACACAAGTAAAGCTCATGACCCTACAGCAGAGGTGATTTCACTACATTGTCTTACATTAACAAACTCATATTTATCTCATTTTGGCTGGATTACAACTGCATTGGCAGCCTGTCTATGTTTTTGTACCTGTGTAACTTAGCAAGTCCGCATTCTGAGCTACAACTGAACAATGACGGTACTGACAGGACGCCTTCGTAGGGTCCCCCTGTGATTTCATCAATTCAAAAATCTTTTCTTTCAACCATTCGGATCTAAACTTCTGTACATATTTCAGTTTAATTTTTCGCATTTCAAACGCTAATACGTATATGCTATAAAAACACTGTTATTAAAGTGTGAACATTATTTATCATCACCACATACGTACTTTCAACCACTCTCAAGCTGGAACCGCTTAAACTACTAATCCTATGATGCAACGAAGTGATCCTTCTTCATTATCTTATAACCTACATATCAGCTCTTTTCCGGTTCGCTGGTATCACGACTGTCAACGTCAAAAACTTGAATTTGAAGGATTATATTATTACACACTCTATCATACTGAATAAAACTTTAATGGGAAAAACCACCAAAATACACACTGAAATAAGCACCAAAAAGACTGGATTTTCCACTGCCCACCGAGTGTTAAAATGTACCCACTGCAGAAGAGTAAAAATGAATCGATTTAGTGGGAACAGCACCGTGTTGGCAACATTGCTATTACTTCTAATTTACGAACACGATATCCTGAGTCCACCCACCTTTCACTCCCGTACATCAAAGATGGTCTGAAAACAGACCGGTGTAAAGGTAGTTTCGTCCGGGAGCTGACTTCCTTCTTACCGAACACTATTCATTGCAACTCCGAGCTAACTGCATTAGCTTTACTGCACCTTGATTCAAACTCACTTATGATACTACCATCCTGGGACAATGCACATCCAAAGTACTTGAAATTATCTACCTGTTCCAGCTGTGTATCCCCAATCTGACTCAATTCTCTTGGATTTCTTACCTACTGACATCAATTTAGTCTTGGAGAGGCTAATTTTCAAACCATACTCACGGCACCTACTTTTCAAGTTCCAAGATATTACATTGCAGGCTATTGGCATAATCTGTGTATAACACCAAGTCGCCAGCGTAGGCCAGACTGCTTAGTATATTTCCACCTAACTGAATCTATTATTATTATTATTATTATTATTATTATTATTATTATTATTATTATTATTATTATTATTAGGTCCGCCTTTGTGGTGTAGTGGTTAGTGTGATTAGCTGCCACCCCCGGAGGCTCGGTCTCGATTCCCGGCTCTGTCACGAAATTTGATATGTGGTACGAGGGCTAGAACGGAGTCCACTTAGCCTCGGGTGGGCAACTGAGTACAGGTGGGTTCGATTCCCGCCCCAGCCATCCTAGAACTGGCTTTCCAAGGTTTCCCACTTCTCCTCCAGGCAAATGCCGGGATGGTACCTAACTTAAGGCCACGGCCGTTTCCTCCCTCTTACTTGTCTATCCCTTCCAGTCCTCCTATCCCCCTACATGGCCCCTGTTCAGCATACCGTAACAGGTGAGGCCGCCTGGGTGATGTACTGGTCATCCTCCCAGTTGTATCCCCCGACCCAAAGTCTAACGCTTGAGGACACTGCCCTTAAGGCGGTAGATTGGGATCCCTCGCTGAGTCCGAGGGAAAAAACAACCGTAGAGGGTAAACAGATTAAGGAACAAAAGAAAGAAAGAAAGAAAGAAAGAAAGAAAGAAAGAAAGAAAGAAAGAAATATTATTATTATTATTATTATTATTATTATTATTATTATTATTATTATTATTATTATTATTATTATTTCTGTTCTTAAGCTCATGATCTCTTAGCTCTCCAGTTGTTGAAGAAAAGCTGAAATAAATGTAATCGCTTCTTTTTCTTTTTCCTTTTAGCTGTACTTTTCCAACCACTGATTGAATGTACAGCTTAAACTATGGAATTCTGTCTCGTCAGTTCATTGCAGTGTTCCGCAGCTTGGAAGACCTAACAGAACACCGGCTGAAAAGCTATGAAGGAAGGAGCGAAAGTAATTTTCTCGCCTACAGACACTTGTAATCCCCAGACAGGTTTCCTGATGACCACTATTGACCGGCGGGTTCAAATCTTCCGTCATTAGACCCCACCGTTGTGCAGAGTTGTTGTCGATTGAGACGCAGGTTGTCCTATTGATTCTCTTGTTCTGCAGCGAGCTAGCAAGCGGGTGGTCGGTCGGTCGGTTCACACGTACCGTGACGCGTGCGACGCATGCAGATCACAGCCCGACGACGCCGACGCTGCGGTTGCAGGCGCAATCAATTCCGAGGCGCGCAGCAGTAAACAGCCCCACCTATATAGTGTTCTCACAGTTTCATTAGCTGCTGCCTTCTGTTCACGTTCTTTTTTATAACTGTCGACTGCTCTTCACTTCGCGACGTAACTGGTCCCAGATGTTATGATCTTATAAATCTCATGTTATGTGCTGAAAAAAAATGAGCCCTTATTTCTTTTCTTATAAAGTTCATCTTTCTCTAGTACACCTATGACAGACGGCTGTCGTGAACACGAAGGCACGAGTCATGAGGGACCTTACTCCACACCGGCCCACAGTCATTCCGAGTATAGATCTTTCGAGGTATATATTTATATTACTTCCAAACTGCGGTCTTATTTCACCAGTCTCTTGTCCGGCTCCATAGCTAAATGGTTAGCGTTCTGACCTTTGGTTACATGGTTCCCGGGTTCGATTCCCACAGGGTCGGAAATTTTAACCATAATTGTTAATTCCACTGGCACGGCGGCTGGGTGTACGTGTCATCTTCATCATAATTTCATCTTCCTCACGACGCGCAGGTCACCTACGAGCGTCAATTCAAAAGACCTGCCCCTGGCAAGCCGAACTCGTCTTTGGATACTCCCGGCACTACAAGCCATACGCCATTTCAATTTTACTAGTCTCCTGTCCGGATCTGTGGCTGACTGGTCAGCATCTTAGCATTCGCATCTGGGGAGCCAGGGTTCGATTCCTAGTTGGGTTATGGGATTTTTATGTTAAACGGTTAATTCCTCTGATTGTGCTGTCCACGACATCCTGAAATTGACACACAACACTATTCTCCATTACAACAACACACAGTTTCCCATACATGACAGAGACCACCCACACTCATCGGAAGTCCACCTTATCAGGGTTGTACTAGACTATGTTAGCCACACGAAATTGCTTCAAAAAAAAAAAAAAACCGGCCAGTGGTATACGAGTAGCGCACCTGTCTGGTATCTCAAGAACCTGGGTTGGATTATCGGCAAGTCCAATGATTTCAGTTCTGGACACAGTGTAGGAACGTGCCTTACTAAACTTTATGTGAAGAGTTGAACTGTTGACGCGAGAGACAGTACAACAGGGCATGGAAGCCAAATAATACGAGTGGGGACATCGTCACGCTACCCATGTGACACTCTTATAACTGCGGGTCATCTAGCTTATAAGCATTAAGGTCTTTGTTCATTTTTCCAGCCATATTTCTCAATCATTATAAGCTATACATTTCATTTTGTTCTGTATTAAAGTGCAATTATAAGAAATAAATTGACAAGGGGTTCCACCTTTTCAATTCAATATACCAAGTAAATAATATTACATCAGTCTTGGGACTAGTTTCAGCCACGTAGTGGCCATATTCAGCCAATTAAAATTAAACAGATTATGTGATAACTAAAACATATGTATACCAGACAAAGACAGTGTTGCAGGAATAATTCTAACATTAAAATACATATAATAACAAAAATTAATGTTATAATTTTCTTGTCGTATATGATGTCTTTACGTACGTTGACTTAGGACCTTAGGCAAAGAAGTAAATCTGGAAATGATATCCGGAATTAGGAATGAATAAACATACAGAAAATAAATTAAACAGGAGAAAAATGATTTATGAGACTTACCTCTAATGTCTTATGTACAACAAGCACGGACTTGCTGGAGGAAGCAGGCAAGCCATGTAAACAAAGGAGAGGATAGGGAACAAGCACTGACTTGTTGTACGAAGCTGACAATGTAAACAAAGTAGTAGATAGGGTGAGGAAGGGAGGAGAAGGGATTTGTGGGAAGGACGGGAAGAGTGGGAGAGGAGGGGTGGAGGGGAGAAGAGAAGGGGTGTCAAAGGTGGGGCTGAAGGATGCGGAAAAAAGATGTTGTTGAGAGGGGAATTTGAAGAGATTATAAAAGAAATAATTATTTTTATCCGAGACATGAATACTAAAGATAGGAATTAACAGGTCAAATAAAATGTTTGATTTATCTGAAATTTCATTTAGAATAAAGTTAGTACTGAAAAACTGTTCCAGGTGGATAAAACAATTTTCCGTAATATTTTAATTCATATCTTTGGTAATCATGTCTCAGTTAAAATAATGTTTTCTTTTATAATCTCATTAAATTCCCCTTTCAGCAGTAGTCTTTCTTCCCGCTTCCTTCAGCCCCACCTTAGACACCCCTTCCCTTCTCCCCTCCCCTAACCCTACCCTCTAGTTCCAACACCTTCCCTTCTCTACCCCCTCCCCTACTCTCCCTACCCACTCATTTGTTTACAATGCCTCCTTCCTATAACTAGTCCGTGCTTGTTCCCTTTCTACTCGTTTGTTTTCATGGCTTGCCTGCTTCCTCCAGCAAGTCAGTGCTTGTTCTACATCAGACATTGGAGGTGAGTCTCATAAATAATTTTTCGGTTTTCTTATTTCTTTTCTGTACGTGTAATCATTCCTAATTTTATTCTGGCTATCATTTCCAGATTTACTTTTCTGCTTGAGGTCCTAAGTCAACATAAAGACATCAGATTATGACAAGATCATCATAACCATAATTTTTGTTATTATATGTATTTTAATGTTAGAATTATTCCTGCAACGTTGTCTTTGTCTGGTTTAGATATGTTCTAGTTATCACATAATCTGTTTAATTTTATTTGGCTGAAACTGGCCACTAAGTGGCTGAAACTAGTCCCAAGACTGATGTCATATTATTTACTTGGTATATTGTATTGAAATTTATTTCTTATATATCTCAATCCTTACGTAATAACTTAGAAACTTTGTCCTTGCCTTCTTACTAAGTCGGCCGCGAATCGAATTCTGGCCAATGCACGTGGGATATTCCGTTCAGCTTCTAGGTAAAACTAGAGTTCCCTGGGATATAACCGCAAAATCGATATTCAAGTAGGATTTCCTTGGGAAGCCATTGGCATATAAATTGAACTCTCGACTCATTAACCTTATGAATTGCCTAGACTTGCCGAGGCTGCTATCTAGCGAGACTGTTTCCAAATACTGGAGCGTCTTCCTTGATAAGTAATACTAAATACCGCAAATCATACTGTTCTATTTAAGCACCAAACGAATTAACAAAATTTCACAAGTAAAATATATGAAAAACAGAGAACTAAGCAAGAATAACACTTTTAAGTATTAAAAATAAACAGCGGGTCCCGAAAAAAATATTCAATTACTACGTAACTTTGGTTTTCTTGACAAATTTTAGCCATATAAATGATAACATTTGCTTTGAAATTAGTAGCAAACCCAATTAGTAGCAAGGGAATTTCTGCTTAAATTTTTGGTCTCTCTTCGTCATCGTGAAAGTTCTTTATTTTATACCTTAATACCCATCGAAAATTCAACGTATTTTATTTATTTGTTTGTTTTATTTATTGCCTGTCAGTAACCAAATTCTACCACAGTTTAAAAAAGCAAAGTCACCTCCGTACAGGCCATGAAGGCCCTTGGAGGAGTGGAAGTTAAAGGCTTCCACCAGTGTTAACTTCGGCACGTGATGGGGTAGAGTGGTTAGCTCTACGCTCGGCCGCCTTTGACAACAGGAATTAACCTGGTACTCATTTTTTGTGTAGGCTGAGTGAACCTCAGGGCCATATGCACCTCCGGAAGTGAAAATCTCGTTTGTTAAATTTTACGACTTCTTGACGGGGATTCGAACCCACGTCCTTCCAGGCGAACTGAGCACGCCTTTACCGCCTCGGTCAGGCAGCCCCTATCGCAGTGAAAGCTCTAAGTAAACAGCAACTACAAATTAGGGGCCCCGACTTTCCAATTTACTAATTCTCAGGATTTCTGGTTCGTCGCCATAAGACCTATCTGTGTCGGTGCGACGTAAAGCCCATAGCAAAAAAAAAGAAAGAAAAAAGGATTTCTGGTTTTTGAGAAATATTTTTCATTTTTATTTCACCTCACTATTCTATCCCGTAGTAAAATATTGATTTCACACTGTCTTGTTAGATTGTATTAACAAGGAATCAATACAGAGGAAAATATGAAATCCCTATGATAATAGAAAATAAATTATTATAACATTTTTAGATTTGTTGAAAAACTCTATTTGCGACCCCCGACGGAATTTTCGGTCATAAATCAATCAATCAATCAATCAATCAATCAATCAATCAATCAATCAATCAATCAATCAATCAATCAATCAATCAATCAATCAATCAATCACCACTGACCTGCATTGAGGGCAGTAGCCTAGGTTACAGATTCCCTATGGGTTGTTAAACTATTTTTTCGTAAATAATTTCAAAAAGTTGGAAATTTACTCCAATTGCTCATTCATCTTCTTATAAATGAATATTTGCCCCAATTTTTAGTTTCGAATTCCAAATTTATCTTCATATTGTGATATTTCCTACTTTGAAAACCGCCATTGAATATTATTCGTCTACTGATATCATTCCATTCCATCTTTCTACTGACAGTTCCGAACATACTGCTTAATCGAGCAGCGTGTCTCTTAACTCTTCTAGCACAAAGTTTGAAATATTTTAATAACTCTACAAATCGAACTGCTTTTCTTTGGATTTTTACCAGTTCTCGAATCAAGTAATCGTAGTGCGGGCCCCATACATTGGAATCATACTCTAATTGTGGTCTTACCAATGTCTTGTATATCCTTTCCTTTACATATTTACAGCCCTAAATACCCTCATAACGATACGAAGAGATCTGTTACATTCGTCTACAACCCCTTTATATGATTACCTCAATGATTTTATTCCTTTATATGAACACCTAGGTACTTCCAGTGAACCCCGTCAGGTACTTTCATCCCATCAACGCAGTATTGAAAAATGAGATGACATTTCTTCTTTGTGAAACTCGCAGCGTTATTTACCCAAAATATTGTCGAGGTCCTTTTGCAGTCTCTGGCAATCATGTAACTTATTTAATATTCGCCTGCAAGCCTTACCTATGATTCCGTTTTAACTCTTGTAAGAAAGAAAATTGGAAAGTTCAATAATACTGCAATAGAGAACTCCCCTGTTAATCATTAAGAAGCCAGATAATGCATCATTTACTCGAATTCTTTGAATTCTCATTTCTAGAAACGAATCCACCCCTTCAGTCATTCGTTTGTTTAGTCCAGTTGCCCCGTTTTTGTCAGTAGTCTCCCATGACCTTCCCTATCAAAAGCCTTGGATAAGTCAATGGCGATACAGTCCATTTGACTTCTTGAATCTAAAATGTCTGCTATATCTTGGTGGAATACTACAAGTTGAGCACCTATAGAATAACCCTAAGAATCATCTATGAAACCAGTTAGTAATTTTTCCAACATGTCTAATATAACCAGAAAGAATGGTTTCCGGAAGCTTCCAGGCAACACGTGCCAAGTTTACTGATCTGTAATTATCGGCTTTATGTTTATCGCCCTTTTTTTTGCATATAGGGACTACTATAGCAACTCTCCATTAATTTGGTAAGCTCCTTCATTCAAATAGTAATCGAATAGGTACTTCAAATGTGGTGCTATATCCCAACCCATTGCCTTCAGCGTATCATAAGGAAACGTATGAATTCCATCTGCTCTTCTAGTTTAGAAATTTTACTTGTTACTGTAAATGTCTTTGTTATCATAGGTATATTTCAATACTTCGTTAACATTAGTACCTCCTCTGCCTTGTAACCAACAATCTTTATATACTGCTGACTGAATTCTTCTGCCGTGTGTAAATCCTTACATACACACCTCCCATTGTTCATGGATGCTCCTTGGAATGTTCTTTTTGGAACATGTTTCTACCTTGAAGTAGTTATACACTCCTTTACATTTTTTCTAAAATCCGTACGACTGCCAATTATCCTTGCCATCACGTTGTACTTCGCTGATTTCTTCGTTAGATTTAGTTGCCTAGTAGGATCCTTCAATTTCTCCTTACTTTCACAACCGTTCCTAAATATGTTCACTTCCCAAGTGCACCTCCTTATTGGCCCCTCTATTTGTCGGTTTTAATATAGTGGTTTTGCTTTTCCTTACTGCCTTTAAGGGGAAATAGCTGCTTCCTCATTCCTCAATAACTGCTTTATACGCATCTCACAGAATCACAACTACTTTTTAAAACCTCCTTGATGTCTGTTTTATCAGTTATAGGTTACTGCCAAATAATACTACTTTCACAGACTTCTCTTCGATCACATTTATTTTTAGTACGACTAAAACAGCTCCGCGATCCTTTGTACCATATTCTACTTAGTTAACATTGAGAGCTCTTCCACTTTTATCAGCTTCTCGTCCAGAATATTCTTACCATCTAGTTGGTTCCATCACTTTCTGATTCACCTGTCTTTCCCAGATTAACTTATTTGCCATGTGTTGTTCATGGTTTCAGTCATTCGCATTACCTTCCCAAATGACATTTGATAAATTGTGATCTTCCACAACAATCACTTCCTTTCCGTGTCGTTTCCATGGTAGTTGATTTTCTTATCGTATAATTCCTTATCAGCGTCAACACCACACTTGCGAGCTCTTTACACGCCAAAACATCAAGTTGCCTATTACCTTTAGGGATAATGATTACAACTAGAATTTCATTTTATTCATCATTACTTTCCCATAGCTTACAATTTCTTCTTTCACCAGTATGAATGCACTCCCTCTTGTTCTGTCTCTACGATAAACACTCTACTTGCGTGAGATAATTTCCTCAACTATAACCTTACTTCTCAGCCGTGATTCAATTCCTATTACAGTATCTGCTAAATATATATAATAAAAATATATACATATTACATTAATTCTATTCCTTTCTTTGCAATACTTCTGCAGTTTAACACTAACATTTTTATGTCATCCTTACTGGATTTTCAGCTCCTTGTATTCTTATCACCGCTTCCTTTCCACCCTGTTTCCCTCTATGTACCTCCCTATCACTCTTCTAAACAAACCTAACTTATGCGTACCATTGCGGTTCAAATGTAGGCCAGCTGAGCCTACTCTACAGTCGCATTTAAATCCCCGATCACCTTCCTCTCAGCATCCGTCGTATACAGTATTCCAAAGATAACACACTCCGCTCCTTTAAACTTATCCCGTGCTACATTTAACAGACCAGACACAGACCCAACCATGCTGGCACATATACCCACTTGACTTACATTGTTGGGACTAACTTGAAAACTACCACCTTCTTCTTACTGTCCTCTTTCCCTTTCTTTACTCAACTTCCCCCTTAACCTAATTATTAGAGAGCACTCTATACTGGTTCCCTTTCCTCCACACACTTTCCTCACAAGCCTCTGCTCTTCTATACCTCTAGTGACTCATCAATTTCTCACGCACAGCCTTGAAAACAGCCTTTTGTCCTCAAATTTCATCCCCTAGAAATAACAGCCCACTTGTCTTCTATAATTTCCCCCTTTCCTTCCCATCCCTTTTATACACCTACTGTCGGTCACCTGTACCTTTGTGGGTTAGGTGTACCAGATTGTACATTTTCAGATTTCTAGGTCTTCATGTTTGAAATATTTGTGTCTTCTCAGAGGAACTGGCAATTACGCTATGAGTATGAGATTATTATTATTATTATTATTATTATTATTATTATTATTATTATTATTATTATTATTATTATTATTATTATTATTATTAAGGTTGAACCGTTACATTTTGACTGACAGTACTATAGATAAACAGTTGGATGAATAGACAACTGATTCATTTTACCTGAGAAAATCACGGACACTTCTCCATGTCCTTACACTTAATCGGTGAATGGTACGTCAATCAAACTCATAACCTAATAACATACAGAAAATACGTAGTATACTACATATTATACTCGACAATTTACATTTTGCTTCCTATGTAATGAAGTAATAGCTATGCAGTGATTAATAATAATAATAATAATAATAATAATAATAATAATAATAATAATAATGCCTAAGTAACCGTACCATCTGTATGTATAAAATGAATAGTAAGTTTGCTTGCTCGTTATACAAATCTGTACGCTTTCACTGATCACAACAAGTATTTCTACCGAGGTTTATGAGGCATTTTGGTGGGTCGTAGAGGTAGTTATAACTTCAAAGATTTAATTAAAATCAAATTAGTCATAATATATGATATACGGATAAAATGTTTTATGTGTTGAAACCACTCTTGAGACCAAAACTCTTAACGGATAACATATAACTTCAAATAGCAAGGAATATATCGTCGTTGCCGGGACAGAACCTCCTATGTGATAATATTTTTGGAGATATACTAACCCGCAGCACATACATTATGAAGAGCGAGAATGCCTTGACCACATTCACACAATATTGCACCATAGATGACAGAACCTTACCGGCCAAAGTTCTGAGCTAAAATATTTCACATAGGAGGTTTTGTCCCGGCAGCGACGATATATTATACAATCTAAAGATTTATTCCCTGGAAATGAATCTCAACTCCATAAACGAGTATCAAATGAATGATTACTGGTGATGGATTTTGCTTTACAACAACATGGAACTTAAAATACCAAGGGGCATCTATGGTACAATTTAGTGATTTATTATCGGGAATATTAACATCAATTTCATTAATGAGTATGGAATGATAGCGTACAGGTCGTGGATTTTGCTATGTGATACGACATAGTTGGTCATTTTGCAAATTTCAGTAATCGGCACTAAAAGCCATACGCCATTTCATCGGCTTGATATTAAGTGCTAGAGGAACCATTCCTTAACTTTTGTCAACTTCTGAAATACCTTTGGGCTGAATAGATGGTTCATCAATAACATCGCCGTTACTATTCTCAAGAAGTCCATCATGATCTTCAAGAAGCATGCTTGCGGGCCTCAGATAATTAATGTTTGAAGTACCTAACTCTTTTTCCTACTCTCAACTTGGTACTGTCTCCTGTATCTCTCTGTATCCATTATTCTTATTAAAGTACTCTTTGTCCTTGTGCAACCTGCACCTGTTGCAGGAAGATAGAATAATAAATAATCGCAATAAGTTCAACAAGTTAGTAAACTGCAGAAGAACAAATGCAATTCAATTTTTTGTGATGTATTTTCAAGTTTTTGTTGATATATTATTGTACTCTATTACCATATCGGTTCATGTGTATTATTTCAATACCTCGAAACTTCGCAATTACTGTACATACGTGTGCATATTAATGAACGGCATGATGTATACAACGACCAGGTATTTATATTTACTGTTAATTATTTCAATTGTTTCTGTTTACAATCATTTACAGATTAGTAACAGAGTACATGAAACCGCCAATCGCACATAATAGCAGAGGTTACTGTCTGTAAAAGGTTTTCGCTTGATGATCTTTAAAACCAAAAGAATCGCAAATGTAAGTTTAACTGAACATGGAAAGTACTTTCACCACATTACGAAGTTATGGATACACTTACTAAAGGAATTTGCCATAAAACTCTTGTAAACTAGGAAAGTTGTTGAACTTATCTTTCTCACACACAGTCAAATCTGGAACACGTTTGTGTCCCCGAATGGTTAACGAATGGTGAGACCGTCGGCCTTGTTATGTCTTTGTCCCATAATAACTGTGGGGGGAGGGGAAATTTTGCTTGGTTGAATGGTTTGTAATTTTTACTATATAAGCGACATGGTAGTGTTTGATACCAGTCTTTATCCGAGTTTCTAATTATGTAGTGTAGTTACTTCTATGCGTTTTAGGGCTGGACAGGCAAACTGCCGAGCACCGTTGTGCTGCAGGTTGCCTATTGCCGCTTGTTATTTCTAGTTGGTTTCTTACTCTGATGTCTCTACGTGGGATGATGTTCCTTAGTTTTATGCAGCCCGCTAAGTACAGTAAGTATTGCGGGTTAGTGGGTGATCCACTGTGTTACTGAAGGGGGCTACGAGTTTAGAGGGCTTGCTCCTGTAATGTGGACAACTCCTTCAGCAGACTTGCAATGCATTTAGGAGCGGTTCTACTCCTGTAATTACTTAGTATTGAGTTTTTTTCTTTTTGTGTGTGTTTAGTCCTATAAAGAGAGCAACCAGCTTGGAAAATGTGTAAGGCAGGTAGACACTGGTCATCCCCTGTACTTAAACAGTTTGCTATTAGTATTTTGCTAGTTTAATTATTCTAATTTATAAATATGTGTAATTACTATTAAGAAAAGTGAATTATAGGTAACATGTGTACCTAAGAGTGGGGTAATTAGTTTATTAATCTAGGTGAAGATATTTGCATATAATTATGTAGAATTTAGTACTGCGTGTATTTGACAATTTTATATACAAGTATGTACGTGCGGGATTATTCAGCTGAGTTGACCTGAAACATCCTTTTGATCCATTGAAAATATGTCATTTCTGTTTCAAAATTCTGTAACTGCATTAAGGGTCTCATAGGACACTGCCCATTTCGTTTCTATCACGTACGTAATTACGGAATAATCAGTATGAACTTAGTTTTCTAAATACAGCTATATTAATTTCACCCAATAAAACAACTAAGAATCAAGCGACAAATTTAGTGATATGCTTATTTTGCAAACCGGACGAGTGCATTTGGAGATATTAAAGGGTTTCATAAGAGTAGGCATTAGATAGAAAAGGATCCGCCACTCGCTGTGATGCTGCGTGACACGCCTTGTTTATAAACACACATACCTTACCATTATCTCCAGCGGGTCCAGAGAAACAACAGTATGATGTACAGCATTTCGGAGTTAAAAAAGCTTTTGTTTCGTTGACGCTGGATCGGAGAGAGACGAGATAACACAGAGTAATTTTAGTACTTAAAGTGCTCTTTTGTCCTTCTCGTGAGTACGCACTACATGAAATGAACTCAACAACTTTAAAATCCAGTGATTGACATGGTCATTGGAAGAAATGAATGCAAGAATTAACGCAGAACGTTATTGCTGCGCTCTTTTGTTCTCCTTAGAGGCAACATGTAAGATCGATGTACGTACAACAGGCAGTGGTCAAGTTGAGAATAAATTACGATGGTATGCTAGCATTCACAGCTGTTTAGGCAATATGCTTCAGGTATTTTTAGGGGCATTGTTTCATTCTTCCCCTTCCATTGCGCATGAAAATGTACAATCGCTCAAAAAAAGTGGTTGAGGTATGTGTGTTTATTAACAAGGCACACAGAAAGCCCTCTATATCACAGCGATCGGTGCATCTTTTTCTGACCCCCTGTGGGTGGGGGACGCAGGCGAAGAATATACACATGGTATCCCCTGCCTGTCGTAAGAGACGACTGAAAGGGACGACCAAAGGATGATTGTAATTTGTACCATCACGCGAGGAACACCATAGGTCACCTTTATTTGCGAGTAGTACCGCTATGTTAGGTGCACAATAGGGTTGCGATTAGTAGCAACAAAGGGTGAATCAATATGAGGTTAACAGTATCCATGATTAGTACCACTATATGCGGAACACCACGGGCTTACGTTGCCTGTGATTAGTGTCATAGTGAAAAACACCACGGATCTGGACGTTGTCGGTGATTAGTATCATTATATGAGCGACACCATGGGTATGCATTGCCTGTGATAAGTACGCACTATGTGGGGAATACCACGGGATAGTTCGGGTCCCTCTGTTTAGTAAACCTATGTGAGGAACACCATGGGTTTAGGTTGCCTATGGCAGTGCTACATTCGTGTCTGGGTACATTGGTTATTGTTCTAAGAACTTGAGGACATTCAGTATAAGAGTATTTAGCTATACCCCTCGCGAGGGTGGCGTACTGCACAGTTGTCTTGATTAAGGCTTTATATGGTATCAGTTTGTTTGATATGTTGAACTTTGACCTTCTAGACAGCCGGGTATTGTACTGTAGTGCTCCGATCCCTATTTTACAAGGTAAAAGGAACGTCTTCGTCTGACACAGAAAATGGCTCAACAAATAAATTGGGAATGGGTTTGAGATCTCCAAAGTCAACAAACCACGTGGAAAACCCTTTTTAAACTTGAAATGACTTCCCTGTGATTTCGATTATAATGGCATTCCAGGGACTGTTCCTTTAACTTTAACATAGCAAGACTACACGAAATACTTTTACCATTACACTATTGTCTCCGCTCTGAGGACCTGATAAGAATGTGGAGTGGACTGAGTAAGCCAGTGATGACGTAGGAATGTACTATACTATGCATAAACATGTACTCACCACAACGTTGCTCATGCAGAATCCTGTTTTTCATCTTCTTTTTCTGCCTCACTTTTGGAACTCGACTCTTCAAATACACTGGAAGAATCACTATCATCATCCAGATGTATTACCGTACTATCAATGACATCAGCGACAGTACCGCCTTTCTCCCAGTACATAAGGTCGTTCTGGATCTCTGGGGACGATACTTGAAAGGCAATTAGCTTACGAAAAGCCATGTCTCTACCAACGATCATGTTCTGTTGGTAAGCCAGCATTTCTAGCTATAACCCGGCAACGTAACCTTCATTTCATCAGACTTTTTCGCAGAACTTGCATGTCTATCTTCTCCCATTCTTGACAAGCTTTCCAGAGGCCATTGATAGTGCGTGGATGTCTATTTCCTAAGACCCTCTTTAGAAGTCCAATGCATAGAAGTCAACGTGTGACCCACCGGGCGCCTTCACCGGAATGTCAGTAAAAGGAATTGTATGAATTCCAGTTTACATCTCCATTCTCTCTAAAAACAGGCGAGTCCAACGAGAGATGTGGCTGGATGCTTTATATTTATGTACCCATACCTGATTTTTCTCCCTCCAATACATTTATCGGATATCTGTGTTGTAAATGGGTATTAAAACCTCTTGCTGATAGTATGTAGAGTTCACCTTCACATTATTAGCGACACGGTGAATGGTTAACTTGCCATTTTAGCAGTATCCGGCGAAGATCATGAAACCCTTTGGAAAACTTTCCTGGCATTCTTTATACAATGTTTTATTATTTATTTTGTTTCTAGGGCAGTAATAAATCGAGCGGTGTTTGTTACAATAATTGAGGACACACATGCGTCATCCAATGTCACCAAATTTTTCCACCTGTCCCCTGCCAGATAGCCCTCATACAGCTTCCTTGCGTTAGTGCGACGTTCCGAAATGTGACGAGGCAACATCTTGTGAACTCGGCGCTTATGCCGTTTATCTAATTGCATATCCTTGTTTATTATGATGTTAACTGTTGAAAGAGTCATCCAAAACTTACGTGCGATAGTTCTTTGGGGAACAGGGTTACCACCTGAGACAAGGGCCTTCAATTTCCTCACCACTCCTAGCGCGCGGCTGGTGGCTGGTCGTGAATGTATTTGTTTTTTTGACCTCTGGAATTGAGCCCAGTCGTCCTTTTAGTATTTTTTCAATACATCACTGATCTTTGACATCAAGATCTCACGCTTCTTGCGCATTCGTTGGTTTTGAGAATAGCTAAATTTAGCATAGGAAAGGGCTGTTATGTAGCCAGTAAGGTACAGTAAGATTTTAATCCGCTTTGGAATCGTTACAGCTAATCTCACTAAACTCAACACACACACAGTACTGACGTGGATAATCAGTCCCCGTTTTGACGTGCTCAAGTTGATAACAGCGCCGCCAGCGGCCTTCAAGCTCCTCGCCAGAGGTCCTGAACGACCTTCTGTATTCAACCCTTTAAATCCTGAACATGACTACTGTACTTTTCCCAGTCAGTTTTAGTTACAATTGTTATCACTTTAAGAGTAATATCTCTTAGTTTCTGAAGGGATAAATCCACGGTCACATTTCCTTCGCGTACCTCACGCTTCACCTTTGCTAGTTCGATGGCACTCAGATAACACATGTAAGGGTGAAGGATTTCAAATGAGGTTCGATTTTAAAGAATTTCTGTTTTGGTTTAACTACTTCTACTAATTTCTAAAGTGCCTCTTTCCTCATGGACTTATCGCAAGTAACTGCTTTGTTGCGTAACAGCGATATCATATTTGATTTCACAGAGTACTGTGTGGGTGGTTTCTGTCTGTGTGCAGTGATAGGGTGCGTTATCTAACACAACTACAGATGAAGGGGGTCGATTGGGTGCAAGGTTCTCCGTTACACTTCTTCTTCTTTTTCTACCGCTTTTCCCACACCTGTGGGGTCGCGGGTGCGAACTGTGTCGCACATGTGGATTTGGCCCTGTTTTACGGCCGGATGCCCTTCCTGACGCCAACCCTATATGAAGGGATGTAATCACTATTGCGTGTTTCTGTGGTGGTTATTAGTGTAGTGTGTTGTGTGAATATGAAGAGGAAAGTGTTGGGACAAACACAAACACCCAGTCCCCGGGCTAGAAGAATTAATCAGAGACGATTAAAATCCCCGACCCGGCCGGGAATCGAACCCGGGACCCTCTGAACCGAAGGCCAGTACGCTGACCGTTCAGCCAACGAGTCGGACTAAGGTTCTCCGTTACACACTTAATGAAATTCACACTGTTCATTGGCCCGTAATAATCTTCATTTGCCGCACTGCATGAATCACTATTAACCTATTGCCTGAATTCAAGTCAGCTTGTACTCCAAATATTTTCTCATTTTGCCAGCATTTACGAAAAGTTAAATTATTATCTATCCAAGTTTCGACAATGTAAATTATCTGTCGCCCACTTTTCCCGAGTCATTTTATTCTCACTAGATAGTCGGGACATCTCATTCATTCATTCATTCATTCATTCATTCATTCATTCATTCATTCATTCATTCATTCATTCAGTGTGTTCATTGTAAGCTAAGGATAACATTGTTCAGACTAGTGACCCAAATACTTGCACTAACACGATTTAATATGTATAAGAGAGATGTAATCCTAGACTATATGACAATGTTAACGTCTAGAACAATTCTTGAAAAAGGTAAAGTTTAGAGATCTGGTGTAATTACAGTGCTGAGTAGGCGTAGTTGTAATATTTAACCCTCCGTTAGGCGCGTTGGCTACAGGTGTAGCCCAGCCATTTTGTTTTCGCCCTCACTCCTAGGCTCGCTGGCCATAGAAGGGGAGACTATCAGTACCTTTCTTCGTCATGCTGTTCTCGGGATTTACTGTACTCTGGCACTCCTTACTGAAGTTGTCTTTCCACAATCTCACCTCAAAATCGGTTGGGCTACAACTGTAGCCCGCGCGCCATTCCGTGTTATGGCGAGCAGTGATCGCATTCAAGTGACATCTACTGGTTTTAAAATGAACTAAATTCTCCAAAAATAAGAAATTGTTAACTATTCTTTATTTCAACAATACAACTACCATAACAATACTGTTTTATTGTTTAGAATGTTGAGTGGACTACTTTCGTCATTCGAACATCTTGGTGCTAAAGGCCGTTTCCCGTCCGCCTCTGGTGTAGTGGTTAGTGTGATTAGCTACCATCTCCGTAGGCCAGGGTTCGATTCCCGGCTCTGCCACGAAATTTGAAAAGTGGTACAAGGGCTGGAACGGATCTACTCAGCCTCGGGAGGTCAACTGAGTAGAGGGGGTTTCGATCCCCACCTCAACCATCCCGGAAGTGGTTTTCCGTAGTTTCCCACTTCTCCTCAAGGCAAATGCCGCGATGGTACCTAACTTAAGGCCATGGCCGCCTCTTCCCTCTTCCTTGTCTATCCCTTCCAATCGCCCCATCCCCCACCAAGGCCCCTGTTCAGCATAGCAGGTGAGGCCGCCTGGGTGAGGTACTGGTCATCCTCCACAGTTGTATCCCCCGACACAGAGTCTGAAGCTCCAGACAATGCCCTTGAGGCGATAGAAGTGGGATCCCTCGCCGAGTCTGAGGGAAAAGCCAACCCTTAAGGGTAAGCTGATTAAGAATGGAAGAAAGAAGGCCGTTTCCCGTGTTATTGTTGTCTATGTGGTGTTGGGTAGTTTGTAGAACCATAAATTTTCATCAATATTAATTTCAATAAATGTATCTACAAAATATACGAGTTTGATGAAACTATGCATTCATAATGATGAAACCCGGAGCCTTAAACTTCGATAAAATTTCAATCACGTCAAAATTGAAAATACACCACTTTGGTTTATTTACTTTTAAGAAATTTCAAAGGCTGAAGTTTTTTAAATTTTGTAATAACAATGCTCAGAAAAGTCCAAAGGCAGATATAAAATTTGTTTCTAAATTTTAAGCTTGAAGGATAATTAAATACCGTTGAAATATATTGTGGGCTACAAGGGTAGCCCACGCGCCTATCCGTGTAACAAAACATGGCGCGCCTGATGGAGGGTTAAGTTAGTAATAGATAAATTAATTGTAACAAAATTATGCATCTATCAAATAATTTGGATTGCAACAAATTATTACTCTCTCCCCAATTCCTGATGAAACTGAACTAGGAGTTGGAAGTATCCTATTCCATTCTAGTCGTGACGCCACGTTACGATGTGAAGCATTTCATTTGAAATTATCATCTAATTTCGAAATTCTTTACCACCGGAAACAGGGTTGTTTTTTCAACATTACTTAATGAAGTGTGTGGCCAAGGAAAAGTTATTTTGCCTTCTATCACGGACATTAGTTTTGGAATGGCACTAACACGTTTTTTTATCCACATAAAACTCATGAATAGCACAACGAAATACACATTTATCAAAATCATCAATTTTCACGACAGTGTGTGATGGCCTTTTTTTTTCGTCTCTTTCCCGGAGTGGACACCTCTTCATTACAATTTACAATCACGTTACTTATGATAACACGACCTTCAGAATGTACAACTTTATTTCTATTTCGCACTGATATAACAGTATGAGAACAACACACTCAAGGTCAGTGTCTCTACAGAGGTAATACAAGTCCAGAATTCCCTCGCTCATTCATCGTGGCCGCTCCCCTCCCTTATAACCCGCGTGCTCAGAGCTGGAGTGGGGACATTATGTGGAATAATTAATACAGATTTATAAATATTAGTGTGAAAAAACACGTAAATTTAATTTTGTAAATAATAAAGAGGTAACAACTATTTTCCGCCAAATCTCATTGTTGAGATCGGTAATTGTAGTTAATGCTGAAATTGTTTGTGTTTGAATGCTCATCCTTGACCATGTGAAATTGCATTCAGTGAGTATATTTAATCAATCATAATGGATATCACGCCAAAGAAGAGAAACCATATTATAACCCTCCACGAATTTAGTGGTATGACTTAGAGTCAAATATAAACTGAATGTAACGTAAGTTTGTGTGCTGTTCGTAATATAATTAGAAGGAAGGAAGAGACTGGGTGCATTTCACCTCAAAGGAAAGGGCGACGTGGCCGAAAACGGGAATCCTCGAGGAATGATAATCCTCATCTCATCAGAAGAAACAAAATTAATCCTGGAAAGTATAGTTTCGATATTTTTTTTAAATTGGAGGGTGCAGGAGTAAAAAATGAAGCTTCATCTGTATATAGGCGGCTATTAGAAGCTGGAAGGAAAGTTCAAAAACCTCTCAGAAAACAGCTATTGACGTGTCCCATGAAGGAAAATAGATTAGAATGGGCAAGAAAATATCAGAAACGGACACAAGATGAATTTCAAAGGGTCCTATTCAGTGATGAAAGTAATTTTGAAGTGCAAGGAGAATCAATAATGAGAAAGTCTCACCAAAGCATATTTAACAGACAGTAACGTTTCCGAAAAATGATGTTTCGGGGCTGTTTTAATTTCACGGGCCATACATGTTTGGTTCCTGTTAATGGAATGATGAGCAACGACAACTGCACCCCAATCTTAGAGAGAAAAGCTGCCCCAGAACTGAAAATATTGGCTGAGGAACTGAACGCCGGAAAAGCTATTTTCCAGCATGCCTTCGTCCTTTTCTGGGCGACTTTGTGATCAAAAATGATTCCCATTGTTTGGACTGGCCTGGAAATTCACCGGACATTAACTCTATAGAAAATATTTGTGTAATTATCAAGAAACGGATGAGAAAACTGGACTGCACTACCAAGGAATGTTTTTTGCTGTAGTGGAAGTGTGATTTCGTGACCAAGAAATACGGGAAATATGTAAGAAACTCATTGACTCTATGCCAAAACAAATGTAAATGTTAATTAAAGTCAAGGGTGGACAAATTTAATACTAAAACATTGTTTAATAAGAAGAAACCTTGATGATTTTTTACATAATTACCAAAAAAATTGTATCCCTGTTCACAATAATATGCACAAGACTGTAAGTTGCCTCTCACTCTTGTTTGAAGATCGAGATTCTTCCTTTCTCCGTTTCAAGACTCGCCATAGTTGAAGAGTTGAATTGCTACCATCAAACATATATCTGACACCCTATCACAAGTGCTGAGGTACCGGGCGAGTTGGCCGTGCGGTTAGGGGCGCGCAGCTGTGAGCTTGCATCCGGGAGATAATGGGTTCGAGCCCCACTGTCGGCAGCCTCGAAGATGGTTTCCCGTCGTTTCCATTTTCACACCAGGCAACTTCCTGACACGCGTCTGGTGCGGAGTTACGCCCGAAGGGCTGCTTGTACAGCTTTGATTTAGATGACCCTTTGCTGACTTTTAATTAATTGCGTTGTGTTCAGATCGAATCTATGACCACAGATTATTTACATGCTGTCATTGTACGACAAGGGGTAGTGAATACACCACAATGGTTTGAAACGGTGCCGACAATCTACCATCAATATACGGTACGTAGGGTGGCTGGATCTACGACATTTTCTTTCTTCTTGGTTCGCGTGGACCTACTTTCGACCATGCTTGTTCAACTGTTGGGCTTTGATCTTTGGCCAGTATTGTCGCGTTATTTGGCGGTGTAATTTCTTCCGGGAATTTTCCTGAAATCCATGGACTTCCTTCAGGGTAAGTCGTACAGACCGACTATCTGATGATCTGATATTCCCCGTTCTAAAATGTCCTCCTCAGGTTCTGTCAGCGAAGTGGCACGAATCTTCTTGTTCTGCCAGAAAATGAACAGACGATTGGTCAATCTTTTTAGAGATAGTAGGTTCGAACCCCACTTTCGGCAGCCCTGTAGATGGTTTTCCGACGTTTCCCCATTTTACTTCAGAAAAATGCTGAGGTTGTAACTTAATTAAGGTCACGGCCGCTTCCTTCCCACTCCGAGACTTCTCCTGTCCCATAGTCGGTGCGACATAAAGCAAATTGTAGAAAAGTATTTTTGGAGGCAGTCTTACTAAATGGCCATATAAAGCTACTCTCCTTTTCCTAGCACAATCAGAGAGCTTCCCTATGCGTTAATAGAGCTCGGAATGTTGCCGTCTACGGAATTCCTCATCTTCCTTTACCAGACCTAAGATCTTCCTGAGAATTCTCCTTTGTCTGACTCCAGTTTCTCCATCAGATATCTTCGGTTCAATGGAAGACACTCCGTGGCATACAGAGCTTCTGGACTTATTACTGACATGTAGTGCTTCAGTGGATCTACGACGTTTATTTATTTATTTATTTATTTATTTATTTATTTATTTATTTATTTATTTATTTATTTATTTATTTGACATCATGAAGGTACACAGGCCTAAGCCCAATTATGTTCCTTCTTGACATATAACATTTAAACTCTAAATACATCGAAACAAAAATAATAAAAATAATAACGATAAGCAGAAGGAAAAGAACAAAAACCGAATAATAATAACAATTGAAAATTTAAAAAATCTAAACAACATAATAATAATTATAGACTATAGATTAACCATGCCTGCCTCTGTGCTGTAGTGGTGTCATTATCTGCCATCTATGGAGGCCTGGGTTCGATTCCCGGCCCTGCCACGAAATTTGAAACGTGGTACGAGGGTTGGAACAGGTTTAACTCAGTCTCGAGAGGTCAACTGAGTATAGGTGGTTCGATTCATACGTCGTCCATCCTTGAAGTGGTTTTCCTTGGTTTCCCACTTCTCCTCCAGACAAATACGGTGTTGATACCTAACGTAAGGCCACAGCCGCTTCTCTCCTACTTCCTTGTCTATACCTTCCAATATTCCTATTCCCCCTGAGGTCCCTGTTCAGCATAGCAGGTGAAGCCGCCTGGGCGAGGTGCTGGTCCTCCTCCCCAGTTGTAACCCCGACATTAAGTCTCACGCTCCAGCACACTGCCCTTGAGACGGTGGAGGTGGGATACCTCGCTGAGTTCGAAGGTAAAGGCAACCTTGGACGGTAAATGGATTAAGAATGAAAGAAAGGTTAACCATAGAAATTTAATAAACACATTAGAAAAATAGCTATAAAAAATATTACGAGCGCCCAGCATTCCAGCAAAAAAGAATTCAATAATGAGGCATAGTTGCAAAGTTTTTCTTTCGCTTAAAACAGTTGCTTGTTGTTGATGATGATGATGCTTGTTGTTTAAAGGGACCTAACATCAAGGTCATCGGCCCCCTTAAAACAGTAAACTCCTCCACCTCATTAGTGATGAGTAGTAAATATTAAGCAGATATTCTCCTACTGTATGCCCTTTTTAGAGTTGTGAAGAGAGGCATTAAGAGTATAGCATCTGCTTAGAGCGATAAATACTTACTCAATACTTATCCGTCCTCAGACATGTTCTTCCCAAACTCAAGAGAACAATACAAGGACTGTAATTGTCTTCCACTTCTATCATTTCATGTCTAACTCGGAAATTTCAACCAATTCTAACCGCAGTGATGCAAGAGAGCTGCTTATTGTGCTGAGTGTATGTTCCGGAAACATGATTGCGGTGGAGGCTTCTAACTAATCTTACTTGATTTTCGAGTGCACAATATCGGCTTACATTCTCGTTCTCGGCAGCACCAAGATTAATTATTAAAAACACAAAACGGTGTTATTTTTTTGGTAACTCTAGATCAGGCAATGTAGGTGTATTTCTATGGAAACAGATTCCTAAAGGTGAACATTCAAGACTCATCTATTAAACTACTGCACGCTTATGGTCCTGTAATCAGGCGTGGCGAAGTGCAAGAGACAGCTAAATGCAACCCATGAGTAGATTAATTCAGGAGCTGTGGCACATAATGTCTTTAGGTGTATATATATATATATTAGAAAACAACCAAAGAGTTAGGTGTTCCTAACCATTGCACCATTCACGTATTTTTCCGCTGTAATCTTCCTTATCTTTGTTGTGAATTTCAAATTGTTGTTAGTATATATACTGTATGATGGGGAGACGATATCCATTATGTTTGAAAATGTTATGTACATGTCTACCTGTCACTCTGTTTAAGCTGAATATACACAAAAAGTACTAATTCAATTCTCAAGAAACTTTTCGTTATTAAATCACGGTAGAGGATGTGTTGCTAATAATAGCACAGCTGATATTGGCTTGAGTTTCCGTTGCGAGATTAAGCACAAGTAAACATATCACATTTGAATGGGTGCTCGCAAAAACAGGCTAACAATCCTTTTGTCAGACCAGAGATAAAGCAACTTTTGCAAATGTCAAGATGAAATTTGTTCCAAAATTATGTATTTTTTTCATTATTTTATCTCAATGTAAATTATCAATCCCATTTTATAGAACTGTACTTAAATGAAGGTGCTTAAAAAAATAGGATTATCTAAAATTGAAGAAACATGACTTTTGCATTGACCTAGCTATAGATAGTAGTTTACCTCAAATTTGTAATCACCCTTTATTTTATGATCATACAATACAAAAAAGGTGTTCTTTTATATAAAGTATACTATAAGTAAGTAATTCATCTTTATTCGTGGCGAAGTTAGAGCTCAAGGCCCTCTCTTACACTTAACCACAATATTTAAAAAGAATTAGTATACATATAATATTTAAATACAACAAATCCTTTTTAAAATAATATAGTACTAAAAGAAAATATGGAGATAGTAATAAAAGAAACAATTATAGAATATACAGTATGACAATATAAACGAACATGATAATAATTATAAAACTAACACTAGTGACAATAAAAGACGGAAACACAGCAAAAACCTACAACTAGCAAATGTATTTCTAATTTTTATGAAAATAAGCTCATTCACGCACTCATTCACACTACACACATCGAAAAGTCAGCTAGAAGTATTCAGCAAGTGATTTCGGCAATCCATCTTAAATCTCCTACGAGAACGCAAATCCCTAATGGTAGCAGGTAGGGTATTCCACAGCCTCGCGGCAGTGACTACAAAGGAGCGGTTGTAGGTCCTGGAGTGACTGGGAGATATTGTTAAACAGGAGCCAGATCGTGTATCGTGGTAATGATAGGAGGATAGGTAATTAAATTTTCATGAGAGATAATTCGGTACACCTGTGTTTAGAACTCCATGCAGAAGGGACAACATGTGGAGACTGCGACGCTCATGAACACGAAGCCATGACAAGTCCCTGTCATACGGTGAAATGTGAGAATCATATCGCAGCTTAAATATGAATCGAATACAGGTGTTTAAACTCCGTTCAAGCATCTTGTTACTGTCTTGAGATATGTCCGTAAGTACAGTGTCGCAGTAGTCTAGAATTGGTAAGATTAGGGATTTTACCAGTTGTATTTTAGATGTTTTAGAAATATAGCGTTTCAGAGGAAAAAGTATCCGTTTGATGCGTTGCTACTGCGGACATGTAACGTAGCGTGACACCGATGCGGATATATAAACATGGTCATGCAAAGAGATTAGTATGGCAGTCGCGTCGTGTCAAGGTGAAATGTTGTATGGCATTTAGTACCGAGATATCCCCAGGAGGGTTTCGGCTCGCCAAAGTGCAGGTCTTTCTATTTGACGTCCGTAGGCGACCTGCATGTCGTGATGAGGATGAAATGATGATGAAGACAACACATACACCCAGCCCCCGTGCCGTAGGAATTAACCAACTAAGGTTAAAATCCACGACCCGGCCGGGAATCGAACCCGGTACCCTTTGAACCGAAGGCCAGTACGCTGACCGTTCAGCCAACGAGTCGGAACGTGTCAAGGTGCGTGTGTTTAATGCGGCCACGTGAACTATGGCGACGTTATAACCAAATGAGTCCAAACAGGACCAACGTTCTGTTATTCTGTTCTTGGCTGCCGAAGGACAAACACCGGTGGACATACATCGGAGAATGAAGACTATGTATGGGGCAGCATGTCTGTTGAAAACTATCGTTGTGGAAAGGTGCACCGAGTTCCGTGCGGGTCGTATGTTCGACACAAGCAAGCTGTCGATCTGAGAGACCACGCAGAATGTACGCCAACTTAAGTGGGAGACACTCGATCACCCGCCTTATAGTCCTGATCTCTCCCCGTGCGATTATCACGTCTTCGCTCCCTTCATAAAGACGTTGAAGTTTCGACGCTTCCTGCCGGACGAGGAAGTGCAGCAGGTGGTTATGGACTTCTTCACGCAGCAGGACACGGTGTTATATAATACGGAGATCTTCAAATTGGTGCGTAAGTGGGATGAGTGTTTCAAAGCTCACGGCGACTTTGTCTGATTGGCATCCCGATTCAGGTCTGTACGGCCGTCAAACGGAAACTTTTTGAACGAACTTTAAATATAAAATTACTTTAAAATTATTTTGGGATATGGCATCACTTTCTCTCAGCTTTTCTGGCTTTATTGGCATTGTACCATTGTACAGCTCAATACAAACGAGTGATGACCGACCGCCAATAATGTATATTTTGTTAATGTCAACACAATCACATTCCTGAGCTGTACAATATTAATATTTTAAAAATTACTTAAATGGTTCATATTCTTTATGTAGTACACTTGAAACTTTACCAATTAGTACTATTTGCTTATTTGCGGATACCATTCTCTTTGTTACTTTTTCTACCAAAATGTGAGTGCTCAGAAATTTATCACTTGTTATTTCACTATTTTGTATATGTTTTTACACTAGATCGTTTTAATAAATTCATTCATTCATCCAGCACCAAAATACACGAAACAGCTCTCTCTTTTTCAATCAACCAAAAATCCCTGTCACAGAGAAAATGTATATGACCAGGAACTAGATACGTATTCGTCCTTTGTAAAAATCTCTTAGCCCAATTTTTCTGTAACACAATTAGTTTCAATAAAAAATCTTTGTATCTCATCACACAGCATTCCCTCATGTTATCTCAGCTCACAGATGATAGTATGAACCTTCCGTAATAGATGGCAGCACATAACTTCTTTTTTTAATTTGTTGGTAAACTTTTTTATTTTACGAGCTCCCATTCATTCGTACAGGAAAAATTACAAATGGAAGTATTACAGTCAAGTATAGAAAAGCTCTCGTGACAATTAATTAGAGAATAAAACCATTAATAGCGGGTGTCTATAGCAATAGTTAAAAAAGCTGTATGAAAATATGTTATCTATGTACTGTAAATAAATGGAAGTAGGTTTGGAGTGATCTATATAGAAAGGTATAAAAATTAAAATAGACGTGAATTAATGAGGCACTTCCAGGTATCTTAGAAAATTCAAAACTTCGTGTCAGAGAAGCTGAAGACCCTAGGATCTCTAGAAAAATCGAAAATTCTCAAAATTCTCTGAAGGAGTCACGCTGTGGGTTTCAAATTTGGGGCTCAGCATAAGAACGCATTGGGTTATATTTACCCAAAACGTTAACCTATAGTTTTCATGAGTTTAAAAATAGAATTTTTACCCCCCTCTCCACAAATCAAGATGGTGGAACAATCTCTCAGACACCGCAGAAAATTGAAATTTGGCAAAAGTACGGCTTTTAGCCTGTAACCGAATGAAAAATTCCAAGATGTTTAAATTTTTAACTTTTTACCCCGAAAGATATCGAATTATGGAGACAATTTTAATAAGGGTGCAGATCTTCGTTTCGAGGTATTTGGTGGATAAACGGTAAGTCGTATCACAAAACGGATGGTACATTCTCAGTTCAGTTTGGAGTGATGCGCAGCTTTGTTATACATTAGATTTGACAGTAGGGAAGGTGGACTGTCATTATGATAAAAACTCTCCAACCGGGAATTTACGTGACATTTAACAAATTCTTACGTGTACAGTAATTTACCTAGGAATCTGTATACATCGTAGATGTCAGTAGCGAAGCACGGGTACATTTGCTAGTGTTTCTATACATCCCTAGTCTCTTCCTTCAGTAAATACTCTACTTCTACCTACAACTCAACAAAAGGTAACAATTTCATATAATTCAGGAATATTGAACCCATTTTGATACAGTTTGCTTTGTTTATCCGTTCCATAATGGCCATAAAATCAATTTTCAGGCATGAGCAATAGCAGGCAAAAAAGCTGTGTGTATATATAACAAGCTGGAGTGTATTTTGTTTTCAGTGGTAAATAATATTTCAGTAAAGAGCCAGGTTTGTCTAGACGGTAAACTGCTTCTATTTAAATATTTGCATAATCAACAGGGGCATAAACCGTACTGTTATGATAATCTCCCTTCAGACACGCAGTGGCAGCTAGAAATGCATTAGACTTCCATAAAAATGGTTTCAGTCTATCAAATCAGTCTGCAGAAAACAATCGATGATAATAATAAAAATAATAATAATAATAACAATAATAATAATAACTGTATCATAATTAAATTTAGAGAATTACATATTGCTCAGTAACCAGTGAAACAATAGCGTGCGCGTGAACGGACCCCAAATCAGAGTTTATCCGTCATTAACGTATAACTACGAATTTATTATTATTATTATTAGAATGGAGAGTATACAATACAACGGTTTCGGAACAATTATTAATTTCAGATATTTATGTAGGTTTCGATAATTCACTTTTATTGGTGATGCGAAGATATTTGGCGATGTCTACGGCAGACTTTGAGCCAGGAATTATACAATAGGTTGAGTAATAGTTAATAATTTGCTTTGGACAGTTAGCGGCAAATTCTGTCTTGCTAAATCCACCATACCCAGCAAACGGAACTCCGACTGGTGGTAGTGATCATCGTTTTAAGATGAAGTACAAATAGGCAACCATCCTAGGAGGTACAGTATAACATTAATTAGAGATAAGAAGGGAAGGGGTCAGACACTTCGAAAAATGAAGAGATCGGCCAAAGAAAGACAAGGCTTACGAAGGGCGTAAAAATGAAAGGTTCCCTTGCCCTCGAATGCTCTAATAGCGTCGAGGTCGGAAAAATACAAAAGTTGACCAAAGGAGGTCGGATAGGAGAGTTGAAAATGAGGAGCCTGGAAAAAGGAAGTGAAAGCAAATGCCAGCAGTAAGCTAAGGGCCTCGTGGTCGCCAACCGACGCTCTCAAGTTGAGGGCCACTGGGGCCCCTTTTAGTCACCTGTTATGACAGACAGGGTATACCGTGGGTGTTATTCTGCTACCCCCAACCACAGGGAGGTGGAATTCCTACTTCTCAGACATAAGAATGTGTCAACATTTCAGACTGGGAACAACATGCATTAATAATAATAATAATAATAATAATAATAATAATAATAATAATAATAATATCCTCGACTATCATGTGCTGGCACTGATCTGATGCCTTCTTGGCTACCTGCGTGTCAGTTTCGTCGTATGGCCGAGTTTTAATTCATCTTGTAAAGTTAACACAAAATAAGTCACCAAAGATCTTCAAAATGCCGCAATCTTACGAATGGACAGTTTTCCGTCCTTCAAAAATCAGGCAACCTCTCCACAGAAGGAGCTAACTCACGTGAGTCAATGAACTGAAGCAGTATTGGATTTTTCTCTTCTCCATATGTTGAATAGCTCTGTTTGGCTACCTATCATAAACCGCCTGCTAAAGAAAATAAGATTTAGAGTGGTACGGTATTACCTCGCTTCATGGTGGTGGTCTGCTGAAATCTCCTTTGATGTGTTTACTCCAGCCTCAAGCACTTTTTCTTCCCTTTAAGGCAGCCGCTTTTTTCAGAAGAGCGATAAAGTGAGCTGAGAACAATAGACTTTCATCCCGTGAAATATGTAAAAAGAAAGTAAACGACTGCCTCCTTTCCTCGCGTGGTTTTAACATATTCAACTCTCTCACCCTATATTATGAAAACACTTTTTTTCACTGACTTCAATATGTATCTATCGAAACAATCGCTTGAAAATATAATTTCAGTTTAATGAAAAAGAAGTGTAATCAATGAAATCAAAAAAGCTACGCTCGTCAGTCACATTCCACGGTATGGTGAATTCCTTTGCAACATCACTGATAGATTCGCCGGACACACAGAAAGAGGATGACCCAGGGAACGTATTTCAAAAACCTTCTCATAAGGATGAATTCGTTAAGTCCTGAAAAAATCAGCACAAGACAGATACACTTGGCCAGGGCATAAGGGATATTTGAAATTAAATCGCATCCCTGCGGTTGGGATTCCGCGTTGAACTGGAAGTATCAACTGTCATGTACAAACACAAGCATTTTTCAAATAAATACACATGGCCGCAGTGAAAACGCTAGCTTTTAGAATATATAATTGTGATTATATGCAAATCCTAGGAACTATAAAATTTTGTACACGCAATAACATTAAGAGACACTGTTATACTTTAGGCGACAGGCAGGTGACCTGAGTTTTCTTCACTGGATTTTAAATGGGTATTTCCGCCCCGAATATCTAGTTCCATTTTTCTCTTTCCACGTCTCTTCCCACTTCACCAGATTCAAAAATCTCGCCTTTCCACCCTCTTCACGCAATAATACCAATGATCCTTTAGAATTCGTCTTCCAACCTTCTTTAACAATATTAACAAAAGACACAAGCTCTCAGGAAAAACAAAGGATTTCAAACAATGTGCCAAATTTCTAATGTAATAGAGGGTGCTCATGTTGGCGAAATTGATGGCGTTATTATTGGTGACATTCCTCTCTTTAACTATGCTCGTCTGACTTCCTGTGATGTGGAGCGATCGTTTTCGCAGTATAAGGCGTTCTTTAGAGATAATCGGCATGCATTTGTGATGGACAATTTGTAGATGACCTTTGTTATTCACTGCAATTCTTAGACTACTTCTAGCAACTAATATTCCAGCGTGTGATGGGTGAGTACGAACTGGTACTATTTTTTCAAAGATGATAGGTTGTTTTTGCCATTTTTAAACAAAACATTACCTTTAAAAAAATAACCATTCGTAATATCTACTCTGGCATATCAAAAATGTATATACCATACAGCACGTTTCCATACAATGACCCTTAAGGAGTACATTTGGTAGCACCATATTCTAATACAAAACATTATACTTATTTACTTCTTGAGCGCGAGTAGTTATGTGATATTTAAAGGAAAATACTTTCAATTTTTTATTACATATTTTAAAGTTTTTCAGCACATAAAAAATAAATATTTTTCACATTTTTATCACATAAAAATCCGCTCCCTAGTTATAATACACTTTCTTCCACAGGTAATGCACTGTCAAGTAGATCAATTCTTTAATGTATTTTGAAAGCAAGTATAAATCTGAGATCTTATCATATTCATTTTATTTACTGCTATGAGAAGTAGTTTCTTATAGTAGTAAATCATCCATTTTTCTCTTCAGTATGGCTTCATAAAATCTTAAGTATCTATCCTTATGTCGTTAGTTTTTTATGTAACGTTATGAAGCATGATATCAACTTTATATCATATTTTATTATACAGAACTCTTCAGCTTCATTTCTCTATGCAGAGGAACGACACGACGAACATACGTTTATACCATAAATATTAGTTATTAATAAAACATCGGAATTGAGTTATTTTCCATTTTTGAAGTACAGCGTGCTTTGTAAAGATACACCTGTCAGTTGTGCGTCCTAAAGGTAAGGTAACGTGCTTCAAAGAAGTAGATTTCCAGTCCGAAATCCCGATGTGTTGGTAAATGATCAACTTGACACATGCTTCGCTAAGATGAATACCTCTAGTAATGAATTAAGAAATGAAGGAAAATGCAATCGCTTTTAGTTAAAGGGCTGGAGAGAAAATTGCATCAACTTTCAAAACATCACCTCTTGTCTTAGTATGGCCAGTTGGTAAATACTGTAGCGCAGTTTAGCTTAATATTGTCCACATAATGAAAATATATATTGATCCGATGGTTGAGGCGCTGGCCTTCTGACTCCAACTTGGAAGGTTCGATCGTGGCTCAGTTCGATGGTATTTGAAGGTGCTCAGATACGTCAGCCTGGTGTCGGTAGACTTACTGCCTCGTAAAAGAACTTCTGCGGGACTAAATTCCGCAACCTCGGCGTCTCCGAAAACCGTAAAAGTAGTTAGTGGGACGTAAAGAAAATTATTATTATTATTATTATTATTATTATTATTATTATTATTATTATTATTATTATTATTATTAGATAATGATCCTAATGGCACGGTGAGGATTATACACGGTATCATCAAGTCCACGGTCCTGTAACGGCTACCTGTTTTATAAAAAAATACCATTTTCTCGGCTGTGAAGACAGAAGGAACTGAAAAAACAACGGATCAAATGGTGTGAGAATCCTCTCCTTCGAATACATCAGGACTGCACACATTGGAATCTCAAAAGCCAGGACAGGAAAGCCCTCGTGTTTTCTAGATGGTAACAGTTTATTTGAACAAAACATTGTGCAACAAATAGTACATTTTTAATCCCGATAATCTTGGTTTGACCTTAGCCCAGTTAAACGTCCATCTGGTTTTAACCTACCTAGGAATATCAGATATCATCACATATAATAATAATAATAATAATAATAATAATAATAATAATAATAATAATCATAATAATAATAACCAATGGTCTCGATACAACGTGCAGGCATTTTGATTTGACGCCATCTGCCTGCCAGCTCGTCAATTTTGAAGTTTCGTTTTACTCTAGGCCTGCTAGATGGTAGATCTTTTGCGGCTATGGCTATGTTTTAAATGAATTTTGTCGGGTAAAGACTAGGTGTGTGCATTCATACATCGTATGGCACGGAGTAATCATCATCATCATCATCATCATCATCATCATCATCATCATCATCATCATCATCATCATCCTTTAACCGTCTCCATTCGGCCGGGTGCGTTGCAAGAGTGCTCCCCATCTTTGTCTATCCAGGTACGTTTCTTCCTTCTCAACGTGGTGCCATTCCAGTCCAATTCCTTCCAGATTTTGCTTTACTTGGCTGATCCACCGTTTCCTTGCTCTACAGGCCGAGTTGGCCATGCGGTTAGGGGCGCGCAACTGTGAGCTCGCATCGGGAGACAGTGGGTTCGAGCCCCACTGTCGGCAGCATTGAAGATGGTTTTCCGTGATTTCCCATTTTCAGATCAGGCAAATGCTGCGGCTGTATCTTAATTAAGGCCACGGCCGATTTCTTCCCATTCCTAGGCCTTTCCTGTCCCATCGTCGCCATAAGACCTATCTGTTGGTGCGACGTAAAACAACCAGCAAAAGGAAATCCTTGCTCTCCCTCTTTTGCCTTCCAGTTCCTTTCCTAGCCATTTTTTTATCTTCTTATTTGATCCATCCTTTTTACATGACCATGCAATTTGAGTCCTGATGTTCTTACGTTTTCACTTAGCGACCGCTTTACTAGTGTGTTATGACGCATCTCTTAATTCCGGATCTTGCTGAGCAGTTAGGGGCGCGTGGCCGTGTGCTCCCATCCGGGAGATGGTGGGTTCGAACCCCACTGTCGGCAGCCCTGAAGATGGTTTTCCGTTGTTTCACATTTTTACGCCAGGCAAATGCTGTGGCTGTGCCTTAAGGCCACGGCCGCTTCCTTCCAACTCCTAGGCCTTTCCTATCCCATCGTCGCCATAAGACCTATCTGTGCCGGTGCGACGTAGAGCCACTAGCAAAAAGAAAATCCGGACCTTATCTTTTCTTGTTTTCTGTAGCATTGACATCAGGAACTTAATTTCTGCAGCTTGAAGTCTGCTACTCTCTCTACTGTTGTTGATCGTATGGGTTTCAGGGGCATATGTAGTTATTGGCCCAAAATATACCTGATAGTGTCAAATGGAAAGTTTTCGCCCTTCAAAAATTTCTGGGACGTCTGTCGGGTTCGAATCGACCGTCTTGGAATCTGGACATTGACATGCTATAACTGAAGCACAGACCGAGCCATGGAATTAAATCTAATAAGGAAGTAAAATGGTAGAGGCCAGTAATGAAAATATACGTAGAAGGTATCTGGAAATGCAAACTCTGATTGTGATAACGTGCCTCAGACTATTCTCCACATCGCCATGGACAGTGTAGTTCGACGATTTAATGGAACAATGCTGGGCATTGACGAAGCCAGGGATGAAGCGATACAGTAGTTAAGAATGTTGGATATTGATCTTTGACTATTTTCTGTATGTTATTGAATAGGAACCTAACCTTTCTTTCTATTCTTATGAACATATGTCAGTGAACAATGTGGAGTAATTATTTATTTTTTTTGCTAGGGGCTTTACGTCGCACCGACACAGATAGGTCTTATGGCGACGAAATATGAGTTTAATTTCTATCTCTTCTTCTATCGCTTTTCCTACACCTTGTGGGGTCGTGGATCGTAAATGTGGATTTGGACCTATTTTACGACCGGATGCCCTTCTGAGGAGGGATGTAATCACTATTGCGTGTTTTTGTGGTGGTTTGTAGTGTGGTGTGTTGTCTGAATTTGAAGAGAAGAGTGTAGACACAAACACAAAGAACCAGCTTCTGAGCCAGAAGACGATTGAAATCCACGGCAATGACACTCGGGACCATCTGAACCAATGGGCTATTTTTGTTGCAAGCTGCTTTACGTCGCACCGACACAGATAATTCTTATGACGACGATGAGATAGGAAAGGGCTAGGAGTGGGAAGGAAGCGTTCGTGGCCTTAATTAAGGTACAGCCCCAGCATTTGCCTGGTGTGAACATGGGGAACCACGGAAAACCATCTTCAGGGCTGCCGACAGTGGGGTTCGAACCCACAATCTCCCGAATACTGGATACTAGCCGCACTTAAGCGACTGCAGATATCGAGCTCGGTACCAATGGTCTAAACGCTGACAATTAACTTAAGTAGTCGGACTTGGAGTAATGTGTATCCCTACACCATATGAAATAATGATGTATTTATATGGAGTATGTACGTTCTGAGCCGGCCCCACGGTGTAGGGGTGGCATACCTGCCTCTTACCCAGAGGCCCCGGGTTCCATTCCAGGCCAGGTCAGCGACTTTAACCTGGACCTGAGGGCTGGTTCGAGGTCCACTCAGCCTACGTGATTACAATTGAGGAGCTATCTGACTGTGAGATTGCGGACGCGATCTAGAAAGCCAAGAATAACGGCCGAGAGGATTCGTCGTGCTGACCACACGACACCTCATAATCTGTACGCCTTCGGGCTGAGCAGCGGTCGCTTGGTAGGCCAAGGCCCATCGGGGCTGTTGCGCCGTGGGGTATCTTTTATGTACGTTCTGAGATTCTAGTTCGTTAACAAAACCCTTGCCGGGCTGAGTGGCTCAGACGATTGAGGCGGTGGTCTTCTGACCCCAACTTACCAAATTCGATCCGTTTTTTTTTATTTTTTTTTATTTTTACAAGTTGTTTTACGTCCGACAGACACATATAGGTCTTACGGCGACTAAGGGATAGGAAAGTGCTAGGAGTGGGAGGAAAGCGGCGGTGGCCTTCATAAGGCACAGCCCCAACATTTGCCTGGTGTGAAAATAGGAAACCACGGAAAATCATCTTCAGGCCTGCCGACAGTGGGGTTAGAATCCACTGTCTTCGGAATATTGGATGCTGTCCCGGTGGTATTTGAAGGTGCTCAGATACGTCACCCACATGTCGGTATATTTACTGGCACGTTAAAAACTCCCGCGGGACTAATTTCCGGCACCTCGACGTCTCGAAAACCGTAAAAGTAGTTCGTGGGACGTAAAGCCAATAACAAACTTAGGAAAATCCTGCCTTAGGATCTCCCTAGATGCTCACCTGTGTAAGAAAATACTTCCAATCTTGACATACTTTGGCGTTTATACCCTATACAATACCTTCTCCCTCATTTACTAAGTATCACGAAATACTCCTCGTTATTGCGAATACATCTCCAAAGGAGCAACAAACTTTCCTGGTAAAGTCGTATCGAAAAACGATTGGGAGTCTCTTTCAACTCTGCAGATTACTCCCAGCACTCAATCACGGGAGTAGACTGGATGTGAAGAAACAATCTTGGTTGTTGAATGAGGGTGAGCTCCTCACTGCAGCACGTATTCATGGAGAGGAGACCGGCTCTTCAGTTAATACCGACTTTTTCTGACCTACCTTTCATTATTGAAATTGTGTACAACCTTACACTTCGTCTTAAACAGCTTTTCCCACACTCTGGAGGAGGAGGGATACTGGATACGGAGTATGATGCACACTTGCATTGGGCCCTGTTTCAGAGACGGGTGCCTAACTCGTCCGGGAATCGAATCCGGGGCATTCTGAACTGAAGACCTCGAAGCGAAGCGAATGAAGCAAAACTAGTAGCTCTTAGGCCTTTGATTGTTAGTTGTTGATTAACTTGGGTTGGCTGGGTTTGTATGTGTTGTTTTTATTATTGTTGTTTGTCTCTGGCGCAGAGGCCACCGGACCCCCAAGGGGGGCAACCCAGGGAGAAAACCCGCACCGCACCCCCACCCCCATAGTTTTCCCCTGCTACTCCCCGTTTATTGAATTACTTGCTTTGTACATAGTATTTATATAATTTACATTGAGTTATGGACAATTTATGCTTTTATTTTGTTGTTTTGGTGTACTTCTTGTCTGGCTAAAGTCTTCGAGTCCATTTCTTGCTGTGTATTTGCGTATAGTATTTAACATAACTTTTGTCAGGTATTTCAATACAATTATATGGTCTTGCAGAATTTACATTGTTTTACATACGCTTACATAATTATTTTCTTTGTTTTGTATTCCTCTTGTTTAGCTTGGGTCTTTCTGGCCATTTCTTTACGTTAGTTGCGTATTTGTAAACAGTTGTGTTAGTACTATTGAGCATATGATTCTCTGGAATGTCATTCATTAGTCGTAGTGGTGACTGTTAGCGAATCAGTCCATGTTGTCAACAATGTAGTAGTAGTAAATATGTGGTCTTTTATGTTGTGGTCTCGTCTTGGGGACGTTTTACTATTGAGTAAAGTTTTCTTTATGGAATGGGATAACAAATAGTAATTTTTCGCTACTTGCTTTATGTCGCACCGACACAGATAGGTTTTATGGCAACGATGGGATAGGAAAGGCCTAGGAAATGGAAGGAAGCGGCCGTAGCCTTAATTAAGGTACAGCCCGGCATTTTTCTGGTGTGAAAATGGGAAACCACGGAAAACCATCTTTAGGGCTGCCGACAATGGGGCTCGAACTTACTAACTAATAGTAATAATGTTAATAATAATAATAAAATAATAACTATGATAATAAATAATAAACAGTTATAATAATAATAATAATAATAATAATAATAATAATAATAATAATAATAATAATAATAATAATAATAATAGTAATAAGGAAAAATGATATTGATCACCATCACGTTAGTACATTTGTAACACTTACTCGGTAAAATGGTAATTTTCACTAACTTTTTCACTCACTGTTTAGATATTACTAGTGGTTTCACTTCACTTCACTTTCACTTGATATTTGTGACAGCACTTGTGCTGCCTATATTGGCCGGTACAGCAATCAGCTGATGTGTCACCGTGGCCAGGAGCATCTTGAGCTGTTATGTTTTGTGATTGTTGAGACTTTGAGGCGGTGACAATGGAGTGTTGGTGAAAGTTATGTGATGGGTGGAGGGAAGAAATGAGTATTCAGGTGTGCGGTTGTCGTTTAGGATTGCGGTGGCTAGAGGTGAGAGTGGGAGGGCTGTTATGGAGGGTGCCTTTTGTCAAATACTGGAGGCGTAATTTGTTTAGGTGTGACGTATTTTTTGGGAAAGTATAGTAAGAAATCAAATTGGCGGAATGTGACATAAGGTAGACGGTGTGCTATACGGATAGCATGACGGTCGAGTCTATTGAGTCTAACGTATTCAGTTGAGTGGGCAGAAATCCATGTCAGGGAGGCGTAGGTTATTAAGGGTCGGATGAAAGTCTTGTAAACGTTAATTATTATAGAGTGGAGGTTGCAGTACGACCGAGAGGCAGAGTTAAACAGCAAGTGACAGATAAAGTAAGCAATTGTATGCTTGTAGTTTACGCAGCCCCCGGTTTTATTCGGAAACTGAACTATGCGAATTTGAATTTCCCTTTCAAGAATCCAACTTACCGGGCGAGTTGGCCGTGCGCGTAGAGGCGTGCGGCTGTTAGCTTGCATCCGGGAGATAGTAGGTTCGAATCCCACTATCGGCAGCCCTGAAGATGGTTTTCCGTGGTTTCCCATTTTCACACCAGGCAAATGCTGGGGGTGTACCTTAATTAAGGCCACGGCCGCTTCCTTCCAACTCCTAGGCCTTTCCCATCCCATCGTCGCCATAAGACCTATCTGTGTCGGTGCGACGTAAAGCCCCTAGCAAAAAAAAAAAAAAAATAGAATCCAACTTGCTGGCTGGGAATTCAACATCGGCCGCTGTGGTGAGAATGGCTATAATGACACCCACCTCTGTAGTTGCCAGATTCCTTGAACACACCATCAGAAGGGATGATCGGATAAAGGACGGTTAGGATTTGAGAGGCGGTGGAGAAGCTCCAACGTGGTATGTGTATCCAATTAAGCAAGCACCTGGCACTCCTGCACAGCAGTACATGAAAACGTCTGAAAACAGAGATTTGTGACACGAAATAACGGCTGTCACACAAATTAGTCCATAATTTCCCGATAACTAAATTGAGTTATCGACAAAGAGGAAGGAGAAGAGGGTGAAACCGAGTGAGTTAGCCCTGCGGTTAGGGTTGCGGAATTGTGAGCTTGTATTCTGGAGATAGTGGGTTGGAACCCCGCTGTCGGCAGCCCTGAAGATGGTTTTCTGTTCTTTCCTAGTTTCATACGAGGCAAATGCTGGGACTGTACCTTAATTAAGCCGGCCTTGCGGTGTAGGGGTAGCGTGCCTGCCTTTTACCCGGAGGCCCCGGGTTCGATTTCCGGCCAAGCCAGCGATTTTTTACCTGGTTCTACGTGATCACAATTGAGGAGCTATCTTTGAGATGGCAGCCCTGGTCTAGAAAACCAAGAATAACAGCCGAGAGGATGCGTCGTGCTGACCACACGACACGTCATTATCTGCAGCCCTTCGGGCTGAGCAGTGGTCGCTTGCTAGGCCAAGGTCCTTCGGGGCTGTTGCGCCACATGGGGGTGTAGGGCGGGCGAAGGTGTTACCTTCATTAAGGCCACGGCCGCTGCCTTTCCACTTCTAGCCCTTTCCTATCCCATTGTCGCCATAAGACCTATCTGTGTCGGTGCGACGGACAGCAAGTTGTTAAAAAAAGAAGAAGAAGAATATATATAATTTATTTTTTCAGACATAATAATATATTAATACGACATATGCGTATCATACACGTTCTCCGACGTAAATGTAGACTATCCCAAAAATACTAAGGCCTTTCTGATAATCATATTACAAACAAAAGGTTTCTTCCTACAATTTTGTTACGTCACGCCGATACAGATAGATCTTATGGCGGCAATGGAATAGGAAAGGGCTAGACATGGGAAGGAAGCGGCCGTGGTCTTAATTAAGGTACATCCCCAGCATCCAGCATTTGCCTGGTGTCAAAACAGGAAATCTCGGAAAAACATTCAGGGCTGCCGACAGTCGGATTCAAATCCACTATCTCCCGAATGGATTTTTTCAGCATTGAAATATGTTCTTCTCTCAATAGGATACGACACCTTTGTCTTAATCCATTGCATGCACTATCTAATGAGGGCTCGTCTCTCTTCGCACTCTCAGTGGATATTGATGAAGAGAACTGATGGTGACTTACTTGTGAGAAAGTTGAAGGCAGCCACCGCATGCAGATGAGAGAGTTCAGGAAGCGCTGGAAGAATAGAACTTTGGCCAGCTTCAGTAAGTGAAAAGCCACATTCCCGACTTTAAGCTGTCTCTTCACAGAAGGACTTCGATAAGTTTCGTGACTGGCATGCTGGCACAGTGACTTATCAGGAGTGCAGGCCTTTCTGTTGGCGCCCATAGGATCTACAGTTTAGGTCTGTCATATCATCAAATCTGCAAAGAATATATAAAACTGCTAAATGTATCTAAACCCGTAATTACACCTATCGAGTACTGGGACGAGTTACACGCTTTGTTACACAGCAGAGTAGAGGAGTAGATGTGAGTGGTGGTGGTGATTATTGTTCTAAGAGGAAGTACAACTAAGCAACCATCCTCTGTATAACACTAAACAGAAATAAACAATGGAAGGAATCCGACACTTCGAAATATGAAGCTATCGGCCAAAGAAAGGCAAGGGCCACGAAGGGCGTGAAAATGAAAGACCCCTAGGTCTCGAGTGCTGTAACACCGTCGGTTCGGAAAAGAACAAGGGTTGACCAAGGGAGGTAGGATAGAATATAGGAAAGTGAGGACCCTGGCACAAATAAATAGGAGCAATGCCAGGACTCGGCTAAGTTCTCCGTGGTCGCCAACTCACGCTTCAAAGTTCAGAGCCCTTGCGGCCCCTTTTAGTTGCCTGTTACGACAGGCAGGGGATGCCGTGGGAGTAGATGTGATCACATGAGGAAGAGACGGAGAATGAGCTAGTACATTGAATGTTTAAAGGGTACGGTAACTTGGTTCCGCCTATTTTCACACCTTAATTATGGCCTTAGTACTCTTCGTTCCCACGCCTAGGCCTTTCCTATCCCATCGTCGCCATAAGACCTGTCTGTGTCAGTGCGACGTAAATCAAATTGTAACAAAAATAAATAATAAACTTGGTTCTGCAAAGGAAGAAAATTTACAACTTAATCATACCTGCCATAATAGAGGAAATCGAAGATAAAATGAGCAATAATAGAAAACGATTATGGACAAAACCCTGGCTATTAAGGAAAGATAATAAAGGAGAAACTAAAACTCTGTTAAGGGAATTTGAAACTAAAACTGTATACCTACCCTTGAATGAAATTTACGTTGTTTCACTACTCCATTTAGCCATGGTTATTGAAGAAATCGAATCAAAGAGCGCCCGACAACACAATAACACTCCTAGACTTGACTGATTACACTGACCGTGTGAAGCACCGAGGTGGGTGGCCATTTGATGGGGGTACTTATTCGACCGAGGGATTGGGGCACGTTTCTATCCACTGTCTCACCCTGATTACTCGCTCGCTACTAGGCCGAATACTGACTGTACGAATTAAATTAGCCGAGCACTCAGCCGAATTCACTGTCTCGGACCAGTACTCGGTAGGTGTAATATCGGCTTAACCCTCGGTAATTCTAAAGACGAAGTTTATTATACTTGAACGACAATAACAAGTTATTCAGACCTCTCTCTCCAAGATATTTTGTTTACAGTGTATTGTGTATTGAGATTTGGCCTAGAAAATTTTTATGAAAATGACTGAGGTATAAGCGACGCTTATAATGCTGTTCTTTATGAAGTCAGTCTCTATTATGAAACTTTCGCTTGTAGGTTGAGTTGGAGCATACATTTCAGTGGACTTGACAAAATGATACATATTAATACTTAGCTCGAAGAGGAAATCAATAGGAAACTACCTCACTCATTTCCTTACTACAAAAATTCAGTTACGCCTAGGGTTTCTATGATAACGGATGATGGAGGTTTGGGGGATCGAACCATTCTTCGGTATGACGACGTGACGTCCATAAGACATAAAGTACGTTTTCCTATTTATTATTTTAATGTTAATAATCACTTCACGTTAAGAGTGACATCCGCGATTAATTCTCTGATAACCGAGTGAGTAGGCTGCATTGTTTGGGTCGCGTAGCTGTGATCTTGCGTGTGCTGTTCCATGGTTTTCCATTTTAACACCGGGCAAATGCTGAGGATGTACCTCGATTAAGGCCACGGCCACTACCTTTCCTATTCTTCAGTCGCCGAAAACCTTCGATATGTTAGTGCGACGTTAAACCACTACTAAAACGAAAGAGACCAATTTTCCCTTTGCGAAAATCAAATTATCATAAATGTTTCTCGGTCATGGCCATCCATGAACGGCTGTTAATTTCAGATGGCAACCAGTCACGAGTCATAGCCTACACGGTTGCTAGGTAACACTGTCTGACAATCCATCCATACCTTACATCACTGCCTTACAGTTGCTATGGTTACACTTCCGTCACATATTTTGTCACATCACGTTAAACAAAATTTCGGATGACCCTCATCCATAAGACATACTCATGTAAAGAAGAAAAAAAGTTATCAGATAATACCGTTAAATTTTATGCAGTTACAGCAAAGCTGCAATATACAATAGTGACTTTTTATTGCAAGTTGCTTTACGTTGAACAGACACAGACAAGTCTTACGGGGACGATGGGACAGGGAGGAGCTAGGAGTGAGAAGGAAGCGGCCGTGGCCTTAATTAAGGTACAGCCCCAGCATTTGCCTGGTGTGAAAATGGGAAACCACGGAAAGCCATATTCAGGGCTGTCGACAGTGGGGTTCGAACCCACTGTCTTCCGAAATGTTAACTCTTTGATGAGGCGTTTTTCAAAATGAGATGTGAGGTATAATAATTTATAATTTCTAGCCGAGTGCAGCCCTTGTAAGGCAGACCCTCCGATGAGGGTGGGCGGCATCTGCCATTTATAGGTAACTGCGTGTTATTGTGGTAGAGGATAGTGTTATGTGTGGTGTGTGAGTTGCAGGGATGTTGGGGACAGCACAAACACCCAGCCCCCGGGCTACTGGAATTAACCAATTAAGGTTAAAATCCCCGACCCGGCCGGGAATCGAACGCGGGACCCTCTGAACCGAAGGCCAATACGCTGACCATTCAGCCAACGAGTCGGACAGATGTGAGGTTAATTTGCTATTACTTTCTTCACTTCGGCAGGAAGTGCCTTTATAGCACGACTGGTCGAATAAGTAACATCTTTCACAGCATCCAGACACATTACAGTACTTGTGCTCTTCATATCATTTCTCAGCATCATCCAGACCTCGGCAGCGTCCATACCGTTACAGTCATAAATTACACTGAGTACTGACTAGAAGATACATTTTACTGTGCCTCTAGCCGAGACCGAAAATTTCATTCTGATAGACGTGTCAGGAACTCGAAATATTAGACTTACATTTCAACCTGTTCAGAAGCACATGGTCCTCAGGTTCACTATTCTTATACAGTGCGATTCTCAGTCGAATTGCTGGTTACGGCCTGTGCCATGTCTGAGGGAGTGGATGATGCAATAACCACCTGTCCCACATAACTCGCCCAGTTTTAGATAATCAGCGATAAGCTTCTATACATATACAGCGTGTCTGTTTCTTATACAGCAGTAATTGATTAGTTCAGCACGTTTCATGACTTCTCAATTAAGTGTTGAACAGGGTATCTTCATGTGCTGTAGAGTTTTTAATGTAATTCGTATCGAAACTTTGAATATTCATGAGAGTGCTTTTCAGAGAGTGTGAACCGAAATATTATCTCACGCTACAACGATTGTCTACAGGCTGAGAGAGAGAATAATGGACAAAACAACTGGTGTCACTAGACTGGATTGCATTATTAGCGAAAGATTTTGCGTTGCACTGATCGAAGAGTCATTTACAATAGACTGGACTGTGCTAAGGGCAGATCCCAATGGTATCACGAAGATAGGTTGCACTTTAGAAGTTGTCGGGAGGAGTTGAAGGATATAATGCAAACAGCGATGGACCAGTACACTTCACAACGATCTGAAAAGTGTCAGTCATCTCCTAAACGTTGCCAGAACGAAACTAAATGGAGACAGTGAATCCGCGTAGCAAACCCTACTACTAGGCGCGATAAACTCTGATGAAATTGGACCAGTGGCACACCTTCACTTCCTTTGTTTCGTGTACCTTTTCTGCTATGGTCATCTCGAAGTTTTGAACTGTTGTTTTTCCGTCAATAATTAGATGGCTCTAACGTATATTTTGGAATCAGCTCTGGAGGGCCAAACCCAAATTAATTTGTGAGACTGTGTCAGTGTTGAAGTTGGTAAACCTATCGTTATGCTGATGTTATATTTTGTGTTGCCAAAGTTGCCAATAATATCGCTGACGCCGCCTCCTATTTTACCAGCCTATCACAAGCTAGAATATTAAATTATTCACCAACCGACGTTACGTTTTGTAATTTGTGGCCGCTCAATCATATCTTTGGATGTTGAAGTTGGTTTCTCCTTTTATAAGGGGAGCGATTTTTGAACACCACGTCTTCTCTAACTAGTGTGATATTGTGTGCATCTTGAAGGATGATTAGAGCGGCTCCCTTCTGAGCTAAGGAGATGGGGGTCACAGCTTGAAGGAGGTCCATACTAAAAGGTATGGGAGAATACATCTACATAAGTGACTGTTCCGGCATTTCATGTATAATGTAACATTTAGGCGTTTCGTTTTCTAGTAATGTAGGGCTTTCTGCACAGTTTTCGAACTTAAAACTGTATTCTCTACTGGGAAATTAATCAAATGAAACGGAGAACGAGTGGCCATTCTCGGAATCTTCCCCTTCCATTCGAATCGGATGATTAAAATGTCTTAACTTCTAAATTTTGAAATTCGTTCTCGTCCTTAAATGTTTCCCTTTTAGTCACCCTGTACCATGGGCTTAACACCTGATTTCTTCGGGCCGTAAGCCCGCTTAGGTTTTTCTTCCCAGGATATTTTTCGGAGTGCTTTTTTCCGGCTCCATTCATTTTTTTAATCCGGCCTTTAGTAAACATTTCGTTATTAGTTTTTCGTAAGTATGGGTCCAAAGCCTCTTCAAGTACTTGTCCGCTGAGGGTATCCTTGACTGTAATATATTTGTGATATTTTCCTAGGTAAAATTTACATTGCCCAACATGGGCATACTTGGTGGTATGTGTCACCTGGGAGTGACTGTTCAATTCATAGTGTGCCGAGAGGTTGTTTCTCCCTTTACAATTATGATTACCATTTAAATGATTGTTAACCCATTTGCAAATAATAATTTATACTCTGTTGATTGTACCGACAAAGAGTTAAGATGTCCCTCTAGTATGTTAGAGAAGAGATGGGAATTCCTTCTCTTATTGTTGTACCTATTTGAAGCTATACGCTCATGATTGTAGCTGTTTGAAGCTATACGCTCATTAATGTACCTGTTCAGAGTTTACTAGCTGTTTTTCATTTAGTCAACGGCCGTAGCCGTGTTGAAACACCGGATCCCGTGACATCTCCGATGTTAAGCAACATTGGGCATGGCCATGATTTGGATGGGTTGCCACGCACTGTTGGTGGGGGGTAAGGGAATGGAGGAGCGGAAAGGAACTGGCCACCCCACCGCACGTAAACTCCGGCTCAGGCACACCTCTGCGGAGGTTCGGACCTGCCTTCGAGCAGAATAAACCCTTACCTTACTTTCATTTATTTAGAGACGACGAGCTCCAGTTGTATAGCTAACTGTCATTTTGTCACTTTAAAATCAATCCGAAAGGATAGAAATATAATTTCTTGAACGTCATTAGGATAATATATACTCTCATTTGCGCACTGTCCAGCCATTCACCGTACACACTGCCATACCTCTGCTGACCACGGATAACCCCGACACAAAATAATAAACATATTATTATTATTATTATTATTATTATTATTATTATTATTATTATTATTATTATTATTATTGAACATTGGAATATGTGATACGGATCTTCAGATTTCTCTTCGCACTGGGGGCGAGAGATTTCATTCAGTGCTGGATCCTCTGAAGCAACTATGGTCAAGTCAAAGACCCAGACACCGAGGCATGAAGAGTAAGACACAACATCGAATTTGTATACTAAGATGGACCGACACTCTTCACAAAGGTCTGAAGAACATCAGTCTTCACCCAGACATGACGCAAGCAGCGATGGGCCAGTACACTTCACAAAGATCTGAAAAGTGTCAATCATACAACTAAATGGAACCGTCTGGTTTATGAAACGTAGGTGTTCTACTGGGCGTGTCAGTGCCCAATATCAAAATTTCATTCTGGAATTCAAATTTTATGGAAGGAAACCACCTGGTCGTTCAAGAAAAGGAATACAAGATGGCATTCGAAAAATGAATACGCCATAAGACCTATCTGTGTCGGTGCGACGTAAAGCAACTAGCAAAGAAAAATGAACATTATTGAAGACTGGAGGGAAATAGCCAGAAATAGATCGTTGTGGAGGGATTGTGTGCGGAAATGCGAGAAGTATTTTGGACCTCATCACGTGCTTTGATGATGATGATGATGATTGTGGTGATTTAATGATTTCTTGTGGCTTCTACGAAATTGGTGCAACCCTAGTAAGCCAGGCCCTCTGATGAGAATAAACGATTTACGCTATTGTTCAGGTAGAGGATTCTATTGCTTGTGGCGTGTGAGTTGAAGGAATATTGGAGACGGCACAAATACTCAATCCATGGCTTAAGGGAATTAACCATTTATAAGATTAACATATACCTTTGCTGACAATATGTAGTGTTTACAGTGCAGTATGTCTTCTGGTATGCACTAGAATAAATCTATTACCTTCATTGACCTGTTTCAGTCTCATCGTTGGCTTTGACAATATGAAGGTGACCAAGGTATGAGCGATGCTACTACTACCATTCCTTATTCAGCCAGTCCCTGCTATGAATAGGTGAACATTTTGCTCACAGTGTTAGTTGGTGCATGCATTTCAGTGGCAGATTGATATGTAATAGAAACTTCTGGCTCAGTTAAGAAAGCAACGGGAATCTACCTCACTCCTCATTTCCCTAGTATGCCCCTTCAGTGACACCTAGGCTATCTATGACAGCTCTTGGTGTAGCTGTGGAGGATCAAACCAGCCTTCGGGCTGAATACCCTACATATATACATACATAAGATTAACGTCTTTCAACCCGAAGGGACTGGAAGCCTGAACTCTTAGAGTCAAAGGCCATTCAACCATGAAGGTGGACGAATTGAACTGCTGACTTCATATTCCTCTTTTTTGGCACACCCCCAATGCCGGTGAGCTGCATGTACATTCTTAACCACATACCAGTCTATCATGCAAACGTTAAATCTCTGACAGTACCGGGAATCGAACGCAAGCCTGTGAGGACCACAACTAATAGCGCAAAATTTTACACTATGGCGATTGACAATGATGAAGGTGAATAATAATAATAATAATAATAATAATAATAATAATAATAATAATAATAATAATAATAATAATAATTGTACCGGGCGGTACACCTCCACTCCGCTAATTTAAAATGTGCGCCTGTTGAAACTCCTCTGCTGGGGGAAGTCTGAACTTTATCTATGCTATTAATTCTCTACTTTCTCAGAAGATGTCACCACGTGGAAAATTTTGAGTTTTTGAACTGTGTCATTTTTGATGTGGTTTTGTTTCGCTTGAAGTAAGAAGTGTGAACTTTCTCTTCTAGAGGACACTACTGAAGATCAACAATAGTGCAACCTAGGAAGGGTCAAAGAACTATTTTGTTGGAGAAATTTTTATTTCAAATGTTTGTTCTTTGCTAAATTTTTTTCAGTCATTGTTTAAGTTGGCTGTATACCCCTCTCTTTCCCCTTGTTTTGCATTTAACCAATCCTGAATTTCTTTGAGTTATTTCCGACCAATCCGATGTATCTTCCCCCAACTTGGATATGTTTCTGTACCCGAGCCAATAAAAAGTTTGTGGGAGGGTGTTTTCATTCCCCTAACGCCTAGAACCTTCCGCGAGAGGATATAAACTGCTGATTTTAGGGTCTCCGGGCCACTTCTGTTCCATCTTTCAGTGTATTAAGTACATAGCAGGAGGCGGGAAGCGCCTCTTTCCTCGGCAGCGGTCAGCAATAAGGTAATGGCCGATTAATAAATTCTTTCTTTGCTAGCTCAGCAGTTTAACTCTCGGGGCGGGTGCGAAGCGTCCCTCTATGTAACCTTTTCCTAAAATGTAACGATCTTTTCTTCTATTCTCTTTTAAGCTGCATATTGGGATAGAGAGTGCTAACCCTCTCGAGCTCCCACTCACATTGTCTTGAGGTGAACTTATTTTCTCAACCTATTCTTCGTTAATGTAAAACAAATTGCTCTTTTCTAAAGTCACCTCGGTAGTATGGGATTAGCCCTTGCATTAGTGGCCTAGAGCCAGATTAGGTTTTTAAAAACAAGTGTATTAGGAGTGCAAGATCGCCTCCTCTCAAATTGTTATTTTAGAGGTCATGTAATTGCCCATTTTTATTTAATAGACCTCAGTAGGTTGGGTATTTTACCCCTGTGTCTATGTCCAGTGAGGACAACTTGAAGGTGGAGTTTGGTGTGGCCTGGGAGAGGCTTAAATTTTGAGAGCGAGTGGCTCTTTTGAAAATTGAGTGTTGTATGCCTCGTGGAGGCTTTTATGTGTAATTTGGAGCAAGGGCTCCTAGGTATGAATGGGGTTTTCTGCCCCTCTGTTAAAACTCGTGTTTGGGGTAAAACTGAGCTGATTGCCCAAGCAGTGTAAAATCAGGGCGCGAAGCCCAATTCCTGTAAATATTGTAACTACCCTTTTTAATTTGCTACTTTGTACCTGCCATGCTTGTTATTTCTTTGTTTTTGAAAAGAAAATATAACCTTGTTAAATTTTAAATTAATTTTGCTTTCGTAGCTGGAGACCTATTCACACCCGCACCTTCTTTCACCTCTACCTACCACGGAAAACTCCGTAACAATAATAATAATAATAATAATAATAATAATAATAATAATAATAATAATAATAATAATAATAATAATAATAATAATAATAATGTTTATCCTTTCCAAGTGAGTCTATAGTCCTCCTACAATTTTGAGATCCTCTCCTTATTTGTTTCACGATTCAAGCCTGATGGCTGAATTACTTCTCCTAGGTACTAGAACTTATTCACCTGATTAATTTTGCCGAATTTAGTCTTTAGAGGTAACGGGCAGATTCTTCCATGTACTGAGTTTTTTCATACGATATTTGGAGCCCAGTCTTAGCTGCAGTTTCGTGAAGTTTTTCAAGGCACGGAACTGCTTCTTGTCCAGGAACGTGAAGTTAAGACATTACAACTCAGTTATCAAACTTTAAGCACTGAAGGTCTCGGAAACCTTGATCATTGGAGGCAGATCACTTACTAAAGACATAGGGAAACAGGAGAGGAAAATATTGAGGGCAGTATTTGGTCCAGTCTAGAAGGAATCTGGATGAAATGGAAGTTTTGGGAGGTTTTACAGCATTCTGAAAAGATCACCGACACCATCAGGAAAAGACGATTAAAATAATTCTCAGAATAAACAATGATGATTCTCTACCTTACTCTGTCAATGAGAGCCAAGAATAAGTGGTTTAGTAAAAATCGAAAGACACCTTCAGGAAATGTACATCCCACAGGAAATTATTCAAGAATGACCCCAGTTTAAAAAATACAGTCAACGGCCATCATTTTGCTGAGAGAATGAATACCAGAACTAATAAATCATGGAATGAAGAACGGAGGAAAATGTTCAGTGCCCAGAAGAAGAGATTTTGGGAGAAGAAAAATCACCATCAGCTAAATAATTTCTATGGCACTTCACAGATGGGGATAACGCTGTAAACAAATGTTATGTTTTACGCTCCACCAAGTACATCTTTATAGTTTTCGGAGACGCCGATGTGCCGAAATGTGTTCCGCAGGAGTTTATTTGCGTGCCAGTGAATCTACTGACTCAAGACTGACGTATTTGAGCACCTGGTGTGATCCAGGATCGGGACTCAGAAGGTCAGCGCTCTACCGTTCAAGTTACTCAACCCGGCTGATGAAGATGAGATCGCAGTTAGTTCGTAATGCAGCTATCATTCTGGCAGTAATTGTTTTATTATTTCTTCTGGCTGATCCTGTTGGCTGTGACCTCGCAGCAAGTATGAGATAAATGGCAGACACTTTGCCAACATAACAAGCAAGTTACAAACTTTTATTTTGTTTGTTTGTTCACTCTTCACAAAGTTCCCACTCTCCAGCGTTTCCGCTGAAACATGGGGTTTACAAAGTCAAGTTTCATGTAAGAGAACGCAGGGATTTGCGCACTCACTGCACTACGTGCGATGAGGCGCGCATTTCATAAATTAATCTGAGTGTTAGACTGATGTTCAATGAAAGTCTTTGGAAGTTGATGATGTGACTAGCGAGGGAGGCGATTCCCTGTATTCTTTGGTGTCCGTGCAGAGCAGAATGTCAATCTTCTACAGTACATTCATGTTAATTTCCTCCTATTCCACATAGAAGTAGATAAGAATAATTGATATTCCTCGATCGTCCAGGCTTTACTTGGACTTCAACCGCGGTCGAAGAAGTTAGCCTAGTAGCTATCCACCAAGTTGGTTGAGCTTCGATTCCTGGCGAAGAGAGGAATTCAAGATTGATTGGAAAGATTGAAGGGGAGTGCAATCTGATTTAGGATTCAATACCTAGAACAAATACAAATATCAGATTTACTGAGGAGTTTGCCATGGAGTACACTTGACTTCGGGTGTCAATTTCTTGAACATACATTTATTTATTTATTTATTTATTTATTTATTTATTTATTTATTTATTATGCCCAACTAAGGAGCGTGATTGAACTTATTTAAGTTATCAGATGAATTTGATTTATTCTCCTCCCAGACACACTTCATCCTCTTGTTATTATTTCCTTCCGCACTTGCAGGGTTGGTTCGTATCTTGTGCTTTTTCAGCAAAATTATATTTGTTTACCAACATTCTGTCCGACTCGTTGGCTGAATGGTCAGCGTTCTGGCCTTCGGTTCAAAGGGTCCCGGGTTCGATTCCCGGCCGGGTCGGGGATTTTAACCTTCATTGGTTAATTCCAATGGCCCGGGAGCTGGGTGTTTGTGCTGTCCCCAACATCCCTGCAACTCACACACCACACGTAATACTATCCTCCACCACAATAACACGCAGTTACCTACACGTGGCAGGCGCCGCCCACCCTCATCGGAGGGTCTGCCTTACAAGGGCTGCACTCGGCTAGAAATAGCCACACGAAATTAATTACCAACATTCTAAAGCTATGCTTTTCCTATGTAATTTTGTCCGTTATGTTGATTTCCTGAAGCTCTTTTTCAACTTCGATTACCCAATTATTCCTGACATTTAATGAGTCTTTCATTGCCTATTCCTTGAATATGGCTATAAAATGGAAATGTTCGTTTTCTAACAGTGTGCAATATTTTCTTAAAAAGCTGGTATGACTCAGGAAACCACTTGCAATCATCTGCGGGGTTCGATTCCTGGCATATGCTTTTATTTTGGATAGGAAAGAGGAAAAGCTCGTATCCTTGTGCCCGAGGTGATATATCTCTCCTAAAGCATGTCCTAAAAGAAAGGTAGATGCATGTATCGTTTTTTAACCGTATACTAGCCCTCTTGTTATTCCTAAATCCCTAGTAATGCCGGAAATCGGACCTAGGTCTCCGAAGAAAGCAACTAATAGCTTTAACCGTTAAACTTCAGAAGCGGGCATTGGAGATATTATAATGGAGAACACTCGGTTACATAGTTCGATTTCCGAATCAGATATTTACTTACGATTGGCGGGTGCACACGGTTCAGGGTAGAGGTTAAACAAAAGTTGTATTTATTCTGTAATGGCATAACATAATAATGGGTAGAATGGTTAACATTACACGTCGAGATATTAATGTACACCCCGTCTGAAGCCGTTTTATATCCGTTTTTATTTTACCTGCTCCCTGTATAGGTATTAAGAGTTTTAGATCATGCTGTGTTAAAATACTACTTTCAGGTTCAGATTAGAGCAAATGCCTAGCGAGGGTAAAGACTCTGTATTTCATCTGCTCATGATTCAAAGGTAGTTCGTACATTTTCCGCCTGGTTAGCGATTCATTCGTATAGAGAGGCCGGACGATTGGAATGATGTACTTCTGAAGACATTCTATTTTCTCGAGAACTATATTTCATATTTTGAAAATAATTATATCCCTGAACTTGAAACGCTCATGACTCAAATGATGGGTGTAGAAAACAATGCATTTTCCTTTGAAAAATGAAATTACAGTAGAACTCGATTATGACAACATCCAAGGGACCTGAAAGATTGTGTCGTTATAAACAAGTATCGTGTTGACAGAGATTCATAGTATCAGTCTAGTGAGGTGGAAAATTAAAAATACAGTAACATTAACTTAATTAGGCTTCATCCACATCGCCCCGTTCATGTTTTCGTAGCCGCTTAATTTTCGAACCATTCTGCTCAAATGCAACACTTTTATCCTTGCCCTTCCAAATCGTTTGGACTGTGGAATAAACAAGGCCAAACTCACAACACACGTCATTTTTTTAAAAATTCCATTCTCAGTTTGGTGAATCACTTGAATTTATTTTTCCAATGTTAAAACTTTTATTTTTAGTAGTCATACTGCGTTACTTTCAAGAAACTTCCAGTCCAAACTGACCGTACACAGGTACCGTTAATACCGCAAGAATGATGGTGCCGGGCTGAGTGGCTCAGACGGTTAAGGCGCTGGCTTTCTAACCCCAACTTGGCAGGTTCGATCCTGGCTCAGTCCGGTGGTATTTGAAGGTGCTCAAATACGACATCCCCGTGTCGGTAGATTTACTGGCACGTAAAAGAACTCCTGTGGGACTAAATTCCGGCACCTCGGCGTCTCCGCAGACCTTAAAAAGTAGTTAGTGGGACGTAAAGCAAATATTATTATTATTATTATTATTATTATTATTATTATTATTATTATTATTATTATTATTATTATTATTATTATTATTATTATTATTATTATTATTATTATTATTATTATGGTGGGGTACAATGGGGCGGGAAATTTGCTGTCATTCCTGAGGTCTATATCAAAAGGGGACAGTAATGAATTTTCCAGGTGACCAGATTTCATCAAAAAGGAAATGTATACTTTGGTTCTTAGAAAATCTTATTTCAAACTGAGGTTGAAAATTAGTTATATGCGAGAGAGACTCATATACGCTTGTTGTAGGCTGAAAAACAAATTTCTTACGAGGAATATGTCCGTAGCACAAGAAATGACTTTATATACGAGTTGTCGCTGAAACCGGTGTCGTCATAACAAAGTTCAACTGAGTTCAGTTATTTCGGCAGGCTCAGTGGAAAGGACTCCACACTTGATTATGAGAACGTTACTAATATTAAAGGAATTGAAATGTGATTTCTGATATTGTTAACGGTTTACGCATCATTTGAAGTGTTTAGTGACTATTTCAGCTGACTCCCGTATAATTCACCAGTTCTTATTCCTATCGTGCTATTATTCTTGATCAGTTTTAGGAGCATTCGACCTTGTAATCCGTTACATTTTTATTTCTTCCTTCTCGGTGACAGTAGAGGTTTCTGGTTCTTCAGAGTCCACCTCATATTTATGACTCATTTTCCCTTCGTTCTTCAAATGCTCATTCCTTCATATGTTACTTCTCATTTCGATAGACATCTTTATTTTCCTGATCTAAAGGGGCACATAATCACGTGGTTATGCACGTTACAAAGAAAATACTTCAACAATCTTCAATCCTCATGAAGACTTAACAAGTGAAGATTGCCATTAATGAATTTGATAATAACTGTTCAATACGTTAGGGTTGTCTCTACCGAAAAATTGAAGTGCATTTTTCTTGACACATTTCTTTTATAGATCCGACTATTTTCAAAATATCAGGCAAGGAACCATTTCAAATCCCTTCCACCTTTGAATATCGTAATACAAATTAGTTCAACATTTACTGTAAGTTAACACAATTGTAAAACATGTGCAGAGTTTCATAAATTACGCTATGTGATACTCGAACAACCAACAAACATATTTAAATTATTGAACCGATGGCCTCAAAGGCCTACTTCTTCTGCTTCTACCGGTTTTCCCACGCCTGTCGGGTCGCGGGTGTGAAACTTGTCCCACGTGTGGATTTGGCCCTGTATCTTGACGCCAGTCCGCCTCTGCGGTGTAGTGGTTAGTGTGTTAAACTGCCACACCCGGAGGTCCAGGTTCGATTTCCGGCTCTGTCACTAAATTGGAAAAGTGGTACGAAGTCTGGAAAGGGAACCACTCAGCCTCAGGAGGTCAAATGAGTAGAGAGGGGATGTCGATTCCCACCTCAGCCATCCTTGAAGTGGTTTTCCGTAGTTTCCCAATTCTCCAGGCAAATGCCGGGATGGTACCTAACCTGAGTACACAGCCGCTTCCTTCCCTCTTCCTAGTCTATCCTTCCGATCTTCTCAATCCCCCACAAGGCCCCTGTTCAGCATAGCAGGTGAGGCCGCCCGGACGAGGTACTGGTCCTCCTGTCCAGTTTTATCCCCGACCCAAAGTCTCAAGCTCCAGGACTCTGCCCTTTATTCGGTAGAGGTGAGATCCCTCACTTAGTCGGAGGAACTAACCAACCCTGGAAGGTAAACGGATCAAGAAAGAAAGAAAGAAAGAAAGAAAGAAAGAAAGAAAGAAAGAAAGAAAAACTTGACGCTAACCGTATGTGGAGGAGTGCATTCACTATTGCATGTTTCTGTGGTGCTGGTGGTGGTACTGCGGTATGTTGTCTGAATATGGGGAAGAGAGTGGTGATGCACAAGGACCTAGCCCCCGAGCCAGAAGAATTAACCAGACTCGATTAAAATCCACGACCCTGTCGGTAGGAATCGAACCCAGAACGCTCTGATTCGAAAATCTCAACGCCGACCATTCAGTCAAGGAGTTGGACTCTCTTAGGTCTTCGCATATCATGGAAAAGATGTCTAGTCAATTTATTGCTTACTGTCAATGTGTGCGTTTTATTTATAGAGATAATCATCAAATTTAAATATTCTCCTGAACAAACTATTATTTTCTTCTAACGGGCCAAAAATATATCTCAGGATATTTCCTTAAAATATATTTGTATGCCACTTTGATTCGGCTTACTTGGATTCGTCATTGTAAAGTTGCATACACATTTCTCAGAAACGTATCTATCCATGAAGAAGAACACGAAGAAACATTACAACATAAAAACAAGTGTTGTGTAACTCTAAATGTACTTTTGGTACACAGCGAGGTCAACTCCATCGTCCATAAATCTGAAGATGACTTTTGACAGCTGGTATATACCAGCACTGTGAGGCCACTGCTTCTTCGTTCCCACTCCACATAGTTTGATTTCTCAATGTATAAGAAAAACTTGAGATATAAGTACAGAGTTAATACAGGTAAAAGGAGGACACTAACGAATGTATCTCATCACAAAGAGCGTTTGTCACTGATTTCTGTCGTAAGTCAACATCTCATTCAGAGATTCCACGAAATAATTTCCTATATAATGGCAGCAATTTCGATTCCCTTTTACGATTTGATTTACCTTCATTGTGGTGAATGAGCTGTTTTCATTACTTGATAACAAATCCCAGTGCCAGTTCTAGGAATTATTACTACCTAACTTGTGAGGAATGGGCGTAATGCTTGCCATGATAAAGTACAGGCTGTGAAATGCATTAAAGAAATTCATAAAGAAGCATGGACTATGATTATATTTTTCATTGCCTCTGCTGCCTTTCTGGGAACTCCGTTTTGGTTATGACTGCCCCATAAAATCTGGAGGACAGAAAAAATGAACTCTAAAATTACGCAGATTTTATGGGGAAGTGGTAATAAAGGTACCCTACAGATATCAAGCCCGAGATTAGGTTCCTGCTGTGAGTTGTGTAACCTAACCTTATTGTTTTTCTCTCGCCGCGGTAATAAAGAGACGTCTTAGCGTGCACCATTGTCGGATATTGTTTTGTAGAGATGAAATGAATTTTGTATGCGTAAGACATTATGGAAGCACTAAATGAAATTGTGAACAGCAGTGCCAATTTGGGGAAGAAGTCCCTAAATTTGGAAGGAATTCAAAAAGTTACTATAAACTCACAGTTTTGAATTTTGTGGGATCTTTACTGAAATTAGTGGAACAAAACGAAACAAGCCCGATGTACGAACAGACCATTAAGGGCCTTGGCCCTCCAAGACGACTGCTGTCCAGCCAGATTACATTTAGATTTTTTGTTAGTGGCTCCAAGACGACTGCTGTCCAGCCAGATGACATTTAGATTTTTTTGTTAGTGGCTTTACGATGGGATGGGATAGGCTATGGGATAGGAAAGGCCTAGGAGTTTGAAGGAAGCGGCCGTGGCTTTAATTAAGGTACAGCCCCTGCATTTGCCTGGTGTGAAAATGGGAAACCACGGAAAACCATCTTCACCGCTACGGACAGTGGGATTCGAACCCACTATCTCCCGGATGTAAACTCCCAGCCGCGCACCCTAATCGCACGGCCAACTTGCCCAGTGTAAGTTTTTCTTAGTGAAGGCAGTTTGGTAATATCCTCGGTTAAATTTCTTGACTTTTAGATCCAAATTCTTTGTTTTATTACTTGTCAAAATGGAAATAAAATCAAAATCAAAATGCCATTCTAATTTTCTTTTTTCAAGTATCGGAAAATATGCTTCACACTAGCAGAACTTACATGTTGTAGACAGGCGAATAATTAGCGTTGTCACTGGCTTCTATCTGTACTCATTATTGACTTGTAACCTGTAATTTTTAAGTCACTAATAACTCTGTAGGATTAGTTTCCGAAGGTTCCGTCGTACACTGGTGGTCAGTCAACGATGAGCAAGAGCACAGCCGAATATATTCGGTTGGCTGGTGTTATAGACAGGGTTTTGGCATGTAAAAGTGTAATGTTCTGGAGAAGAATTAAATAAAATACATATGACCATGTTATTTAGAAAAACTGAATTTCAAACTCGTATTCTGGGATTTAATTTGCGATAGGACTAACCTATTGCCCATTATTTTGATTTTTAATAAAAAAAAATGCGTTCAACAAACTACTTTTAAGGTTTTCGGAGACGCAGAGGTACCAAAATCTTACTTCCGCAGGAGTTCTATTACGTGCCAGTGAATCTATCGACACGAGGATGACGTATATGAGCACCTTCAAACACCACCGGTCTGAGCCAGGATCGAACCTGCCAAGTTGGGATCAGAAAGCCAGCGCCTCAACCGCATGAGCCACTCAGCCCGGCTTTTGTTTTCTTAATTGGATAAAACAGTGACAAGTTCAGTAAATACCTCTGTACTAATTGTCACCGTTTTCAAACGGTTAATTTTTGAAAGGCTTACTGTATTTTACTGTACTTGACGGGTGTTAGAAAGGGAAGGGCAGAATCTGGGGTAGGGCTCTTTATCATGAATACCATTGCACGCAACATAGTTTCTGTTACGCACGTAAATGAGCGAATGATGTGGGTAGATTTGTCAGTTGGAGGAAATAGGACTAGAATTGTGTCCGTGTGTTCATCATGTGAGGGTGCAGATGAGGATGAAGTTGACAAGTTTTATGAAGCATTGAGTGACAACCTGGTCAGGGTCAACAGCAAGGATAGAATAGTGCTAATGGGCGATTTCAATGCGAGAGTTGGGAATAGAACTGAAGGATACGAAAGGGTGATTGGTAAATGTGGGGAAGATATAGAAGCTAATGGGAATGGGAAGCGTTTGCTGGACTTCTGTGCTAGTATAGGTTTAGCTGTTACGAATACATTCTTCAAGCATAAGGCTATTCACCGCTACACATGGGAGGCTAGGGGTACCAGATCCATAAATGAGGCCGCAACACTAGTTGCAGATCGAAGATTGTGGCGACGTTTAGTAAATTCTCAGAGGCTTGCAGACTGAACGCTGAAAGGCATATCTTAACCGACTTCGAATTCAGGAAATCTGTTAGGAATGTACGAGTTTTCCGGGGATTTTTCTATGATACAGACCACTATCTGATCTGTAGTGAACTAAGTATCTCTAGGCCTAGGGTAGAGAAAGTGAAATCTGTCTGCAAACGAATAAGGGCAGAAAATCTCCAGGACGAGGAAATTAGACAGAAGTACATGGATATGATTAGTGAGAAGTTTCGAACAGTAGACAGTAAGCAGGTTCAGGATATAGAAAGTGAATGGGTGGCATACAGGGATGCTGTAGTAGAAACAGCAAGGGAATGCCTAGGAACAACTGTGTGTAAAGATGGGAAAAGGCGAACATCTTGGTGGAATGATGAAGTGGGAGCAGTTTGTAAACGTAAAAAGAAGGCTTAGCAGAAATGGCTCCAAACAAGGGCCGAGGCAGACAGGGGTTTGTATGTAAATGAAAGAAACAGAGCGAAACAAATAGTTGTTGAATCAAAAAGAAGTCATGGGAAGATTTTGGTAACAACCTGGAAAGGCTAGGTCAAGCAGCAGGGAAACCTTTCTGGACAGAAGAATCTTAGAAAGGGAGGGAAAAAGGAAATGAACAGTGTTTTGAGTAATTCAGATGAACTCATAACAGATCCCAGGGAATCACTGGAGAGGTGGAGGGAATATTTTGAACATCTCAATGTAAAAGGAAATCATCCTGGTGGTGTTGTGAACAGCCAAGCTCATGGGGAGGAGGAAAATGATGTTGGTGAAATTATGCTTGAGGAAGTGGAAAGGATAGTAAATAAACTCCATTGTCATAAGGCAGCAGGAATAGATGAAACTAGACCTGAAATGGTGAAGTATAGTGGGAAGGCAGGGATGAAATGGCTTCATAGAGTAGTAAAATTAGCATAGAGTGTTGGTAAGGTAACTTCAGATTGGGCAAAAGCAGTAATTGCACCTATCTATAAGCAAGGGAACAGGAAGGATTGCAACAGCTATCGAGGTATCTCTTTGATTAGTATACCAGGCAAAGTATTCAATGGCATCTTAGAAGGGAGGGTGCGATCAGTCGTTGAGAGGAAGTTGGATGAAAACCAGTGTGGTTTCAGACCACAGAGATCCTGTCAGGATCAGATTTTCAGTATGCGCCAGGTCATTGAAAAATGCTACGAGAGGAATAGGCAGTTGCGGTTATGTTTCGTAGATCTACAGAAAGCCTATGACAGGGTACTGAGGGAAAAGATGTTCGCCATACTGGGGGACTATGGAATTAAAGGTAGATTATTAAGAGCAATCAAAGGCATTTATGTGGACAATTGGGCTTCAGTGAGAATTGATGGTAGAATGAGTTCTTGGTTCAGGGTACTTACAGGAGTTAGACAAGGCTGTAATCTTTCACCTTTGCTGTTCGTAGTTTACATGGATCATCTGCTGAAAGGTATAAAATGGCAGGGAGGGATTCAGTTAGGTGGAAATGTAGTAAGCAGTCTGGCCTATGCTGACGACTTGGTCTTAATGGCAGATTGTGCCGAAAGCCTGCAGTCTAATGTCTTGGAACTTGAAAATAGGTGCAATGAGTATGGTATGAAAATTAGCCTCTCGAAGACCAAATTGATGTCAGTAGGTAAGAAATTCAACAGAATTGAATGTCAGATTGGTGATACAAAGCTAGAACAGGTCGATAATTTCAAGTATTTAGGTTGTGTGTTCTCCCAGGACGGTAATATACTAAGTGAGATTGAATCAAGGTGTAGTAAAGCTAATGCAGTGAGCTCGCAGTTGCGATCAACAGTATTCTGTAAGAAGGAAGTGAGCTCGCAGACGAAACTATCTTTACATCGGTCTGTTTTCAGACCAACTTTGCTTTACGGGAGCGAAAGCTGGGTGGACTCAGGATATCTTATTCATAAGTTAGAAGTAACAGACATGAAAGTAGCCAGAATGATTGCTGGTACAAACAGGTGGGAACAATGGCAGGAGGGTACTCAGAATAAGGAGATAAAGGCTAATTTAGGAATGAACTCGATGGATGAAGCTGTACGCTTAAACCGGCTTCGGTGGTGGGGCCATGTGAGACGAATGGAGGAGAATAGGTTACCTAGTAGAATAATGGAGTCTGCTATGGAGGGTAAGAGAAGTAGAGGTAGACCAAGACGACGATGGTTAGACTCGGTTTCTAACGATTTAAAGATAAGAGGTATAGAAGTAAATGAGGCCGCAACACTAGTTGCAGATCGAAGATTGTGGCGACGTTTAGTAAATTCTCAGAGGCTTGCAGACTGAACGCTGAAAGGCATAACAGTCTATAATGAAAATGTATGTATGTGTGTATGTATGTATGTATGTATGTAATGTATGTTCTGTATTTTCTAATTTATTGAATATTTGAGATATGTTCATACCAATTTTCAGTTCATTTGGTCTCTCAAATTTCACGCGACTGAGTGATAAAGGAACAAACTCTTTCTCATTTAAACCTACTACACGAATTATTTCGCAAAACTTCGTAAATATACATATACATTTAACTTAGTTAAACATATCAAAATTCCCTGCGAAACTGTTCGTACAAAATTGGTCTGACTCGTTGGCTGTATGGTCAGCGTACTGACCTTCGGTTCAGAGGGTCCCGGATCCGATTTCCGTCCGGTTCGTGGATATAAATCTCTTCTGATTAATTCTTCTGGCTCGGGGACTGGGTATTTGTGACCGTCCTAACACTTTCCTCTTCATATTCACACAACGCACTACACTACCAACCACCAAGGAAACACGCAATAGTGATTACATCCCTCCATATAGGGCTGGCGGCAGGAAGGGCATCCGGCCGTAAAACAGCGCCAAATCTACATGTGCAACGCATTTCGCACCCCCGACGTGTGGGAAAAGCGGTAGGAAAACAGAAGAAGAATATTTGTGTAAAGTTACATGAAATTCAATCTGGTGATTTAGAAGTGATGTTTCGGAAGGAGGACAGACTGACATATTTGTGTATCGTCGTTGTGTGTGTGAAAACCTGTGTGAAATATTTCAGCTTAGAAATTTGGCTTGTAGGATTTTGTCACCTTAGTTTCTATATTGTTTAAATAATTCTCGCTCTGATGATATATGTGCTGCGGGTCAGTATATCTCCAACAATATTATCACATAGTGGTTTTCGCAGAGCCTCCGTGGCTCAGACGGCAGCAAGTCGGCCTCTCACCGCTGGGTTCCGTGGTTCAAAACCCGGTCTCTCCATGTGAAATTTGTGGTGGAAAAAGCGGAAGCACGGCATGTTTCCTCCGGGTACACCGGTTTTGCCTGTCATATTTCATTCCAGCAACACTCCCCAATGTCATTTCGTTTCATCTGTCAGTCATTAATCATTGCTCCAGAGGAGTGCGACAGGCTTCGGCAGACGGCACAGTTCCTATCCTCACTATAAGGTAGAGGATTAATTCATTCCATCCCTGACCCGGTCACTGACTGGAAAACAGGTTGTAGGTTTTCACTCAGTGTGTTTCGCAGGCGGAACGACTTCATACACAAATGTCTCATATTATCTGTCCTCGGTCACGTATCAGAGTTAATCACGTTCAAGTTGAATATTTTTTACGGCTCTTCTTGTGGCAATAAGAAACAAGTACTCCCCCCCCTCGAGCTCGTGCAATGAGAGGTGTGTGAGGCAGTCACCAGGCCTAGGTGAGCATCTCATTGTTTCCATTAATTTGTCGCACTTTTCCATCACTTTCGAAAATCCTTTCTTTTCTCTGTCTTCATTCTTAAGGGTAATACACCGTCCTTCGTGCAATTGAGTTTAATAATAATAATAATAATAATAATAATAATAATAATAATAATAATAATAATAATAATAATAATAATAATAATAATAATAATAAATCTACAACAAAAAGGTTTTTATCTTATGGGGCTAAATAGAGGCATCTTGACACCGTTGTTAAACCTGAGTGCCTTTATATAGCGGATACCTCGGATTTGATTGGAAAATGTAGACTTAAAGATATCCGGAAGAGTGAAAGAAAAGTGGTAAGGAACATTCTGGGTCCAAATCTAAATCTAGGCAGTAGCGGCGATTGGAAATTAAAAGTGCGGGGGAAAAATATACAGACAACAAACAGTGGGATATAGCGGACGAGGGTGGGGATGGGGAGTTATATACATCAACACTGAATAAACAAGCTATAAAATGGTAAGTTTCTTTTGTGCTCTCTGAGTGAATTTCGACTGAGAGGTATAGATTGAGAGTTAACCAATTTAAGCGTGGTAATAATAATAATAATAATATTTTCTAAGATTTTGATCCAGTACTACACAATAAAACTTTCACCACCGGGCGAGTTGGCCGTGCGCATAGAGGCGCGCGGCTGTGAGCTTGCATCCGGAAGATAGTACGTTCGAATCCCACTATCGGCAGGCCTGAAGATGGTTTTCCGTGGTTTCCCATTTTCACACCAGGCAAATGCTGGGGCTGTACCTTAATTAAGGCTACGGCCGCTTCCTTCCAACTCCTAGGCCTTTTCTATCCCATCGTCGCCATAAGACTTATCTATGTCGGTGCGACGTAAAGCCCCTATCAAAAAAAAAACTTTCACCAAGGAATAATACTAAGCATTTATTATAATTAAATAGAAGTATGGCGTGATTATACAATTGAAATCATTTGGTATTTGACTACACACTAAGAAACTATAACAGAAACTGAAGAGAATACCAGACTGACGAATGCGCGCGGAAGCGGATGAAACATACCTGTGTCCATGACCTTGGCAAAAAGTTTACGTTTTGTGCGAATGTCCACTAATCATTTTGTTAACAATTAAAGAAAGTAAAGGAAGGAATTAGCTGATAAGAAAACAGGAATTGTACAAATTGGTTTTTCAAATAATTCCTAGTTTCAGCCGGCTAAAATATTAATAAAAATTTAGTATGTTCTCCAAGAAGTGTGGGGGGGGGGAGGACTGCCCCCCTCGACCACCCTAATCGCCGCTACTGAAACTAGGGAGAGGAAACTCAAATGTAACAAAGAATTGTATCAAAGAACAGGAGTGGTTGAACTGATGATAAACAGAAGGACACTTGTTGAGGATGGACAATAATAGACTAACGAAGAGAATCTTTGAATTCTTCAGGAAGAGGAAGAGAGAGATGAAATGGTTTGGGGAAGTGAGGTTGGACTTGACGAAGATGGGGATTCCGGAAGGTTATATCAAGGACATAAATCAATTTAGACATCTCATCAGAACGTTCCGCGGTTTCCAGAAAACTGGGTAAACGCCAGTGAGATAAGTCAGGTCCTGTACAGAAGAGCAGAAGAAGGAAGTAGGAAACGGGATGAAAAGATACTGGCAGAGAGTAAAGGCAGAGAAGGCTAAAAATACTGCAAGGATTGTCAAAGGATGGCCGAAACGAAAATTTAAAAATCGTATGTGCTCAGCTACCATGTGCAGGCATTCTGATTTGACGCCATCTAGGCTTCCTGAATATCAATTTCGTTGGTTTACGTTTTACTTTACCAGACCTCAGAGTAAACAGAATCTTTCCTGGGCAGTCTGTGCCTGAGTTTTAAATAATTTTGTCAGGTAACCGATGAATGTGTCACCAGATTTTTTTTACTTCATGGCATCATACGACATAGTAAATCGAATGGACTTTGGTGCATCCCTCAGAAGCCAGACTATCTCTGCTGGGTTTGAACCTACGGCCTTGGGATAACGAGACAGACACTCTACCACTGATCCACAAAGGGATTTTATGTTACTAGAGGCTAATATAACAGCTTAGGCTTTCACAGCTGGCATCTCGATAGGTATAGAAGGAAACATTTTCTAGGCGTGTAGGCCGTGGGCAAATTGGGTTAAGAGCTGCCAACGTTTCACCGGACTGAGGCCACTACTGACCTTCGGGAGAGCGGACTTCATGAGAATAACGAACAGTTTCCCTTGAAACAATGGAAAATATTCACCCAATTCGAGGATAGCCTTAAAAAGTCGAGAAAATAATTTCTTCTATCAGGGCGGATCCAAAAGTGTCGGACAATATGTTTCGGAGATTTACTTGGCCATGATTTTTCTTTATACAATTGTCCTTACATCGCACCGACAGAGATAGGTCTTATGGCGACGATGGGATAAGAAAGGGCCAGGAATAAGAAGAAAGTGGCCGTGGCCTTAATAGAGGTACAGCCCCAGCATTTGCCCGAAGTGAAAATGGGAAATCACGGAAAACCTTCTTCAGGGCTGCCAACAGTGGGGTTTGAACCTAGAATCTCCCGAATGCAAGCTCACAGCTGTGCGCTCCTAACCTCACGGCCACTCGTTCGGTGCCATGATTAGCAAATGTTTCTTCATCTATTTATTTATATAAAATAAGAGTTTTGTTTGTATATTACCGGGCGAGTTGGCCGTGTGATTAGGAGTGCACAGCTCTGTGCTCGCATCCAGGAGATAGTGGGTTCGAACCCCACTGTCGGCAGCCCTAAAAATGGTTTGACGTGGTTTCCCATTTTCACACCAGACAAATGCTGGGGCTGTACCTTACTTAAGGCCCCGGCCGCTTCCTTCCCATTTCTAGGCCTTTCCTGTCCCATCGTCGCCATAAGACCTGTCTGTGTCGGTGCGACGTAAAGCAAATAGCAAAAAAAGGTGTCTGTACATTGCTCAGAATTTATAAATAATTGTATTTCTGCATCCGTCGTATCCACAGTAATAAGGAAATGCAGTTTTTAATTTTCCGTAATTTCTGGTCTGTCTGTCTGTCTGTCTGTCTGTCTGTCTGTCTGTCTGTCTGTCTGTCTGTCTGTCTGTCTGTCTGTCTGTCTGTCTGTCTGTCTGTCTGTCTGTCTGTCTGTCTGTCTGTCTGTCTGTACGCGTACGAGAAAACGGCTGAAGAGAATATATGAAAATCGGTATGTAAAGTCGGGGAATAAGTCTCTACAATCAAGGAAATAAATAATTTTATTCACGCTAAGTGAAATGCTAGTTTAGGAGAAGGCCTAAAATGTCATTCTGAAATATTTATGTTATTAGAGGTGCTATATATAAATACTCCTAAATTTACAATAATTTATGCCTTATACATTTTTATCGTTCATACGGCAGTGCGTCGGCCTATCACCGCTGGGTTCCGTGGTTCAAATCCCGGTAACTCCATGTGAGATTTGTGCTGGACAAAGTGGACGCGGGACAGGTTTTCTCCGGGTACTCCGGTTTTCCCTGTCGTCTTTTATTCTAGCACCACTCTCCACTATCCTTTCATTTCATCTGTCAGTCATTAATCATTGGCCCAGAGGAATGCGACAGGCTTCGGCAGCCGGCACAACTCCTATCCTCGCCGCAAGGTGGGGCTTCATTCATTCCAACCCTGACCCGGTCACTGACTGAAAAACAGGTCATAGGTTTTTATTTTCACAGTTTTACCGTGCCGGCTATGATAACAGAGATATTCATTAATTTGGATGTTTGTTGCTAAGTCCGTGTCAGCGCCAAGTCTCGAGAAAATGGCTAAACAGATTTTAATGAAAATCGGTATGCAAAGTCGGGGAATATGGAACTACAGTCTACGCTATAAATAATTTTATAAGAAGTCCTAGTATCACAGATTCGGAAGAAAACTAAATTTGATGGCCTACAATATAGGAATCTCATAAAATTGATCAACAAAATAATTACATTTGACCATCGTTTGTTGGGATGCGCTTTGTGTCTTATGTTGCCACTCATCTCCGATTGATGGGATTACTGCTGCGTACCGAGAACAGCCTGTCTCAGTATTGGCGGGAAGTATCTGGGGAGTTCGATCTCTCTCTTCTTTAGCATGCCATTCCTCTGGTTCGTAAATTTTCGGATTCTACTGGTACGTAACACACTGATTCATCATAATATTCCAACTATTCGATCCCTACTCTGAGGCACTGATTAGAATGAACAGTGTGCTCAATTAACGGAGTAATGACAGACGAGTGTTCGCGGCTGTCTGCTTCCTGGTCATTCCAGCTCTGGAACTTTGGACTGTTAGATCGGCAGCGTAGTACTGTTCGTTAAAAGTGAGAAAATGTGTGGTTTTCCATTTGATCGAGTATTTTATATTATAACATTGCTTTTAATTGCTACATTCCTACTGACGTCATTGTAATGATCTATGTTGGCTTCACGTGGGAAAATCGCAGAGGCAGTCTTTCTGAGAATTCCGTAGCGAAGTACGGGTACATCAGCTAGTGACTAAATAAGATACATGATAAACCTGGTGTATATTGTCTTAATTCACACGTACGAAAGTTAACACGGTTCACAAAAACGTTTCCATGAGAGAGAGACATGATGCGGTTGGAACTTATGACTGTGCAGAACACTTGCCTGAAGAATGCCAGTTCCTCGTGCATCCGAATCTACAGCAACACCTTAAGTCCCACCAGTGGTACACGTACCACCGATTGAGAAGTGCTGACAGTGCTCGTACTGACAGTGAATTCCATTTACCGGGCGAGTTGGCCGTGCGCGTAGAGGCGCGCGGCTGTGAGCTTGCATCCGGGAGATAGTAGGTTCGAATCCCACTATCGGCAGCCCTGAAGATGGTTTTCCGTGGTTTCCCATTTTCACACCAGGCAAATGCTGGGGCTGTACCTTAATTAAGGCTACGGCCGCTTCCTTCAAACTCCTAGGCCTTTCCTATGCCATCGTCGCCATAAGACCTATCTGTGTCGGTGCGACGTAAAGCCCCTAGCAAAAAAAAAGAATTCCATTTACTACTCTGCTGATACCGATGCAAGCGACGGTGACGGTGTCCTGTTGTTAATAGTAGAAAACCTAATGGTCGTCGACTCACAGATTTGCCTGCAATAGGCGAATCAGGCAGAAGAGCAACACTTTTCTAAACACGAACAATGCTGTATTTCTTAATCGACTGAATGTCTCATCATCCATTATAAACTTCTTCGTATGTGGCAGACTACACAAATGTTTTTGGAAAAGAATCAGAGCGACCTGAATGTGTGGTTTCAGAGTTACTCCCTGAAGTTAATGGCCGTTCGACTGTTTGATATTATATATTACTCAGTACTGGACAATTCCAGTAATTCATTGGTATATATAGTTCTGGTCAGAATGGGCATAAATAACTTAATTTCTAAGGGTGAGTCGACAGTTTATCCGTCGTCATGTCTGTTATCTCTATGCGCAGAAGTTTACTTAGATCTCTAGTCCAATCACTTTCTACCCTTTTCATAGCTGTGATTGGCTAATTATTAACTATAAATAATCTAGAGTGGTGATTTAAAATCATCTCCTTATGAAATATTTCAACACGTTTGGCTATAAAATTTATCTCAGCACAGTTTTTGCTTTACAATACGAAGCGAACTCTCTCACACGTACACACGCGCATTATTCGTTTGTGATTGTTTCATTTTTCTCTTCTCTGTGTGTGTGTTCTGACATGCACATTTATCTAAATTTCCTCCTCTTTCTATACCTGCTCTACTTCCTCTTTCACTGCCTGCAAACTGTGACAGTAAGATATATTACTGTATTTTTCCGTGGGAACCCTTATCAAAAGCTATTTCTGTTTCTGCTGCTCGATCTGGATGCAGTAAACACTTGCTGTGACGTCATATGCGGCAACGCCATCCGCTCGTTTTTTTGTATCTATCTCCTCTTTTCCTGACCCTTCTATGAAATCCACTTAGCCGTTTATCGACCTAGGGTGGATGAGAGAGAGATAAAGCCAAATCTTTCCGTTATGATGAGGTTCATTATATTTTTTCACGAAGAGGAGATGAGAAGGGTTGTTGATATGTCGGATATTGATTTGGAAATTTTTCATGAAAAGGCTTTATAATGAAGCCGTCGCAGAGTGAAGAATAACACTTTTCTGAATAGGAACTCTGTAGTGGGAAGTCATTAGGACTGGAGCAGCTGTTGAAGCATCTCAAGAAAGTAATCAGACGAGATGTTCCCGTGTAAAGATGGTCAGTTTCTCCCAAACTAAGGGGTAATTTAACGGGTATTTTTCCAAGAGAATGTTTTTACTGTTTGTAAGAGAATACGTAAGAGGCCATCTTACTTAGTATCCTAGAGCTCAGGTAATTCCCTGCCATTTAATGTTGGGAGACATCCCTGCTATATTATTACATAGTAGTCTCCATGGGGCATTAATCAAATGTCTTTTGGATCTCGTAAATATATTTCAACGATAAATACAGGATGTTTCAGACGTAAGTGCCGTACTCTTGAGGAATGATGGGTTTGGTCTAGGAGGTTTTGTTAGGCATAAGAACATGGCGTACCCAATGAGCCATGTTTATTACTATGATTTATTGAAGATGTACCACGTTACATCAGAAGGAGAATGTGGTTCCAACGAGATGGGCCACCTGCTCAGTTCAGTCAAGAATGAAAAGAGATTTCCTGCACGCTGGACTTATTACGAGGGGGCCGGTTCATTGGCCAGTACACTCACCCAGACTCGTGTCACTGGATATCATGGGGGTTACCACATTAACGAGTTTGTAGACCTCTTCGTGTGTTTATGAGGATATTTATGGGTTGTTGTAAGAATTTAAAAAGAGAGCTTTCAAGTCACTGGTAGGACCCCATTTACAGTACGATTCCGGTGTGTGTGACTCTTACCGGGATTGCTAGATTCGAGCATTGAATAAGAAAGGAAATCAGCTTTGACGCCACTTATACCTCCTATTACATCAGTTTCCCTGTAGAGCTAGTCTTTTTATTTTTTTCGGCACCACGTCTATAATATTCCTGCCTTAGTTAGTTTCACCACTTTCTGATTCAGCTGTCCTTCGCAAATAAGTTAACAGGGTAGCAGGTTAGGAATCCTTATTTGATAACATGCTGGGACTGTGGAGATAGTCTTACACAGCTAAAAAGGCATCTTGGAAAGGACTGTCTATCCAACTGATCAGCCCAAATGGAACGTTCTTTGCGAAACACAGCACACGCACACATCCTAATAACGCGAAGGCTTGTTTCTATCCTTGTGATATTTCCATCTGAGCCCTTTCATACTCTCATCACTATACTCTTTGTCTTGTTCTTATTAATTTTCATTCCATATTGCTCGCAGGTTGCATTCAGGTCTTCTAGCACAGTGTCATAGAACCCACTACCGACCTCTTTCGTATCAAAGTACTAGGGAAATTGCCTTGGATTCAGCAGCCATTGGATTACAATATGCGGGTCTAATAATCTCGTTGCATTTCCACTTAAAATCCTGAAACTCATCCTCCAGTCAAGTGAAAAACTCTAACCCTTTCTAACAACGGGATTTCTAACTAATTAAATCAAACTACAGGATGTTGGTGTGTGTGTTTCGCATGAAGTATAAGCCAATCATACAGAAAAGGTTACATGCTGTTACGAATATAGTACGATGTTCAAGCTGCACAGCAATGTCAGCTAGTCTAGTTAGAGTACGTGCCATTCTAATGAATTATCCCTAGCACTTTGATACGAAAGAGGTCGGTAGTGGATTCTATGTCACTTTGACGAATTCCTTTAGCGACCAATCTACTATGAGTTTCCCTTCCACTAGTGTGTAGGGTCATTAGGGCTTCAATTATCCTCTCTCTCTGTGTGTACAAAAGCAAAGTTACTAATGGGCTCAATACTTAATCGATTCCCTCAGTATCGTGTGCGAGTGTGATTAGGGTGCTAAATGATGCGACCACAGGTAGAGGGAGTCAAAACAAACCAATCAGTAATGATGAGTACAAAAAGCTACAGTTGACCACCTAACGACCATAAAGCAAAGGTCTCCACATCAGCATTAGGCTAAATCCAGTGTTTATATTCCAAAATTTAACAACCATTTCAGTATCTTAAGTCTACTTACATTATGTTATAAATCAGGTGCCATCAACTTAGTGTACTATCGTGTAGGCTGGAATTACTTCTCTGCACGGGCCTGTCCTGCAAGTGGCGTATGTGCAACAGGATAAAGTGGCGTCTTGCCAGGTAGTCAGTCATTCAGTAACGACTGTCTAACAAAAAATAGTGCTGAAGCTACATACATCAACTGAGCTTTCGTAATATAATATATTGCTAAGACAAGGCCTATGTATGTTCTCACCAGTGTAACGTCGTGAACATCTGCATGCGACCCTCCCCGGCCCATTTGGACCGGCCGCCGCTGCAATCACGGTATCCGGATCCTACGTTTTACTTCAGTGGACCGGCCCTCTGTGAGTGGGGGACGCAGACGAAGAATACACCCACGGTAACCCTTGTCTTTCGTAAGAGTCGACTAAAAAGAGCGACCAAGGGATGATGAAATTTGAATCATGAGACTACTTGTGATTAGTACCATTACATGAGGAACACCATGGGTCGAGGTCACTTGCGATTAGTACCAGTATGTGAGGAACACCATGGATCTACGTTACCTGGAAGTAGTGCCATTATGTGAGAAACACCATGGATCTACGTTACCTGCAAATAGTACCATTATGTGAGGAACACCGCGGACAGGTCTGGGCGTTACCTTTGGTTAGTACGTACCATCGTGTGTATACCACCGAGGAGTTGGGGGTGGGGAGCACTCGGCTGCGCGGACTAATGTCCATGCGAGTTACCTATGAGTAGTACCACTGTATGAAGAATACCACGGGTCCACGTTGCCTCTGGTAAGTACCACTGTGTGAGGAACACCAAGAGTTTGGCTGTTGCCCGTGATTAATACCACTATGTGAGGAACACCATGGATCTGCATTGCCTAAGAGTAGTACCAGTAGTAACGGTAGTAGTGTTGCCTGTGGGTGGTACCAAAATATTCCATACACCGTGGGTTTACGTTGCCTATGATTAGTACCACCAGGTGAGCGACACCAAGAGTATACGTGGCCTGTGATTAGTTCCACTATGTGAGTAACAACGCGGGAATACTGGTGCCCGTGATTAATCTGACTATGCGAGGAACACCATGGATCTGCGTTGCTTGCGAGTGGTGCCCCCTTTTCATAACAAGCATCATCTCAGAAGAGAAGGCATTGTGATTAGGATCTACTGATAGTTTGGGATTCATGGTAGTTTTTACCTCATCATTAATTTTATATTTTAGTCAGTGGATATATTTTAAAGTTTTAATTATCGTTTCATTTCGTTGTATATTGTAACATTAGGGGCAATGATTTTGCTATTAGGCACCTTTGAACAAGAATCATCATCATCATCATCATCATCATCATCATCACTTAAGTGGAGAATAATGTAAGATTTGTTTATGTTGGGACAGGAATCATGATACTTAATTATTATTAATGTGTTTTAGAACGAAAGTGCTGTTTTGTTTTAAAGTAATTTTGAAAATTGTAAACAAAGATTTTTTATGTGACATAACAGGTTTTAAATCGATGCTAGTAGTTTGCTTCATAGTATTCTGGTGTTTAATGCATGTCTAATATTGCACGAAATCACCTGGTGTAGTGACTACGCGTGTTAACGCGCTGCTGCTATGGAGCCAATCTCTGCATTCGGGAGACGAGTGGGTCTGAACCCCACTGTCGACTGTCCTGAGAATTGTTTTCTGTGGTTCCCCATTTTAACTTTCAGGTAAACGACGGGACAGTTCTGATTCATAGGCCACAGCCGATTACTTCCAAAGCATTATGCAATTTTATTCACCCTCATTTCATTTCCATTAGCTCCTCAACTGAGGTTGGCTTCGGGCAGAGCAAGCGCCTGTGAAACTATACCATAAATTTCATCTCACCTCATCCCCTAATAAGTATCAGGAATAACAATGTAATGAATGAAAAATAAAGTTCCTAGAAGGTAACATAATTTCATTTCATCAATTGCTAATGTTAGAAATATTTAAGCTTTTGAGGGATTTTCAATCGTGAAATTAGCAACGTTTCGCCCCAGTAGGCCTATAGCAATCATCAGTCTTCACCTTTCCAAGACGCTGGTGGCTAGTGCGGCGTTTGATTTTTAATTTCGTGTGGCTATTTCTAGCCGAGTGCAGCCCTTGTAAGGCAGACCCTCCAATGAGGATGGGCGGCATCTGCCATGTGTAGGTAACTGCGTGTTATTATGGTGGAGGGTAGTGTTATGTGTGGTGTGTGAGTTGCAGGGATGTTGGGGACAGCACAAACAACCAGCCCCCAGGCCATTGGAATTAACCAATGAAGGTTAAAATCCCCGACCAGGCCGAGAATCGAACCCGGGACCCTCTGAACCGAAGGCTAATACGCTGACCATTCAGCCAACGAGTCGGACAAGTGCGGCGTTGAGACACTTGGAAAGGTGCAGTAATCCAGCTGATGAGCCCACTGCTACACTGGGGCGAAACGTTGGAAATTTCACGATTGAAAAGTCCTAAAAAGCGGAAATGTTTTAATAATAAATGAAATCATTAGTAATGCTTTTTTGTGTCAGAGGCTATACAAACCAAAAATTCATTCTTCGCGTTGATCTCTATGTAACATAGAAAAGTAACCTTTCTTTCAACAGGATACTATTGTATTTACATGCAGATAAATCATAATAGAAATGAATAAACTGCCTTTATTCTTAACTCATAATTTTTGTCCCAGTAAAACAGCCTAATTCTGTATCAGTCAACCCGCCACTATGTACTGCGCCGAATGAAATGAACTTTTCTGTACCCTCATTCACAAAACAACATGGAGCACAAACCAAAACTGTCGGCCACATGACGATGCTTGTTATAATACATATGCTGACGTTGTCTCCATATTCATCCTTCATTTTCTGAAATACCCTGTGTGGACTTTACTCCTAGTTTCAAGAATAAATACAATATTACTTCCAGGAGCTCCGATACTGTCATTATGACCTTCAGTATTATCAGTTTTTGATTTCTGCAACCATAGTTTATATGCATAATTTGTTCACACATGATGTAGTTACGTCTATGATATTTCTGCCGTGATGGTCACTTATGTGGACACAATCATATTTTCACATTCAGATATAAATGAAACTATTTTTCTCATCTACCTCAACAAGTTCTAGGACCTCGCCATTATCCACAGAAAGAACACACTATGAACTCAGAAATTTGCCAGTTTTCGTTTCAAAATAACCCACAAAATATATTTCGTCGTTGCCGGGACAAAACCTCCTATGTGATAATATCCTTGGAGATATACTGACCCGCAACACATACATTATGAAGAGCGAGAAAGCCCTGACAATATTCACACAATATTGCACCTTAGATCACAGAACCTTACCGGCCAAAGTTCTAAGCTAAAACGTTTCATATATTTATTTATTTATTTATTCCTGACTTACATTTGTGGCGAAGTTAGGGCTCACGGCCCTCTCTTACACTTAACCACTATAAACAGAATTTAAAAATGTAAACATAAAAGTAAGACATAGAAATTCTAAAAAGAAATAATGCTACAAACAGATAATTCTAAGACTACCGGTAAGTTAGGCCTACATATCAGTACAGCAATTAATGTGATAATTACTAATAATAATAATCATAACAATATTAATAATAATAACAATATTAATAATAATAATAATAATAATAATAGTAAATGAAGAAAACCCATTCACACAACATACACACAATGACTCACACAACTCAGTTTTATGTTACCAGGAAAAACTTTCTGCAGGCAGATTTGAATTTATGAGAGGAAGTAAGGTGCCGAATGTCCATTGGGAGTGTATTCCAGAGTCTCGATGCGGTAACTAAAAAGGATTGATTGTAGGAATTGGTTCGACTTAGTGGAATTTCAAGTAAGGAACCAGAACGGGTACTAATTTCATGGAATGAGGAAAGGAAACGAAAATTAGAAGAGAGGTAAGTAGGAGTGTTCGTCGAGAGCACTTGGTAAACAAGTGTCATTAGGTGATAATTCCTTCGTTCATTTATGCGTAGCCATTCCAATGTTTTGAAATATGGTGTAACATGAGTGTCATGTCGCAGTTGGAAGGCATATCGTATGCATGAGTTTTGTGCTCGCTGAAGTCTCAAAGCTTGTTCAGCATTTAGATTGACTAGTACTGTATCACAGTAGTCTAAAATTGGGAATAGTAGTGCTTGGATTAATTTTAATTTAAGTTTATGAGGAAAAGAATTCTTGTGACGTTTCAGGGGATATAGGGCTGCATGAACCTTTCTACATACATTTGTTACGTGTTCATTCCAGGTCAGATTCTCATTGATGGAGATTCCAAGATTAGTTACATTTTTAAGGTACGGTACAGCAATGTCATTGATTATGATTGGAGGAGGATTGATATTGCTTATTACATGTAATAATTTAGAGTTTCCTATGATAATACTTTGTGTTTTACGAGGATTTAGGAGTAAGTGGTTGTTTTTAGCATAGGCGGTAAGCCTTTCAATATCCGAATTAATGTGCTGAACTGTTTCATGTAAATTGTTTGTAGTGGTGTGTTTGTATATCTGCATATCATCAGCATATAAGTGGTAGTTGCAATACTGAAGTGTGGAAGATATGTCATTAATATGCAAGACGAACAGTAAGGGCCCTAGAACAGACCCTTGAGGGACACCGGATGATTTTACAGCCCATTGGGATCTTTGATTGTTTACCACTACGCACTGGCGACGATTTGTAAGGTACGACTTAAAAAAATTAAGGGCTATCGGGCCGATATGCAGAGAGCGTAGCTTGGATAATAGTATGTCTATATTTACCGTGTCGAACGCACTACTAAAGTCAAGGAGTGTCAGTATCGTCACCTGCCGTTTGTCCATTGCTAGTCTTATGTCATCTGTTACCCGAAGAAGTGCAGTCGTAGTACTGTGTCCCTTTCTGAAGCCAGATTGCAATGGGTCAAAAAGAGAATGCCTGGTTAAGAATTCTACTAGCTGCTCGTGTACAACTCGTTCAAGAACTTTCGAGAGAGGGGGAAGAATCGAAATAGGCCGGTAATCAGATGGCGCATTTGCTGTGGTACCGGTATGCTTTAATATTGGGGTTACTAGAGCATCCTTTCATGCAGTTGGAAACGTCCCGGTGGTGAGACAATGGTTTACAATGTGGGTAATAATTGGTAGGACCGCGCCAATAATGTTTTTTATAAAGCCTATTGGGATGTTATCTGCTCCTTTAGCTTGTGACTTAACTGAATTTAAAATACGCTTTACATCATTTACACTGACAGAGTGAAAAGAGAAATTATTTTCATTTTCTGTAAAGTCACTGATTATTTTATTTAGATTGATATGATTTTGAGGTTGAGATTCCTTTATTGGGTTAGTTACGAAGTGAGAGTTAAGTGTATCGAGAGATATGGTTGGAATATGTGGCTCTTTGCATTTTCCAACACCCATAGCTCGAAGTTCATTCCAGGTTTCACGTGCATTTAAATTCCGTGTTACATTTTTAATGTGATTAAATTTGCTATTGCGAATTAATTGCTTTGTTCTGTTACGTAAAAGACGATATTGTTCGAAATCTAATTCATTATTTGTTTCCTTGTATCGGCGGAACATTGCGTCACGGCGAGCCATTGTTGCTTTTATATCGTTTGTTAACCAAGGTGCAGGCGAGCGAGTGACTCTAGCTTGCCTAACTGGAGCATGTTTGTCATATAGTCCTATGAGTAGAGAGTTAAATCTTCTCACTTTCATGTCTGTATCCTGCACCTGCTTTATATCTTCCCAAGGTAAACTGTACGCATCATTTTGGAGTTGTTGTAGATCGATATTTTTTAGATCCCTATAACTAATGTATTTAGCTCTGTATTTTGGTACACGTAGAGAGTAGCACAGGTAAATTAAGTCATGAGTTGATATGCCAGGTACAGGAAATTGACCGTACTTCAGAACTTTATGCGGGTTATTTGTAACTAGGAGGTCAATTCCAGTATGGCTTGTGTATTTAAGTGTATGAACATGATTCGTTGCATCAAGCGGTAAGATCGTCATGTCGACGGAGGTAAGTAGGTTGCTGATTCGTTCTGATTTGCCAGTCGGGGCTAAGATATTTGAGTTAAAGTCACCAAGAAGTAGTATATGCTCGTAGGTTGGTACTAGTTTGAGAAGGTCAGATTCAAGGTCAGAGATATTAGTAACATTCGGTGGTTTATAGACAACTCCTACCAATACTTTTTGACGGTTAATTATGGTCTCAGCAAACATATATTCTGTATGTGGAGTGATGCCAGATGATGATCTGATAATTATTCTACATTTAATATCATCTCTACAATAAACTGCTACACCTCCACCACGTCTGGCAGTGCGATCATGCCGATAGAGAGTATATCCTTCTAGATTTACAAGGTTAGAGCTAATTTTATCGGATAACCAGGTTTCAGTAATACACATAATATGCATGTTACAGGTTGATATTATCGAACGAACTTCATCTATGTGACTGAGGAGTGAGAGATAATTGATATGGCAACACTGTAGACTTCGCGAGAACTGAGACAGAGATTGTTTCAATAACAGTTCAGTAGGCTGAGGGTTGGGGACAGTTGGTGAAGGTACACGAGGGTTATTTTCGTCTTGGAATACACTCGGATCAATGACACTCAGGAATGCCTCATCTACCGTAACAGTAGTTTTAAGGACACCAGCTGCTGACATGTTTAAAGAGTAGGTGACTCATTCCTGGAACAAACACTGATAGCACACACACACTGACAGACACACGCAGATAATTAAATTCACATAGCATATGTTTGAACATTTCAATAGAAAAATAAGTAATAATAATAATTAAATAAGGATACTAATAAAATTACACTAATATACAGTTGAAGAGTTAGTCTAGAGTAGCATTTAGCTAAGGTGCTGTGCTCCAGGCTTTAAGTGCACCTGCCGGCGAGAATTTCAGAAATAAGTAGAAGAGAAAGAGTTTGTACGTGTGGGTAGAACTGGTGAATGCTATACGACTATTTTACGAATTTGTGTCAAATGAAGAAATAGTTGAGGAACTAGAAAGCTATTTCACAGTAGAATCTACATACACATGGTGAGATACTACACTATGGTATTGCTCATTTATTTGAGAGCGTTCAGTTCATCCATTGTTGTTATGTTGTGTCTGGTTTCCCCTCTTTTTACAACAATGCGTCCCTGTATGGTCCAGACATTTTTCACTCCAAATTTATCTACAGCCGCCTTTAATATGAGAGTGCGAGCCGCAGTCAGGTCCTCCCTGATAGTGATTCCAGTGCCTGCTAACCTGCGCTTGTTACGGAAGACTTCCTCCCTTTTCCTATAGCTTACGAATTTCACTATTATAGGGCGTTTCACTCCCAGCCCCGGCCTGCCAACTCGGTGAGACCTATCAATATCCTGCACGGCAATGTCAAGGCCAAGTTTATCTTTAAACAACCTGACTGAAAGTTCGTCCGTATTCTCATTAGGTGATTCGGGAATTCCGAACACACGCACACTTCCTCTACGTTGGTATTGCTCCAAAGCATCAGTACTCCTTTTGAGTTCATCCTGCACTGCTTTCAGTTCAATTTCCCTATTTTTAATATCAATTTTAAGTTCATTGATAATCTCAGTGTTGAAGTCCAGGGTGGCCTTAAGTTGTTCAGCCACGGCCTTTGTGACACTTTCAGTTATTGCCTCAGCGATAGCCGAGAGAATGTCTTTCGACTGTAGGGCTTCTCTTACCTGCTGAACAATGCTGTCCGCTAGGGTCGCCTCACTTCCGCTGCCGGCTACAGGTCCCGTCTGGGTCCTGGTTCCCCGGCTGGCCGCATTCCTCTTGTCTCTTCCCATACTTAAATTTTGTTTATATTTGCAAAAATCAACTGTACAGCACAGAATGATGATGTGAAGTAAGCAATACACACTTTTTAAAGTTGAAATTCACTATTTTCGTAACGAATTACGCCTTTACTACACCTGCTAATGATCGAAAACTGGGAGCACACACACACAGCACTAACAGCGTTCCGCATATAGGAGGTTTTATCCCGGCAGTGACGATATATTGGTCTTGGCACAGAATACGTCTATAGTTTCGTAACCATACTTGGGCCAACGACCATTAGAAAAAAATTAATGTGTTAAAATCGAAGGAGGCTTCTAAATTCGACATGCTGGCGGCTAACAGTACAAGTAGCACCTTATTCCGGCGTGGGAGCACGTCGTACAAAGTTTTGCTTCATTTGCCAAAGTGATCTCTACGTACGGCAAAAAAAATCAAATATTGAACATCCTTGATGAGAAAATGTGCAAGAACTTCCTTTTTCTCACAAAATATCATGACATGTGGACAATGGAAGGTGTTAATAATAGGAATGATCTTCAGTGGGGTAAGCACATTAACGAGGTTGTAAATAAAGGGTACAGATCTTTGCACATGATTATGCGGGAATTTACTAATTATATTAGGAATGTAAAGGAGAGGGCGTATAAGTCTCTGGTAAGACCCCAGGTATAGCATCGTTCCAGTGTGTGGGACACACACCAGAATTACTTGATACGAGAACTAAAATGATCGAGAGAAGAGCAGCACAATTTGTTCTAATGATTTCCGACGAAAGAGTAATGTTTCGAAAATGTTGCAAACTTTGGGCTGAGGAGACTCGGGAGTAAGGACAGGAGCTGCTCGACTAAGTCGTATGTTCCGAGTTGCCAGCTTTATAAATGTAGGAAATATCATAATATGGAAATAAAGTTGGAATTGAAGAGGATAAATCGGGTAAACGTTCATTTATAGGACGAGGAATAAAGGCATGGAATAATTTGTCAAGGTAAATGTTCGATAAATTTCCAAGTTCTTTTAAAACATCGAAGTAAAGGCTAGGTAATCAATTGATAGGGTATTTACCGCCTGGAAGGCAGTTCTAAGTGCAGATCATTAATCATTGATTTAATTTGATTCAAAATGATCGAAAAATATTCGAAAATACAGAGCGACTTGTTGGGAATTTCATAAAGCCCAAAATCACCAATGCTAAGCTTCAAAAGGCTTATCGGGAGCGTCTCAAAAATAAGGTGGCCTACAGTCGTGATACGAGTTCAGTGCTACTGGAGACCCATCTGAGCACATAATGGAGATGGCATGCTGAATAGCAGCTTTATTTTGACCACACCTATCGCGAGCTACGTATTCGACGTCAATACTTGCAGCTGTGACCCCAACCCTTATTTCTTTTCTTACCTTGTTGGACCTAAATGCTCAAGAATAATCCTTAACCCGTGCCTAATTATATTTTGGTATGTAAATTCTTCGTCCTTTCCATACAAAATGCAGTTTCTACCAGGATTGTAAGGTCATTTTCACGTCTCTGTTGTCCCCAGTTTAAAAAAAGAGATAGAAAACAAGGAGTTACAGAATATTAATAGCCGGCAAGGTCAAGGTTATAAAAATATTGAGAAAACATCACATAAAATTGTTAGCAAATTAGAATTACGTTTATATCCAGATATTAAAATGTATTTCTCCTCATTGTGTCTACATTGTGTATGAAGAATATATGCTAGTATACCTGTTTCTTTTTATCATCTGCACACAACACTGCCAATCACCGCAGAAACATGCAGTCGTGGACACATCTGTCCATAGAGCGTTGCTGGCAGGATGGACACCCTGTCGTAGAACTAAGCTAAGGGCTTGGGAAAAAGATCTGTCGACAATAAGTCCTTCGCTCAAATCGTGAGGTGTCATAAAGACGTTGAAAATACAGTATATACCTGTCCAACTTTGCTAATAGTGCCATGCTACCATCTGGTTCACATCTGGAATATTAGCTAACGGTGGAAAACCTACTCCACAAGAGAAGAATGGAAATTCACCTCTACGAGGTACGAAAACCATGTAACAAAATGATGATAAGAGTTATATTTCACAAATTTGTTGTCTTCGGAAATCAAAAAATGATTAAAGCAGTTTTTCTGAAGCTAACTCTCTGTGTATCGAAATTCTCGCTGTCGAAGTTAACCTATGAACTATCCAGGGAACCAATGCTGCAGGAAGATCTGTGCCTGAAGTTGCCACTACCACATACCCAAGGGTACGAGAAATGTACCTCGAACACCAGCAGAAGATAGGTGATGATGATGATGATGCTTGTTGTTTAACCCTAGAACACTAACCCTATTTCGCCACACATTATTACCAACCCTTCGTAAATTTGACTACTCCAATTTGTAATTGTTATATTTTCTACGTAACAGCATATACTTGGCAAAATTTTGATTATATGGAGTTCCTATAATGTCGTAAACATAACATGAATCAAAATAGGTAGATATTAAATAATTTTATGCGATTATTTATTAAATATAGAAAACTTGACACACACAAAACATTAAATGAACACGTTTTATAAGAAATGAATTGTATAACACAACATATTCAAATAAACCCTTAAAATTATGAATGTGGGTTATTTACATCGCAAAGAAACCAAAACTACCAAGAAAATAAATAAAATAAGTATACATGTAAAAAAAAAAGGCATGAAGACACATTATACTTTTAAGTTCACACTATCACTAACCGTTCGTCAATATGACGACACCCACCCAATTATTACAAGAATGAGCAAAGATGTCAACAATCGCACTTGCCACAGTCAATAACTGCTTGAAAAAATCAGCTACACAAAATGGCGGCAGGCACGCATGCGCGGAAGGCAATAAACTATACCGTTCTGCTACCTACCGTCGTAAAATTTACGAAGGGTTAGTGTTCTAGGGTTAAAAGGGCCTAACATCGAAGGTCATCGGCACCGCGGAAGATCGGAGACATTTGGCTGAGTTTCTATAGTACAGACGTTATGACCAGGAGAAACTTATGACCAGGAGAAACTAAGAGGAGGCAAACTTTCAAGTGAGACATCCTCATCAGGTTTTAGTGTGAGAGTTCCATCCCAGGGTATATCGTAACGATCCACGATTCATCGGAGGACTAGGTGTGCTCTTCATGTAACGAGATCTGCATGCTATCGAGTACACAAAACTACCTGCGCCGCTAACAAGATTCTGTAGTGATGGGAGACAAACAATGTGAAACAACCGACGGAAACAGTGTACACAATCTACGTATACTCTGTGTATGTTTACTCTATTCTATTTCTTGATTACGATTTCCGTATCTGGCCATTGGCTGCTGTAAATATATCATTCATTTACATTTAGGATTGTTTGTTCCTGAAAGCCCACAGGCACCAACAAAGAGTGAGTCTGAAAACCTTGACATTTCACTTAACAGTTGCAAAACGCATGTTAACAGAGGAAGGTATTGCATCCGAAATTTTTGCTTACATTCCAGGCAATTACCGGTGGCTATAAGATAAGGGTCTTGTTATGATGTGTATTGATAACCCAAAAGGATATGAATTTCTGAAAATAATAATAAAATGTTTTATTGGAGGAAGAACGCCTCAAATATAAGTGTCTTATGGAGAAAATTACTGAAAGATGTACTGGCTATCTTGTAGCTTTGGCAGCACAGATTCATGTAACAAATCTGGATAGTAATCTTTAACACTGCTCATTCCACGTCACTATTACATTCGTTTGGCAGCTTCCTTCCCAAAATCTAGCCCTCTTATCCCTTGTGTCACCGAAAAATTTCCATGTGCTAGTGCGACGTTACACCGATAGCAAAAAGAAAGCCAACAACTTTAATATAGAGAAACGCTTCAAATTCTAATATTTCAGGATAAAATTGAAACAATTTTGTGAGAAACTCATTCGTCAGAATTTAACTCCCTGTAAATCTGTAGAATTCCAAAGAAGTATAGGGTCTGTAGATCACAATGAACATTGAAATAAATGAGACCGAACACAAATGAGGAATATTTTAAAAGTAATGTGTGACATTTGTAGCCTAGTCCCTGCTTAAATTGGAACAACAAGTCACTGTTTTTATTTTCTCGGTAACTTATCTTTGACGTCGTAATGTTGTGTTAAGTGGCTGATCGAATGATCAATAGGAATTTTTATTTAAGAATTGGCTTTATGTCGCACCGACACAAATAGGTCTCATGATGACGTTGAGATAGGGAAGGCCTAGGAGTTGAAAGGAAGTGGCCTTGGCCTTAATTGAGGTACAGCCCCAGGATTTGCCAGGTGTGAAAATGGGAAACCACGGAAAAACATCTTAGGGGCTGCCAACAATAGAACTCGAAACCTCTATCTCTCGGGTGCAATATCATAGTTGTGCGCCCCTAATCGCACAGCCAACTCGCCCGATGATCAATAGGTTTAAAACGCAAATTTTTAGTGGCACTACAGTACCGGTCAAAAGTTTACGACCACATAAACAAATCATTTAGAATCTAAAACTGCGCCACTTGAATTCTGTAATTTGTTTTCTGGAATTTTACACTTAATAGGATATAAATGCCGCCTGATTTCCTTGAGTTAGGTCTAGTATTGTAGAAATTGCGTAATTTTAACTCTTGAAAAGTCGTACCGAAAAATCATAATTTTTGCAAATATAATGTAGGTTACAATATACTCTAATTGGTTGCTAGTATTGCAGCAAGATTTTTCTGTAGACTTAGCTATAGGTCGGACTCTTCTAATGCAAATAAAAAAATCAGAAAAAATGTGTCGCCGGTTTCTTTGCATTTTTATGTTTTAAAAGCAGCGCCAAGATGGTAGATTTATCTTTTTTTTAGTCATGTATGGCCCAAGGATTCAGGGCGTACCGTCGGCGTTAGACTTATCAGATTCATTTTGCACTCTGCATATGGCGTCTAAGAACACATTTCTGACGCCGATAGCACACCCTGAGACCTATGACAAGAACAAAGAAAAATCGACGAACTCGTGGTTGCTTTTATAAAGAAACACGCAAAAAACCGTGCCGCATCTTTCAGAATTTGCATATTTGTACTAAAATGACCGCAATCTACTTCTAAGTCTACAAAAATATTCTTCGTGATAACACTTGCAATGAATTAGAGCATACTGCACATTATATTTCCGAAAATGTTCATGTTTTGGTATGACATTCCAGCAGTTAAAAATGAGTAACTTCTACTATACTTGATCTGACTCAGTGATATCCAGCGACACATATCCTACTAGATGTATTGGCTCAGGAAATAGAGGTTTAGAGGCACACTTTCAGGTTCTAGATAACAGTTTCCTTAGGTGGTCCTAAAATTTGACATGTACTGTAAATCTCCGGAAGAAGGACTGAAACTCCTCTAATGTACACCAGTTTTCCCGGAAATCATCACTCAATTTGCGTGACAGTAGTATAATAGGCGGGTTCTGCGGCCACCTCCACCTCAGGCTCCCAGAGGCCACCTCCACCTCCACCTCAGCCAGAGGCCTCCCAGATGCCTCCTCCACCTCCACCTCAGCCAGAGGCCTCCCAGAGGTCTCCTCCACCTCCCGCGGGAAATTTGAATTTGTAAACAAAGCCACGTGCTTTTTGACAGCTCTCATCAACAACAACGCATCGCAAACCTCAGTACTACCATCTTGACGGGCCTAAACCTTAGTGGTACCAACTTAACCTAACTAGCATGAGGTAAACAAAGCCACGTGTTTTTTTGACAGCCACGTGCTTTTTGACAGATTTGTAAACAAAGCCGCGTGCTTTTTGACAGCTCTCATCAACAACAACGCATCGCAAACCTCAGTACTACCATCTTGACGGGCCTAAACCTTAGTGGTACCAACTTAACCTAACTAGCATGAGGTAAACAAAGCCACGTGTTTTTTTGACAGCCACGTGCTTTTCGACAGATTTGTAAACAAAGCCACGTGCTTTTTGACAGCTGTCATCGACAACAACGCATCGCTAACCCCAGTACTGCCATCTTGACGGGCCTAAACCTCAGTAGTACCAACTTAACCTAACTAGCGCGAGATAAACAAAGCCACGTGCTTTTTGACAGCCACGTGCTTTTTTGACAGCTGTCATCCGCCATCTTTAAACTACAGAGCACCGTGCTGCCCTCTTTCGTCACCTGTCATCGGCAGTGCTGCCATCTTGACGGGCCTAAACCTTAGTGCTACCAACTTAACCTCACTAGCTCGAGATAAACAAATCCACGTGCTTTTTGACAGCTACGTGCTTTTTTGATAGCTGTCATCCGCCATCTTTAATCTATAGAGCACAGTGCTGCCCTCTTTAGCTACTTACCTTTGAAATGTGGTGGCGGATAATTTGAAAAATGCTTTTCGACAAGCAGCCATCTTTAATCCAGAGAGAACAGTGCTGCCCTCTATGTGGTGGCGGCAAATTGAAAAATTCCACATGCTCTTGTTTGAAAACAAACTCACGTGCTTTTTTGACAGCTGTCATCTGCCATCTTTAATCTATAGAGCACAGTGCTGCCCTCTTTAGTTTGAAATGTGGTGGTGGTAAATTCCACGTGCTCTTGTTTGGAAACAAAGCCACGTGCAGCTGTCATCCGCCATCTTTAATCAACAGAGCACTGTGCTACTATCATGCGGGCAATTTCATCACCTGTCATCCGCCATCTTTAATCCACAGAACACCGTGCTGCCCTCTTTATGGCTACTACCTTAAGCACGTAGTAGCGGACAATTTGAAAAGTTCTGTTAGCTATCATCCGCCATCTTTAATCAAGAGAGCACCGTGCTGCCATCTTTAGCTAGATACCTTTGAAATCTGGTGGCAGCAAATTGAAAAATTCCACGTGCTCTTGTTTGGAAACAAACTCACGTGCTTTTTCGACAGCTACCATCCGCCATCTTTAATCAACAGAGCATAGTGCTGCCCTCTTTAGTTTGAAATGTGATGGCGGCAAATTCCACGTGCTCTTGTTTGGTAAACATAGCCATGTGCTTTTTTGACAGCTGTCATCCGCCATCTTTAATACAGAGAGCACCGTGCTGCCCTCTTTATCGTAGTAGATGTAAATTCGTCACCTGTCATCCGCGGTGCTGCCATCTTTAGCTAGATACCTTTGAAAAGTGGTGGCGGATAATTTAAAAAGAAAAATTCTACAGCAGCCCTCTCTCGACGCTAATTGCATAAGATGGTGGCTATACATGACTCCTTAAGGGTGCTTACGCAAGATGGCTGCTATACACAGGTTCTTATGAGACGCCCTTGGGATGCTTGCGCAAGATGACAGTTATACATGGCTCCTTATGAGATACCCTAGGGATGCTTGCGCAAGATAGCGGCTGATCTTATGGGACGGCTTAAGGGTCCTTGGACAAGATGGCTTGAGACGCCCTAAGGATGCTTGCGCAAGATGGCGGACACAAGATGGCAGCTATACATAACTCCTTATGAGACGCTTTAAGGGTGCTTGCGCAAGATAGTTGCTACTCTTATGAAGAATGCTAGCTTAGAGGCTAACGTGTCGTGATAGTTCGATTCATTAAATTTAGGGCTTAAATGCAAAATGTTAAATATATCGAAAACGGTGCACCGTAGAGCAAAACGGACAAAATTTTTCTGCCTAATACCTAGGTTCGCAGTATGAGGAACAAGAAAATCATAGTCTAATGATGGGATCAACGGTTCGGTTCCTACTTAGGCCCTTTGGCATTTGCTCTGTTTTAGCTTGTATTGAAGCGAGTCTTCGTAACATGATCAGGTCTAGCTATGGTAGAGAGTATAACGTACCGTGCAGGTTCGATTCATTAAATTTGGAGGCTTAAATGCAAAATGTTAAATATCTCGAAAACGATGCATCGTAGAGCAAAACGGACAAAATTTTTCCGCCTAATACGTAGGTTCGTAGTATCAGGAACAAGAAAAAGCATAGTCTAATGATGAGATCAACGGTTCGATTCCTACTTAAGCCCTTTGGCATTCGCAGCTATCTATTTCTACAAGATGGTGGCTGCTCTTATGAGAAACAAGATGCCTTGAGACGTCCTAGGGATGCTTACGCAAGATGGCAGACACAAAATGGTGACTATACATAGCTCCTTATGAGACGGCCTAGGGGTGCTCGCACAAGATGGCGGCTACTCTTATGAAGAAAGCTAGCTTAGAGGCTACTGCGCAAGATAACAGCTGCTGTTATGCATGTGGTGGAGGGCAATTTGAAATTCTATGTGCTTAATCAACAGAGCACCCTGCTGCCCTCTTTAGCTGAAATGTGGTGGTGGATAATTTGAAAAATTCTTTTGACAGCTATCATCTTTAAAAACAATGGCGACTATACATAGGCTGTTAAGGTCTTATCATTCTCCTCCTCCTCCTCCTCCTCCTCCTCTCCCCCTCCTCCTTCTCTACCTCCTCCTCCGCCTCTTATGTCAAGGCATAGCTTTATATCGAACAAGTTTAAACCTGCATCGCGAAGGCAAGCGTGTGCAGCGATAACATTATTGTGCATGTTTAGACTTTCGAAACATAAGAAGAGTAGAATCAAACGCTGTACTCGATACGACATGTGATCAGAACATTGATTGATGCGTTCAGAAAAACAAAATAAGTGATCAAGACTAGAATCGAACAATGTACTCAATACATCATGTGTTTAGAATATGTCAGGGGATACGCTTGTTCTAAGAAGATCAGATTGAAACATAACAAGACTAGAATAGAACACTGTAATCGATGTTGTTAACTTCAACATGTGATCAGAACATTGATTGATGTGTTCAGAACACAAAATAAGTGATCATGACTAGAATCGAACACTGTACTCGATACAACATGTGATCAGAACATTGATCGATGTGTTCAGAACACGAAATAAGTGATCAAGACTAGAATCGAACACTGTACTCAATACAACATGTGTTTAGAACATGTTAGGGGGTACCCTTGTTCTAAGAAGATCAGAATGAAACATAACAAGACTAGAATCGAACACTGTAATCGATGTTGTTAATCTCAACATATGATCAGAACATTGTTTGATGTGTTCAGAGCAAAAGTACAATTTTGATGATTTGCTTAGTGTAAAATCAAAAACTATGGAAACACACTGTGCACATATCGCGTAGCTAACTCGCTCAGTAAGCAATATTGCAAAACTACAACTTCAATGATTTGCATAGTGTAAAAATCAAAAACACACTGTACCCATACTGCGCAGCTAACTCGCTCGGTAAACGATATAGCCAAAGTATAACTTCAAATTATTTACTTTCCATCATTCGTCTTGTGTGTAAAAATCAGTCGAACAAGTTATCGCATAAACATGGCTGAAAAAAATCGTGATAGGGTATGGAACCCAGGGGTTACATCTTATCAGAAGGGCAAAAAGGATGAAAGGACTCTTCCTCCTCCTTACCGCACATTCCTTGAAGGGCTAATTGGCTGAAGGGCTAATGGGCTAAAGGGCTAAAGGGCTAATGGGCTAAAGGGCTAATGGGCTAAAGGGCTAATGGGCTAAAGGGCTAAAGGAGCAACAACCTCGTCGATCGCTATCAGCAAGAACGCTTGTACTTTGTTAAGTGTAGAAAATTAATCTTTATTTGTAAATGGTTTCATATTCAGAACAAGGAATGGAAAATCCCCGAGGTGCGATGAGTTACGTTTTTCGAACTAGTGTTTGGAACACTGAACTTTTCAAGATGATAGCAGAGAGTTTAGCAATGTTCTGTTGTTGGATTTTAAATTCCGCGCTACAACATGCATAAGGTGGTAGCCTTGAGGTTTACCGCCGTAAAGATGGCAAGAGTGAGGTTAACAATGTTCTGTTGTTGGATTTTAAATTCCACGCTACAACATGCATAAGGTGGCAGCCTTGAGGTTTACCGCCGTAAAGATGGCAAGAGTGAGGTTAACAATGTTCTGCTGTTGGATTTTAAATTCCGCGCTATAACATGCATAAGGTGGCAGCCTTGAGGTTTACCGCCGTAAAGATGGCAGCAGTGAGGTTAGCGACGCTCTATTGTCCTTCAAAGTGAGGTTAGGGTTCGTCAAGAAGACAGCTGTCAAAAAAGCACGTGGCTATGTTTACCAAACAAGAGCACGTGGTCGTGACGTCACGGTCACGTAGTATGTTGCCTCAGCATGTAAAGTTCAATGTCTACACCTACGTAGTTAACACTCTGCTATGTTCACAAGATTGTTTACACATAACTATTCTTTATGCTTTAAGTTCATGCACATAGGCTATGCTAAGATAGCAGTACAAACACATGCGAACTTTGTACATTCTAATGGAATAAGTTTAGTACTGTGTGCATCATGGATACATGATGTGTGCACGCATTTAATCTTGACTATACGTAATGCTGCTGCTTTGTTTACAAGATTTTTATACATTGCTATTCTTTATGCTTTAAGTTCGTGCACGCACAAGCGATACTCGTACGCTCTAGCAGGAGAAGTTTAGTACGATATTCGATACATACATTATCGATAGGTGATGTGTACACGCTTTAGAACATAGCTCATCTTTATGCTTTAAGTTCGTGCACAGGGGTTTGGGATACACAAAAGCGATTGCTACATGCTCTAGCGGAAGAAGTCTAGTACGATAGTCGATGCATGTAAAATCGATAGGTTATGCTAAGATAGCAGCCCACTTACATGATTTTAGCACAATCTAGTGGAAAAAGTTTAGTATGATAGTCGTTTCGTGCAAAATCATTAGGTAATGTGTAAACGCTTTGAAACAAGGCTATTCTTTGTACTTTAAGTTCATGTGTATGAGTTATGCTAAGATAGCAGCACAACCTAGCGGAAGAAGTTTTGTACGAGAGTCGATACATGCAAAGTCGATAGGTAATGTGTACACGCTTTGAAACATGGCTATTCTTTGTACCTTAAAGTCATACGTATAGGTTATGCTAAGATAGCAGCACAATCTGGCGGAAGAAGTTCAGGGTGATCTGTACACGCTTTGAAACAAGGCTATTCTTTGTACTTTAAGTTCATGCGTCTTAGTTATGCTTGCGATAGTCGATGCATGTAAAATCGATAGGTTATGCTAAGATAGCAGCACACTTACACGATTTTAGCACAATCTAGTGGAAGAAGTTTAGTACGAGAGTCGATGCTTGCAAAATCATTAGGTAATGTGTACACGCTTTGAAACAAGGCTATTCTTTGTACTTTAAGTTCATGCGTCTTAGTTATGCTAAGATAGCAGCACAATCTACCTGAAGAAGTTTTGCAGGAGAGTCGATACATGCAAAATCGATAGTTGATGCGTACACGCTTTAAAACATGACTATTCATTGTACTTTAAGTTCATGGGTATAGGTTATGCTAAGATAGCAGCACAATCTAGCGGAAGAAATTTAGTACGAGATTCGATGAATGCAAAATCAATAAGTAATGTGTACACGCTTTGAAACATGGCTATTCTTCGTACTTTAAGTTCATGTGTATAAGTTATGCTAAGATAGCAGCACAACCTAGCGGAAGAAGTTTAGTACGATATTTGTTGCATGCAAAGTCGATAGGTAATGTGTACACGCTTTGAAACATGGTTATTCTTTGTACCTTAAGGTCATGCGTATAGGTTACGCTAAGATAGCAGCACAATCTAGCGGAAGAAGTTTAGTACGAGAGTCGATGCTTGCAAAATCGATAGGTAATGTGTACACGTTTTGAGACATAGCTCTTCTTTGTTCTTTAAGTTCATGCGTCTTAGTTATGCTGAGATAGCAGCACAATCTACCTGCAGAAGTTTAGTACGAGAGTCGATACATGCAAATTCGATAGTTGATGTGTACACGCTTTGAAACATGACTATTCATTATACTTTAAGTTCATGGGTATAGGTTATGCTAAGATAGCAGCACAATCTAGCGGAAGAAATTTAGTACGATATTTGATGCATGCAAATTCAATAAGTAATGTGTACACGCTTTGAAACATGGCTATTCTTTGTACTTTAAGTTCATGTGTATAAGTTATGCTAAGATAGCACAACCTAGCGGAAGAAGTTTAGTACGATATTTGTTGCATGCAAAGTCGAAAAGGTAATGTGTACACGCTTTGAAACATGGCTATTCTTTGTACCTTAAGGTCACGCGTATAGGTTATGCTAAGATAGCAGCACAATCTAGCGGAAAAAGTTTAGTACGAGAGTCGATGTGTGCAAAATCGATAGGTGATGTGTACACGCTTTGAAACATGGCTATTCATTGTACTTTAATTTTATGGGTATAGGTTATGCTAAGATAGCAGCACGATCTAGCGGATGAAGTTTAGTTCGATGGTCGATGCATGTAAAATCGATAGGTCATGTGCACACGCTTTGAAACATAGCAATTCATACTGCTGCTCTGTTCCCAAGACTTTTAAGCATAGCTAACCCTAATACTGCTCTTAACGACGTCGAGCTAAGGATTGATTACGTGACCGTGACGTCACGACCACGTGCTCTTGTTTGGTAAACATAGCCACGTGCTTTTTTGACAGCTGTCTTCTTGACGAACCCTAACCTCACTTTGAAGGACAATAGAGCGTCGCTAACCTCACTGCTGCCATCTTTACGGCGGTAAACCTCAAGGCTGCCACCTTATGCATGTTATAGCGCGGAATTTAAAATCCAACAGCAGAACATTGTTAACCTCACTCTTGCCATCTTTACGGCGGTAAACCTCAAGGCTGCCACCTTATGCATGTTGTAGCGTGGAATTTAAAATCCAACAACAGAACATTGTTAACCTCACTCTTGCCATCTTTACGGCGGTAAACCTCAAGGCTACCACCTTATGCATGTTGTAGCGCGGAATTTAAAATCCAACAACAGAACATTGCTAAACTCTCTGCTATCATCTTGAAAAGTTCAGTGTTCCAAACACTAGTTCGAAAAACGTAACTCATCGCTCCTCGGGGATTTTCCATTCCTTGTTCTGAATATGAAACCATTTACAAATAAAGATTAATTTTCTACACTTAACAAAGTACAAGCGTTCTTGCTGATAGCGATCGACGAGGTTGTTGCTCCTTTAGCCCTTTAGCCCATTAGCCCTTTAGCCCATTAGCCCTTTAGCCCATTAGCCCTTTAGCCCTTTAGCCCATTAGCCCTTCAGCCAATTAGCCCTTCAAGGAATGTGCGGTAAGGAGGAGGAAGAGTCCTTTCATCCTTTTTGCCCTTCTGATAAGATGTAACCCCTGGGTTCCATACCCTATCACGATTTTTTTCAGCCATGTTTATGCGATAACTTGTTCGACTGATTTTTACACACAAGACGAATGATGGAAAGTAAATAATTTGAAGTTATACTTTGGCTATATCGTTTACCGAGCGAGTTAGCTGCGCAGTATGGGTACAGTGTGTTTTTGATTTTTACACTATGCAAATCATTGAAGTTGTAGTTTTGCAATATTGCTTACTGAGCGAGTTAGCTACGCGATATGTGCACAGTGTGTTTCCATAGTTTTTGATTTTACACTAAGCAAATCATCAAAATTGTACTTTTGCTCTGAACACATCAAACAATGTTCTGATCATATGTTGAGATTAACAACATCGATTACAGTGTTCGATTCTAGTCTTGTTATGTTTCATTCTGATCTTCTTAGAACAAGGGTACCCCCTAACATGTTCTAAACACATGTTGTATTGAGTACAGTGTTCGATTCTAGTCTTGATCACTTATTTCGTGTTCTGAACACATCGATCAATGTTCTGATCACATGTTGTATCGAGTACAGTGTTCGATTCTAGTCATGATCACTTATTTTGTGTTCTGAACACATCAATCAATGTTCTGATCACATGTTGAAGTTAACAACATCGATTACAGTGTTCTATTCTAGTCTTGTTATGTTTCAATCTGATCTTCTTAGAACAAGCGTATCCCCTGACATATTCTAAACACATGATGTATTGAGTACATTGTTCGATTCTAGTCTTGATCACTTATTTTGTTTTTCTGAACGCATCAATCAATGTTCTGATCACATGTCGTATCGAGTACAGCGTTTGATTCTACTCTTCTTATGTTTCGAAAGTCTAAACATGCACAATAATGTTATCGCTGCACACGCTTGCCTTCGCGATGCAGGTTTAAACTTGTTCGATATAAAGCTATGCCTTGACATAAGAGGCGGAGGAGGAGGTAGAGAAGGAGGAGGGGGAGAGGAGGAGGAGGAGGAGGAGGAGGAGAATGATAAGACCTTAACAGCCTATGTATAGTCGCCATTGTTTTTAAAGATGATAGCTGTCAAAAGAATTTTTCAAATTATCCACCACCACATTTCAGCTAAAGAGGGCAGCAGGGTGCTCTGTTGATTAAGCACATAGAATTTCAAATTGCCCTCCACCACATGCATAACAGCAGCTGTTATCTTGCGCAGTAGCCTCTAAGCTAGCTTTCTTCATAAGAGTAGCCGCCATCTTGTGCGAGCACCCCTAGGCCGTCTCATAAGGAGCTATGTATAGTCACCATTTTGTGTCTGCCATCTTGCGTAAGCATCCCTAGGACGTCTCAAGGCATCTTGTTTCTCATAAGAGCAGCCACCATCTTGTAGAAATAGATAGCTGCGAATGCCAAAGGGCTTAAGTAGGAATCGAACCGTTGATCTCATCATTAGACTATGCTTTTTCTTGTTCCTGATACTACGAACCTACGTATTAGGCGGAAAAATTTTGTCCGTTTTGCTCTACGATGCATCGTTTTCGAGATATTTAACATTTTGCATTTAAGCCTCCAAATTTAATGAATCGAACCTGCACGGTACGTTATACTCTCTACCATAGCTAGACCTGATCATGTTACGAAGACTCGCTTCAATACAAGCTAAAACAGAGCAAATGCCAAAGGGCCTAAGTAGGAACCGAACCGTTGATCCCATCATTAGACTATGATTTTCTTGTTCCTCATACTGCGAACCTAGGTATTAGGCAGAAAAATTTTGTCCGTTTTGCTCTACGGTGCACCGTTTTCGATATATTTAACATTTTGCATTTAAGCCCTAAATTTAATGAATCGAACTATCACGACACGTTAGCCTCTAAGCTAGCATTCTTCATAAGAGTAGCAACTATCTTGCGCAAGCACCCTTAAAGCGTCTCATAAGGAGTTATGTATAGCTGCCATCTTGTGTCCGCCATCTTGCGCAAGCATCCTTAGGGCGTCTCAAGCCATCTTGTCCAAGGACCCTTAAGCCGTCCCATAAGATCAGCCGCTATCTTGCGCAAGCATCCCTAGGGTATCTCATAAGGAGCCATGTATAACTGTCATCTTGCGCAAGCATCCCAAGGGCGTCTCATAAGAACCTGTGTATAGCAGCCATCTTGCGTAAGCACCCTTAAGGAGTCATGTATAGCCACCATCTTATGCAATTAGCGTCGAGAGAGGGCTGCTGTAGAATTTTTCTTTTTAAATTATCCGCCACCACTTTTCAAAGGTATCTAGCTAAAGATGGCAGCACCGCGGATGACAGGTGACGAATTTACATCTACTACGATAAAGAGGGCAGCACGGTGCTCTCTGTATTAAAGATGGCGGATGACAGCTGTCAAAAAAGCACATGGCTATGTTTACCAAACAAGAGCACGTGGAATTTGCCGCCATCACATTTCAAACTAAAGAGGGCAGCACTATGCTCTGTTGATTAAAGATGGCGGATGGTAGCTGTCGAAAAAGCACGTGAGTTTGTTTCCAAACAAGAGCACGTGGAATTTTTCAATTTGCCGCCACCACATTTCAAAGGTATCTAGCTAAAGATGGCAGCACGGTGCTCTCTTGATTAAAGATGGCGGATGATAGCTAACAGAACTTTTCAAATTGTCCGCTACTACGTGCTTAAGGTAGTAGCCATAAAGAGGGCAGCACGGTGTTCTGTGGATTAAAGATGGCGGATGACAGGTGATGAAATTGCCCGCATGATAGTAGCACAGTGCTCTGTTGATTAAAGATGGCGGATGACAGCTGCACGTGGCTTTGTTTCCAAACAAGAGCACGTGGAATTTACCACCACCACATTTCAAACTAAAGAGGGCAGCACTGTGCTCTATAGATTAAAGATGGCAGATGACAGCTGTCAAAAAAGCACGTGAGTTTGTTTTCAAACAAGAGCATGTGGAATTTTTCAATTTGCCGCCACCACATAGAGGGCAGCACTGTTCTCTCTGGATTAAAGATGGCTGCTTGTCGAAAAGCATTTTTCAAATTATCCGCCACCACATTTCAAAGGTAAGTAGCTAAAGAGGGCAGCACTGTGCTCTATAGATTAAAGATGGCGGATGACAGCTATCAAAAAAGCACGTAGCTGTCAAAAAGCACGTGGATTTGTTTATCTCGAGCTAGTGAGGTTAAGTTGGTAGCACTAAGGTTTAGGCCCGTCAAGATGGCAGCACTGCCGATGACAGGTGACGAAAGAGGGCAGCACGGTGCTCTGTAGTTTAAAGATGGCGGATGACAGCTGTCAAAAAAGCACGTGGCTGTCAAAAAGCACGTGGCTTTGTTTATCTCGCGCTAGTTAGGTTAAGTTGGTACTACTGAGGTTTAGGCCCGTCAAGATGGCAGTACTGGGGTTAGCGATGCGTTGTTGTCGATGACAGCTGTCAAAAAGCACGTGGCTTTGTTTACAAATCTGTCGAAAAGCACGTGGCTGTCAAAAAAACACGTGGCTTTGTTTACCTCATGCTAGTTAGGTTAAGTTGGTACCACTAAGGTTTAGGCCCGTCAAGATGGTAGTACTGAGGTTTGCGATGCGTTGTTGTTGATGAGAGCTGTCAAAAAGCACGCGGCTTTGTTTACAAATCTGTCAAAAAGCACGTGGCTGTCAAAAAAAACACGTGGCTTTGTTTACCTCATGCTAGTTAGGTTAAGTTGGTACCACTAAGGTTTAGGCCCGTCAAGATGGTAGTACTGAGGTTTGCGATGCGTTGTTGTTGATGAGAGCTGTCAAAAAGCACGTGGCTTTGTTTACAAATTCAAATTTCCCGCGGGAGGTGGAGGAGACCTCTGGGAGGCCTCTGGCTGAGGTGGAGGTGGAGGAGGCATCTGGGAGGCCTCTGGCTGAGGTGGAGGTGGAGGTGGCCTCTGGGAGCCTGAGGTGGAGGTGGCCGCAGAACCCGCCTATTATACTACTCGTGACTAACACATTTGGCAGAATGCATAAATATCAGAATATCCGTGAACAACTGTATATTTCTCAAAAGGATGATGAAGTTAATCTGTTGGTGTCAAATCATTTGATTCGTACAAATTGCCGCGTATTTTTAGTTTCTGCGAGCATAAACCTGGGTTCCTTCCTGATATTCAAATATAAAAGGGAAACTGGAAGAAATTCTGTGCTGATAGACGTGCTTCCAACATGAAACAAGCAATGATGAAAGTAGAGTATCATTAGCCACCACCATAATGTCTCTGTTCTTTATTACCTCAGAAAGAAGGTCATCCACCCTCCTGCGAGACCATTATTCCAAATGATGTGCGCAGAACTACTTACTAAAGTAGATGGCCTTCCCGTTTGTTCTTGACAAAATTACCTCTCTGGAATATAGAGTCATATTGGTCGTGAGTCCGTAGACTTGTGCTCGTAGTGGGGGCGGTTACAGTTGACATAGGGACATTGCAGCAGGATATCGGCTAATGCAAGGATAGGGCCGGTTAAGTCCAGAAAATTTAATTAAATGAAATGAAATGACATAAAGCTTTTAGTGCCGGGAATGTCCGAGGACCGATTCGGCTCGCCAGATTCAGGTCTTTTGATTACACTCCCGCAGGCAACCTGCGCGTCGTGATGAGGGAGAAATTATGACGAAAACGACACATACACCCAGCCCCCGTGCCAGCGGAATTAACCAATGACGGTAAAAATCGAACCGCGGCCCCTGTGAGCAAAAGCCGGCACACTAACCACTTAGCCGTGGAGCCGGACGACAAAATTAAAGACTCCCTGGGACTCTCTAACAGTCGCGAATAGAAGAAATCAAGTGTGGAAGATAAAAAAGAAAGGAGGATCCTGATGCATGTTAGCGTGTGCCAGGCTCAGCTAGTGCACTTGTGTGATGAATAAATATCTCATGGTGAGTAGAAAACCAGCCCTCTGTAAAGTCAGGAAAGCATTTTAGTTGATTTCTTTAAAAGTTGCACGGAACTTTTTGTTCACGTATGCATTATGCGCCGATTCAATATTCACAACACACCGCACCTTCTGGTATGGCATATATGGCCCTTTTATTTACGTAAAGGCCTAGGAATGGGAAGGAAGCGGCCGTGGCCTTAATTAAGGTACAGCCCCGGCATTTGTCTGGTGTGAAAATGGGAAACCACGGAAAACCATCATCAGGGCTGCCGAGAGTGGGGTTCGAACCCACTATCTACCGGATGTGAGCTCACAGCTGTGCGATCCTAACCGCACGGCCAACTCGCCTGGTGGAAAAATTTTGAAAGTCAGCACAACTATCTACGTACCGTTTCGGTGTGTGTAACCTGCTGTCATCTGGCGACACCATATGGATTTATTCATCCATGACCGCCATCTCGCTAGTAGAAGATCCTCGGCTCATCTGGCTCTGCGCTGACTCCATTATGTACTGGAAACTGCTACCTCAAAGCCGTTGAAAATCCCACGCTGTCCTTCCACTCAGGAATATGGCTGGCACATAGGCGCGATCTGGTAGTTGTAGGTGCTGGGCTCAAAGGGCACTCACATACATGTGAACACAAATATAAGTCGGGTTATTCAAAGTAATGTTTATCTGACTTCAAGATAAATGCGATAATGGTAGTGACCACTCATAGGCTCGAGATGGACTACCACAAGTAGCGATTAATGTCCTTGAAGATTACCAATCGCGCCCCGTTCATTACAGATAGCGTTACTAGAGAATTTACCTATCCTTCAAACTGAGCGTCAAAATTCAGTTTACTCGTCCTTGGCTAATATGGCTACATTTATTTAATAGTGTTTATACCCTCTGATATATGCACACGCCCTAACTATAGCACAATGACCTTTAGTTCTCCGTAATCACTGCCTCACTACACACTGGCGATTACAGAAAGCGTGACCCGATCTCTAAATGATATTCATTTACTTAGCCTATATAGAATATCACAATAATATCTCGTGTTTACTCCATCACAAGATGAATACTGGCCACACGTAATTGATGTCGATATCACACACGCCTATCACACAATGAATGTTGAGATGTGCACAAAGAAACACTTGATCTGCACTGTGACGTGAACCACACAAACCAAGATATAGAATAAGATAAAACGTGCAGGGTGAAACGTCCTATATATATTCGTCTAGTGGAGTTCGATGTGGAAAGGGAAGACCCCTCCAACTTGTACATATTCTCTCCTTTAGCAATAATCTTCCAGAATTGAATGGCTGCTCAATTTGTAACTCTTTACATCCTCTATCTACTGAACTATTTTCATTCAAATCGGATCGCGTGCTGCATAGTAATTACGATTCCACCCTTTAGATTTTAGGTACGCGTGGTGGGGGTGATGGGGTCTCCCAGCTCTGAGTTAAGAAAACTCCAAAAGGCCATCCGGTGTTTATCATTGCGATGCTGTCTTAAGTGCTGTCATTAAGAATGCGTCGAGAAGTAAACCACATTTTAACATCATTATACACTGCAAATTTTGCTAAGTGTATTGATCCCTCTTATGTAGCTTTCCGGGGCTTGTGACGAATTTCATTGTTAGTGATCCCGCGAATTCTGTTGGTTGGTATCCAAGAAATAGGCAAGGAAGTGATGGTAATATACAGTTCTTAGGTTGAAACCCTGTAACTTAGCCACGCCTTCTGACACAGGCAGTGTTGCCAATTTATATTTTCAAGATCCGCTAAATACTACTAACAATCCGCTACAATTCCGCTAAGAAATCCGATCTCAAATAATGAGCAATAAAACTGAGCAATAATAATAATAATAATAATAATAATAATAATAATAATAATAATAATAATAATAAACTAAATGTCTGCACTCACCTGATCTGTGAGTTTCACTGGGATTAACCCCCTGTCTGCGATCCGGCGAGCTAGAAATTGTAGGCGTTTTACTGCCGGGTGCAAATAGGTGAATCCCCTACCTCAAGGGCCACACACAGAACAGGAGAGTTCATTAAACGGTCTTCCTTCATAACATAAATATAAATGCTACTCTCTCATTATCTGTCGTCATTCGTCAACTAAGAGATAAGTTACCTTTCCCCACGCATTACAAATTTATGATACCATGATCTCATAACATCAAATCCATATAACATGTTTTCTTTTTGTGACTGCTAGCTCCTGACAAGAAATACGGAGGAATAGCTCGGAGACATACTGGAGTACAAATTTTTTTAAAAAAAACGTAAAATGGATAAAACACTAAATTCCGCTATAATAAGTCTAGAATTCCGTCAAAATATCCGCTGTCCACTAGATTATATATTTCTCCGCCGACAGTCTTCTAATTCCGCCAAATTTAGCAGAAAATCCGCTAAGTTGGCAACACTGGACACAGTCAGCATTTTAAGCTTAGCGTCATATCGTTACCTCTCTTGCACGATAGATAGGGTAATACCTAGCTCACGCTGTATTCAGAACTTCTCGCTCTCTCTCCTTACGCGTTATTAGGGTTTCAGCCTCTGAACTCGCGCAATGTCGTTCGTATCCCGTACAGGGCATAAAATTATATTTGCAACCAAATATTTCATAAACTGACGGGGAAAACGGCATATTTATATTACTAGGCTTCCCGACATGTCTAATAACCACGATGTATTCACGAAAGCTAACCTGCAACTGAGCGCGCGAGTCAACACAGCGCCATCTTGAAATAAGGGTATGCATGTGACGTCACATATTTAGCACAAAATTAGTCTTACTTTGAAGCGTTATTTCACGAAGACGGGGTTTCAGTTTTTCTTTCTTATTTTCAGCAGGTACCCTTCTCTTTTATCTCTCAATTGAGACATGAAACATAATCGTAAGTTAAATATTCTTGATGATATACGCGTTCTACCCAAACACTAAAAGCGTCTTATAATTTTTTCTTCCCATGTACCCGTTGTCGAGGAGCGTAAGCCTACATTAAAACTACGAGCTCACTTGCTTGCAGACTGAGGGAACTGGTGTAAATATAGCCCAATACTGAAGTGTGTAGTGGGATCTGATTGCTGAGTCTAACGGAGACTTTGCTTCCATTATACTGGATATTTGATTCACAACAATAAATTCGTCCACCTCTGTGGCGTAGTGGTTAGTATGATTAGCTGCCACCCCCGGAGGCCCAGGTTTGATTCCCGGCACCGCCATGAAATTTGAAAAGTGGTACTAGGAATGGAACGGGGTCCACTTAGACTCGGGAAGTCAAATGAGTAGAGGGGTTTCGATCCTACAGCAACCATCCTCGAAGTGGTTTTCCTTGGTTTCCCACTTCACCTCCAGGCAAATGCCGGGATGGTACCTAAGTTATGGGCACAGCCGCTTCCTTCCCTCTTCCTTGACTATCCCTTCCAAACTTCCCACCCCAGTCACAAGGCCCCTGTTAAGCATAGCAGGTGAGGCCGCCTGGCCGAGGAACTGGCCCTCCTTCGCAGTTGTATCCCCTAACGGAAGTATCAATTTCCAGAACACCGCCTTTGAGGTGGTAGAGGTAGGATCTCTCGCTGAGTCCGAGGGATAAACCAACCCTGAACGGTATACAGATTAAGAAAGAAATAATAAATTGAAAATACGAAATAAATTTTATCAGACAGAGTAGAATACGTAAAGGGTTGATTACATATATGTTAGATACCTTTAAACAACAAGAATCATCTTCAGAATATGTAAAAATAATCGAAGTTCCACATCTTGTTGACTGAATTAAGTACAGCTTGATTATTTGGAAACGTTACGTTTACTGTTTAGCTTGTCGAGATCGTCGTTATGAGATTTGTATAGGTACTACTATATAATTTAAAAATCTCCTTTCTGCATTGAAATATCAAGTTAAAAAGGACAGACCATTTTAACTCCTCGAGAACCGCGTGGGGATTTGCTTCCTGTAGTGAGGAGGCATCCATTCAACTCGCGGAGAATTGTGTGTGAGCCGCAGCAGGCTGGCTATAGAATGGCTCTGGGGCTCTCATTCCGCAACACTTAGCGGAAATTGAAGTGCGTTTAAATCTGTGTAACAGCAGTTTCTGTCTCTTTTGCTCTTGGTCAAGCTTAAACGATGCTAATGCCGCCTGCTTTCTCTACTTTCCTCATACCTTGAGTACCTCACATTATTATCGGACAGGTAATTTTCCATTCGAATCCTTATTTCACATCTTGAGAATTTCTATCGTAATGTAAAAGGTTTTCAAACTTACGCTCCAAATGCTATACCAATCAAATATGGAGATATTATAACAGATCGGGTTGGAGCTGGCAGATGTCAATGAAACTTTAGCGAATGATCCATTAATACACCTTTCTTTTTTCAGAATTTACTTTATTGTCGCACGGACACAGAGAGGTCTTATGGCGACGATGGGATAGGAAAGGACTAGGAGTGGGAAGGAAGTGGCCGTGGCCTTAATTAAGGTACAGCCCCAGCATTTGCCAGGTGTAAAA